>NW_027362834.1:5432500-5502500 GCF_046119375.1 Phyllobates terribilis | reverse complement strand
CTCCCTCGGGCCTCTTGGTGGTAAACCCTTGTCTCTGGGTTCCCTGACCCTATTTGTGGTCTGCCTTCCGGGTGGATATAGTGGGTGGTCGTGGCAGATCCTGCCCACGACCTCCGGTTCCTGGCTAAGGTGTGCTGTAGCCTCTGCCAGCTTGGGATCCGGTACCCAGTTGCCAACTCTTCACCCTCTGGTCTAATTTGGGCTCTCAGAGTTCCTTCTGTTTCCCCCTCTGGGTCTTTCTTTCTCCTCTCTCTTCTCTCTTGGCCTGGGGCTGCTCTGCTCTTCTGCTCTCTGACTCTGCAAAGACTGGCAGACTGACTGACTGACCAGCCTCCTACAAAGACTCCTCTGCAAAGACCCTGTCCTAAGATGGTTCCCACCTTTTATACTCCCTCTATGTGTGAGCTCAGGTGACCAGCACCCAATGAGCTCCTATCTTTACCCAGACTGCTCCCCCTATCTGCCCCTACACTACTGGGATGGTCCACCCCCCTCCCACTCCAGCCAAGGACAGACTCGGTCGTACCTGCACATTTCTAAGTGGGAGTACCGTTGGTCTGCCCTCCGGAAATGGGATGTGTGTAGTGCATGCAGCCTTCTGAGCTCAGTCCCACACTCCATCCTTACCCGGGAGTGGAATATCACACCTCTGGGTTGAGGTGCAATACCCCTGTAGCAGCCGAATCCTCAGGGTGCTACATTCCCCCTGGTAAATCACAGCACGTCCTCGGGCTGTAAGAGATAAAACACCAAAACATACAATTTTTGCATAAACAACATAAAACATCATATAAAACATTATATATATATATCAATAAAACTTTTCATATAAAACATTCTTGTAGACTTTTCCTCGCTTCTGTTCCTCCTCCGGTCACTGTGCAACTGGTGACCGGGCAAAGCGCGACAGTCTCTTTTCTTGGAAGTGGTTTTCCTGTAAAACCAGTAGGGGGCGCTTTAGGACGCGCAACTATATACAAAAGGGGATAGGTGGCCGTTCTCAGTCCTCGGCCAGGTATTAGGGAGGAATGACCGCTCTCAGTCCTCGGTCAGTGGAATAGGGACACACGGGGTTAACAGTTCACACAGGCTGGTCCCAACGGGGACTATTTTAGCAGCAACAGTTTTTGGTACCCTTACGGGTAACTATATACAGCTTCTACTCTGCCGTACTCAACGACGACGTCCTCCTGCTCTTTCTTTGTGATTAACTTTAGCTTCAGACCCGTCCGGGTCCTCTTGCTCCTCCTCACACCGCAGCTCCTCCTCCGTCAGGCGATGCACATGGAGGGCGTAGGGTCCTTTGGCACACTTGTGCCGGGTGAAGGTGACCTCGTCCCCTATATAAAGGTCACGACCTCTGTGTCCCTCCGGTAGGTGGGACTCAACGTCTCTTCTTGTCACGAAGACGTCGCCTGGGGTATGGTGGTCTCGGATGAAGCCCCACCCGTGCTGCATATTAAACTTGATCACAGTCCCGGTGGAAGGGGGACCATGAGCTGCACGGGGACTCCTCCTGGTCCGGCTCTTCTGCTCCGCGCTCTTTATTTGGGCTTGTTGTTCCCGGACCCGCCTCTCTCTCCGCTCCTTCTCGAAGACCTCGAGCTGTTGCCGGCAGCACTCTGCACGCTCCGCTGCAGCTGCCCGGGTCTCCTGAGTGAACCCCATGAGATCTTCTCCGGTGGGGTCCCACTCAAACTGTGCCTCTTCTAGCGGGGGCGAGATCCTCTTTAGGGGCTTTGGAGCCGGGATCAGGGGTTCGCACATGGCCCTTGCTTTTTGCAGCTCCAGCTGGATGTATTCCTGGGGCCATACGAAGGGCTGCCCATCCGGGCACGTATGCTGGGCGAACAGGCTCTCACCCAGATGCGGCACTCTCGATGTTACGGGCGCTGTGGTGGTAGCGGCGCCCGGGTTGCCCTGGCCTTGCGACCAGGCTTGGGGCACTTTGAAGGTGAAGGGCACCGTAAGGACGGCGGCGCCCTGGGCTACTTGGCCCTGCGACCAGGCCGGAGGCTCCGCGGAGGTAGGGGGCGCTGTTGGTAATGCCGCGCCCGGGGGTACTAGGCCTTGCGACCAGGCTGGTGGTACTTCCTGCTTGGTCACGCTCGGGGTCGAGGCGTGTGACGTCACAGGCGTCGCGGCCGCGGCTTCCGGTTGAGGCCTAGTCTGCGGCGGTGACGTTGCGGTTACGGGCACGGCAGGGGGTACTTCGGGCTCTGCGACGGGGAGCTGGGGCAGGTAAGCGGTTTCCCGGTTTGGGGTAAAGACGTCCCCTTTACCTGCCTCCTTTCGTTCAGCTCCCTTCTCGGCGCCGTCTCCGGCCTTCAGTCCTCCTGCGCCATCCTCAGAGGCGGTCTGTCTCCTCATCTCGGGTGGCGTGCTCCGCTGACGGGTCTCGGTCTGCTGGGCCATCTCTCGGCTCCACTCCGCCAACGCCTCTCGCTGCACCCGGGCCATCCTCCGTGCGAGGCCCTCCAGCGCGGTCTGCGCACACTCCCGGTCTCGGGGGAGCTGTGCTAGGACCTCCACTAGGCCTAGTGGGGTCGTTGCTTCCAGCAGGCTCCTGACCAACGGGTCGGTGCTGCTCTGCTCTCCTTCCGTTGTCTCCAGCAGGCTCCTGGCCAGCGGGCCGGTGCTGCTCTGCTCTTCTTCCATCTCCGGGTAAGCTTTTTCTGGACTCAGCTCTAGGCTTCTTGTCTCCGGGTGCGCTCTCTCCAGACTGCTCCAGGCGACACCCATCTTTGCTCTCTTGTTCTCAGTCCTCCCACTTCGAGGGCGGTCCCGGGGCCACTTGGTGATTGTCAGCTCCAGGGGCAGTTCTTTCACGCTGACAGACACCTCTAGCATCACAGTCTCTGTTGGTGGGGGCGGTTTCCACTTTTGGCGCCATTTTCGGTCCTGGCCCACGATGGGAGGCGGCCTCTTGCCATCCTCTGGCACGCCCATAATGGCGTCCGCTCTGACAAGGCGGGAAACCTTTGGAAATGGCGGGAATCGTCTCCCAGTGGCGGGAAACTCTGCAGATGGCGGGAAAAAGCTGTTAATGGCGGACAACCGGCGGGAATCGATCTGTGATGGAGTCCGATGGCGGAGACCCTCCGGGACCGGCGAGAGACTTCTTTTTGAGGTAAACTTGTTCTTTTCTTCAGGCACGCAGTACCCGGGTGTTGCGGGCACGTAATCCTGCCGACTACGCCAAAGTTGACGCACCCCCTGGGCCATATTCTTTAGGGGAATACCCGGAGCCGGATCAGATGGGGGGTTGTAGTCTCCGAGTGGCTGTGACCCGGTCCGTGCCCAGGGTGTCAAGCTCAGTGTGTGGCAGTCCTTACTGATGTTACTAAAGTTCTTTATGTCGACTACGCCACCCGTTGTATTGCGGTCACTACGGCCGCCGCTGCTGCAGGGTCCACTGAGGCTGATGGTGTGTGCGCAGCTCAGGTAGTATAACCCCCAACGGGAGGGGTATAGCCTCAGGGGGTCAGGTGCAGAGGATGGTGGTTGTGGAAGTGCAGTGAAGATGGTAATGAGAGTCAGAGTCGGGTTGTGCAGTTCAGGGTTTGTTTACTTACTGCAGTTGTTCTTGTACCGGTCACTCCGGCCTTGAGTGACCACCCGAGCCGTGCTGCGTCCACCAGGTCCTGGACTCGGCCAACCCCCAAGTAGTTCCGGAGCGTGGTTCTGAGCTCCCTCTCTGTCTTGTCCTCGTCTCTGGCCTTCCCCACCAGGGATCCACCTATGTCCGGCTCCCTCGGGCCTCTTGGTGGTAAACCCTTGTCTCTGGGTTCCCTGACCCTATTCGTGGTCTGCCTTCCGGGTGGATATAGTGGGTGGTCGTGGCAGATCCTGCCCACGACCTCCGGTTCCTGGCTAAGGTGTGCTGTAGCCTCTGCCAGCTTGGGATCCGGTACCCAGTTGCCAACTCTTCACCCTCTGGTCTAATTTGGGCTCTCAGAGTTCCTTCTGTTTCCCCCTCTGGGTCTTTCTTTCTCCTCTCTCTTCTCTCTTGGCCTGGGGCTGCTCTGCTCTTCTGCTCTCTTCCTCTGACTCTGCAAAGACTGGCAGACTGACTGACTGACCAGCCTCCTACAAAGACTCCTCTGCAAAGACCCTGTCCTAAGATGGTTCCCACCTTTTATACTCCCTCTATGTGTGAGCTCAGGTGACCAGCACCCAATGAGCTCCTATCTTTACCCAGACTGCTCCCCCTATCTGCCCCTACACTACTGGGATGGTCCACCCCCCTCCCACTCCAGCCAAGGACAGACTCGGTCGTACCTGCACATTTCTAAGTGGGAGTACCGTTGGTCTGCCCTCCGGAAATGAGATGTGTGTAGTGCATGCAGCCTTCTGAGCTCAGTCCCACACTCCATCCTTACCCGGGAGTGGAATATCACACCTCTGGGTTGAGGTGCAATACCCCTGTAGCAGCCGAATCCTCAGGGTGCTACACACCCTTTTGAGCTAGTACAGCCGTGAGTCTTCTTGGGAATGATGCAACAAGTTTTTCACAGCTGGATTTGGGGATCCACTGCCATTCTTCCTTGCAGATCCTCTCCAGTTCCGTCAGGTTGGATGGTGAACGTTGGTGGACAGCCATTTTCAGGTCTCTCCAGAGATGCTCAATTGGGTTTAGGTCAGGGCTCTGGCTGGGCCAGTCAAGAATGGTCACAGAGTTGTTCTGAAGCCACTCCTTTGTTATTTTAGCTTTGTGCTTAGGGTCATTGTCTTGTTGGACGGTGAACCTTCGGCCAAGCCTGAGGTCCAGAGCACTCTGGAAGAAGTTTTCATCCAGGATATCTCTGTACTTGACTGCATTCATGTTTCCTTCAATTGCAACCAGTTGTCCTGTCCCTGCAGCTGAAAAACACCCCCATAGCATGATGCTGCCTCCATCATGTTTCACTGTTGGGATTGTATTGGGCAGGTGATGAGCAGTGCCTGGTTTTCTCCACACATACCGCTTAGAATTATCATCAAAAAATTCTATCTTCGTCTCATCAGACCAGAGAATTTTATTTTTCATAGTCTGGGAGTCCTTCATGTGTTTTTGAGCAAACTCTATGCGGGCTTTCATATGTCTTGCACTGAGGAGAGACTTCCATTGGGCCACTCTGCCATAAAGGCCCGACTGGTGGAGAGCTGCAGTGATAGTTGACTTTGTGGAACTTTCTCCTATCTCCCTACTGCATCTCTGGAGCTCAGCCACAGTGATCTTGGGGTTCTTCTTTACCTCTCTCACCAAGGCTATTCTCCCACAATTGCTCAGTTTGGCTGGACAGCCAGGTCTAGGAAGACTTCTAGTGGTCCCAAACTTCTTCCATTTAAGGATTATGGAGGCCACTGTGCTCTTAGGACCCTTGAGTAATGCATAAATTCTTTTGTAACCTTGGCCAGATCTGTGCCTTGCCACAATTCTGTCTCTGAGCTCCTTGGGCAGTTCCTTTGAGCTCATGATTCTCATTTGGTCTGACATGCACTGTGAGCTTTGAGGTCTTATATAGACAGGTGTGTGCCTTTCCAAATCAAGTCCTATCAGTTTAATTAAACACAGCTGGACTCCAATGAAGGAGTAGAACCATCTCAAGGAGGATCACAAGGAAATGGACAGCATGTGACATAAATATGAGTGTCTGAGCAAAGGGTCTGAATACTTATGACCATGTGATATTTCAGTTTTTGTTTTCTAAATAAATTTGCAAAAAATTTCTACATTTCTGTTTTAATCACACGCTGATGACCTATCTTATGAAAAGAGTCAAGTCCCAGACAACCGTCTTTTACTCTTTACTGCCATCTTCCCCATGTTTAGGGTGGATAGTGTAGGGCGCCCATTGTTCATACCCAGAATCTATGCCTGTTCCATGTGCAGGAGGTGTGAGTTGTATATATTACACAAAGGTCAACATTGGAGATGAACTCCAATCCTGACCGTTTTAACCCCTGTGATCAATAGTGACTTTATTAGTCAATAAAGACTCATTCAGACGTCCGTGGTAATCAGTCCATGCACGGACTTTCCCGACCCTAACGTGACTGCTTTATATATTTCTATGAAGCTGTAGACACTCCTGACCCGAGGGCATGTCATTCTGTACGGGCAGTTGGGGAGGAGCGTCAATGTTACTTTGTAACCGCACAGATTTATGTGTCATTTATGTCCATTTTATAGTATTGGGGTAATTCACCTGGGGGATCTAATAAATTCCAAATCATCAAATATTCTGAATTATTACATGTCCGTCATAAAATATACAAACCTCCCTTGGATTGGTATATAGAGCCCAAAAACAAGCTGCTAATTCAAAATGTTATCAGGGTAATTTCCTAATTTTCTGCTCAGTTTCTTGCTTCTGATCTTGTAAAATTCCCCATTCCATTGCTGATCTGTGCCAGATTATCTGGTTCATTAACCCTCGACTGGTGAGGTGGGGTTTATGTCACGCAACTGGTGAGGTGGGGTTTCCTATACCCCAGTGTTTAGAAATCTCTTATTTTTACAGAAAATGCGAAGGTCACGTTTGTTTTAATCGTTTTCTTATTGGCGATTGATTGCATATGAGTGTAACAAATTTTTGACACCCACAAATGGATGGAAGCTAGTGAGACACGTATCCTCATACCAGCATTTTTCAATGAATGGCAGCCGAACAAAAATTCCCTGGGGTGTGGCGACCCCCACCTCACCAGTTGAGGGTTAAAGGGATTTTCCTTTAACCCGTTGGTGCAGCTGTTTTTTTTTTTTTTTTTTGTAACTGTGCACTAGTCACCTTCCTTGGGTCCAGCACAGGGTCTCTGCCACTGCTCCCAGTGTCTGTTACTGTCCTTTGGCCTCACGTCGACAGCGCTGCAACCAATAACTGAGATCAGCAGCTTTGCCCGAGTTAACGGCACTACTTGCTCAGAGTCACTGAACTCACTGACTGGCTGCAGCGCTGTCAATGTGACAAATAGCTGACACTCTGCATTAGACCCAGAGAGGGTGAGTAAAGTATTGCTTTAAAAAAGAAAAGAAAATTGTATTAAAAAAAACTGTAGTGTAATTCTTTAGCATCTTCTATAAGTGCAGCATAAATGACTAATGCTATGTCCGTAAAGGACAGAGGCCCAATCTAATCTATACACACCAGCACACACACAACACAAGGGAGTTTACAAAAATATTCTAATTGCACATTACGGAATAAACTACTTTACATACGTACTTTGTACTGATATAGTCACAATTAGGGTAATATTGCTTGACAACATATTTTAAAATATCTTAAAACAAAAATCAATTTCTGCATATAAATTACAGCCAAAATATGCAACACAAAATAAAAAAATAGATCATGATTTTATTATACTCGTCACAAAAATAAGCAATGATGGCATCAATAAATAAACCATAAATAATATATATAAAAAAAACACACAAAACCCTTTGCAATCAAGGAGAACTCCCAAAAGACCTGCGGCACCACCGTTGGGGTTTGCTCACACACAGCGCTTGTGCAGAATTTTTTTTTAAATCTTTGTACCATAAATAGCCACAAAATCTCATTCCCATGTTGCATATTTGTTTATTGCCCCACGGTGCGTTCTCAATTCAGGAAGAAGCATGCACCTTTTCATGAACCGTGAGCGTCTGTCTGACTCCAGCACACCTCCTCATCAAGACCAATGTGAACAGCGCCGCTCTTGATGACTCTGGCCCCATCTCTTTTAGGATCATGTTGAGACTGGACAAAAGTAAGAGCTGCTCTATTTTTTGCCCTCATTCATTTCGAGGATTAGTGTCCCTTTAAGAGGCTTTCCCTTTCATTGTTTTTGGGAGTTCTACTTTTAAAAGGGTTGTCCTGGATTAGAAAATGAAAACTCTATTCCCCACCTTCCCCCGCAGACACGGCCCCATGTCTGTTACTGCGGCTCAGCCCCTACATCGCTGGGCTACCACCCCAGGCACAGATCATGGGAAGAAGACGCTGCTTCTGACTATCACGGACCTCACTTATAAGCTGCATCTTCAGAAGATTTTGGAATCTGCAGTTGGGAGGGACGGTCATTTTATGATGATCTTCCTATTACATCTAGTAGCTTTGTTCTTGTATTGTAGCACTACAAGCGCTTGTAAACTCGTCTATAAAACCAATATGATATTGGTCACAATGAGCAGACAAGTCAAGAAGTGAGAACGATTATTCTGGTAAGATTATCCATGCAATTTACAAAAAAAACTAATAGCAGCTTCAATGAGCATTCAAGATGGCAGCCGTCCGCTATGCAGCAGGCAGACACGTAAAGGATGGCGGGGGGATACTACACAACATTGACTCTTACCATATTAGTACTAGCCCAGTAATGTGACGCTGAGACCCCACATGTAACTACCTTGCAGCACGAATATAAAAGGATCAGTACGTTTTCTGAAAACCAGTGTCGGAAGCACTTAGAGAGAACCCTATGGCTCTTAGCCCCCAGATAACATGCAAGGATTCAAGTACGCGGGACCCCGCTAATCCGCTGATGGGCCGGATATCTGCAACGTACAGAGCTGGAATTCCTACAGAAATACAAAAGTGACCAGTAAATTCTGGACTATAAATTCTTATTATCTGCTTTATTTGTATCTTATTTTTCCACCTCAATGTATTCTCAAAAAAGTGATGGGAAATGCAATGTGTAGGGCCATCCTATAGGGACCACAGCTGATTTTTCAATTTCTTTGGGGTTACTGCTCTACCTCACTTATATAAGTCAATAAGAAAGTCTCTCCCCACTATATTCTGGAGACCTACATAAAAGTGCCAAAGCTTTTTGTTTTTTTTTCTTTATTTCCTCCAATATTGTATTCATACAGGAATGCTTCCATTAAAGTTTGCAACATACTGTACTTTTTGGCATCTGTTTGAAGGATGGACCTATTTTGAAGTTCTGAAAAGTCTAATAGATCTGTACCGATACCGATTAATAATTAAAGGGGTTGTCCCGGACTTTAACATTGATGGCCTTTCTTTAAAGAGGTGGTCCACTACATTGTATAATGACCCCATCGATTTACACATGTTAACTAAATAAATGTTTTTGTAAATACCTCCTGCTTCCATATGTACCTGTGGGTGGCGCTATTGCTGACTTCTCAGTCTGCATCACGTGACCCCGGCTGCAGGTATTTAAAAGGTGTAATTTGATGGGGGCATTATACAATGTAGTGACCACCTCTTTAAGATAAGGCATCAATGTTTGATCAATTGGGGTGCTCATTAGCGGAGCTGCACTGCAGAGCTCTGTGGAGGGAATAGTGGCTGCGGCTGCGTACTACACATCTGCCCCCTAATGATTTGAACGGGTGGCCGATATGTAGTACTCCGTCAACAGAGCTCGGCACCTGAGCATTTCTGGCCACCGTTGACACAGGAACAGCTACAGCACGCACTATCAATCAGACATTGATGATCAAGTATAGGCCTTCAATAAAGTCTTGGACAGCCCCTTTAAAGTCTCCAAATGAGATTCTGAAGTTTTGTTTCATTGGCAGTCTATGTGGAAACAGTATAAAGTTACAGAAGATCGGACCGATGGTATACCATAGCACAAAACATTAGTCTTTAAGGGATTATTCAGCCATAGACATTGGGTCATGGTTTTAATCATGTGACGAAAATCACATTGTTTTACTGTAAATTGCTGTGGTCACAGGCCAAACAGTTTATGCTTGCGTCCTTTTTTTCGAACTTTTCTCGGCCAGGTGGCAAGAACCTTACATGTGATAGTCATGCCTAACATAACTAGGAGGTAGGGAATTAATACCCAATGTCAGATCCTGGATGACCACCATTAGTCTACCAGCAACTTACACAGAAGCAAAGCACATTCAGATCTTTCACACAGTGGACCTAAACCCGAAAACGATGTAAGTGTCCATATTTCCAGTACAGGGCACCTTTGTCAATGACAAACCTTAAATATACAAATATATTGGGACAGGATTCATGCTCCACGGACATGTGGTTTGAAATCATGAAAGGAAACAAAATGCATTATAAGGTTGGCTCTTAAAAAAAGATAACTGTTTCTGAATATTCCCGGAGGCTGCAGACACGCACTTAAGGCGTAGAGCCAATAAACGATGAACGAGCGCTCATAGGAATCATTTCAACATACGATTATTGGCCCATCTAACCAGGACCACAATCGGCAGACAAACTAGGAAAGCACCGTTTCATTGGGTGCGATACATTTTATGCATTCATTAAAATTCTTAACGGCAGCACATTACTCAGTGTAAACAGGAGACGTGCTGCTGATAACAGGATACCAGATTATTAGCGATCATTGTGTCCCCGTCATTGTTTCGTCAACCTGTGTATGCACTTTTCCAATTGTCAGTCGTTCAATTGCCTGGATCAGACCGACTATATAGGACATTAGTATCTGGTCTCCGCTGCACAAACTACCACTGATACATGTGAACAAAGTCGATATGTTTTTTTTTCCCCCAGTATATCCCTCCCAGCTTACATCACTCCCTATAAATAAATAGAAGCACTAATATAATAGCAAGTGGTTAATAAGACCTCTAAGCAGTCAGGAACACTGCTTCATCTGAATCGGGATCCTTCCCACTGTCCTCGCTGGGTAACGAGTCTCCACCACTCGGAGACCGGCAGCTCAAGTCCTCCACCCCAGATTCCTGGTCACTGTTAGCCGACAGGTCGGGGTCCGAGCTCTTCAAATGGTCCTGGGTTAGGATCAGGGCCGAGTCCTCCTCACCTTGGGATGAACTACGAGAGGGAAACAGCTTCAGGTTGGTGCTGTAATCTTGGGGCGTATTAGCCGGAGAGTGTTTGGTGATGCATATCTGGAAGTTGTGGATTTTTGGCTGGTCATTGAGATTCTTGTAGGTTTCATTTGACTCTCGAGTTTCCAGTTTTGTTAATCTCTAAAGGAAAAATTGTTAGACAAGAGCAAAAGTTACATTGGGTTAGGGCATGTTAATGTAACCTCTACATGCAAGTCGATCAGCAGTGGTTTAATGGTCTGTTTAGTAAGGCCGGCCGCACTTATGTTATCGTCAGCACATTTCTCGTTTACACAGGACAATGTGCTGCTAATGATAATTTTTAAACGTGCTCAAAAATTATCACACCAATGAATGCTTTGCCCCTCCATTGGATGTTTGATGGCCTGTTTAGGCAGCCAACAGTTGGGAATGAGGGAACGCTCCCTAACCCAATTATTGGCCTGCCTAAATGAACCTTTACTTGAAAACTTTATACCAATGAACAAACTTCTCTGGTGCCATAAGAAAGCCATAACGCCACAGTGCTCAGGCATTACTGACATTGAAAAGACACAAGGTAGAGACCCTGGTTACAGTGATGTGTCACTTAATGGTCTGATTGCTGTAGTTTTTATAAAATCACTATTTTATCAGCAAGCAGATTATCATTGGGGACTAGTAAACCTGCTGCCAGGTAGTCCTACATATTCATAAGCTCTGTACAACCCCGCCCCGATCACTGATTGGCAGCTTTCTGCAAATCTAGTATACACAAAGTGGCCAATCAGTGGTGTGGGCAGGGTTATACAGAGCTCATCAGTCAGAGAACTGCCAATCAGTGATGTGGGCGGGGTCTGCTGCAGATAACACAGTAATTTTATCAAAATGACAGCAGGTAGCCCAGTAAGTGACAGATTGTTGGAATCAGGGCCTCTGCCCCTATATTGCGCTGCACTCAGATGGGTAGCAAAAACCTGGTAACAGATTCCCTTTAATGGTGCTCTCTTCCAGTTATTGTGTTGGAGAACACCAAAGACGTAGGGCATCGGCTAAAAATGATTGCCTCTTTTTTATCTTGTGCAGGGTTTTTATATATAATCATTTAAAATTGTTTCTCAGTCACCATTAAAAGTTGAATTGGTTTACACTGAAACCTAAGCGGAGGTATAAACATCAAAAACATATAGGCCAGGAAGCTGGATTTTCAGTATTTCTACCACACCTTCTCCATGAACTCCATTTCCTCCTCCAGCTGCTGCGTCTCTTCTTTTACTGCCTGTAGAAAATCAGTGACTGACTGGCGAGGGTGCATTCCTTTCTCAAATCGGTTATAGAGGCCCCTCCAAAACCTTCCATGGTGAAAAATAAGTTTGAAGAGTTAGTATATGCACAAGTACAGAAGATTATCATCGAGCAATTCTCATGATATATGTTCTTAAGACGTGCTAGCTCATGGTACACACATGAAGGGCTAGCTCACAATGCTGGATATTCTCCCATGCCAGAGAATTGGGCCGATTATACTAATGACACTCTGCTTTAACTCTGAGTGTGATCCAATTTTCTCGCATGGAAGAATTGCAGCACAGGTGTGGAGAAGATGGAGGACTTAATTTTTCCATCTTCTCCATTGTCTCTGTGCACGTACATCAGACTGCACTCGGATAACATAGTATATTATTGGTCCGAGTGCTATCCGATAAAACATCACATAGCACTAGCACTCGGCCGTGTTACGTGGCAATGTGAGCGAGTCCTAATGAGTCCCTCAGTGGCTGATCTATGGCTGGTGACTTCAGATTAGTGAAAATATGTGGTGGCAAGTTGGGCCTCATTACTCGGACAGCACACTGACACATCCTATCCTTACACTATTCACATGTCCGTTCTGTTATTTTGCTGACTGATGGTCTGTATATAAACAGAGACATCCCCTACATTGACCTTATTTGCGGACATCCAAGTTGCATCCTACTGCTATTCTTCATTTTCACTGACTGGGTACTTGAAGAAGCTTGGGAAACCTCTGTCATGTTGTTTTTGCATATGGCAAAACCATTGATAAAAACGGACATGTGGACTAAATATGCCCGAAAATTGGATCTAACACACTTGCAAAATTGGTCTGTTTTGTACAGGCAAACAAAAAAAAAACAGCTTTTGCCTGGATTCACACGTGTGTTTTGCGGTCTGAGTATGCTTCAATGCAAAGACTGGCTTCAGGTCTCCTGACCCAAACTCGACTTTATATTATGCATTTATATAGAAAGTTCCAGATCAGGGACATCCGCATGCCCTATTAAAGGGGTTGTACCAAGTATATAAGTAATCCCCTATCAACGGGATTTAGGAATTGATCGCTAGGGGTCAGTTCCACAGAGAATGAATGGAGTAGAGATGTACATGCTCCCCCTCTGCTCTGTTCAAAGCTTGCTCTACAGAACCTCCTGGGGATTGTTGGGGGTCCCAGCGGTCTGACCCCCAAAGATCAATACTTTATCGCAGTCTAAATATGTGCAAAATGAATCACCGTGTCACAAGCTGTCATAGATGTCAGTAAATCTGTCTAAAGTGAATTGATTTGTGCCAGGCAGAAGATAGAACTGACGAGTGAGCTCTGACGCAACCCCTAAATGTAGACCATGGTTACAAGTGGGAAGAGTGTTGGGCCTTGGATTTCACCACTGAAGGACACATTGGGCTCATGATACGTCACCCCGCTTCTTTCACCTGTAAAGTTAGGGTTGATGTTTCTATATATGAATGATAAGTATATGGTGTGTTAGAGTTCTGCTGCTTTATTCAGTGCAGAGGAGGAATCAGAATAACCTCTTACCTGAAGTGGCATGGAGTGGTGTGTGGTCTCAGAGTTCCTTGGGTCTGACTGTGATCTGCTCTGTACAGAGGGTTCATGTAATCCAACCGCTGCTTCCACAGGTAAGACCAGAGGGAGTAGGTCCTCTCCTGAATTCTGGAAGATGATGATTGCATCACTGATATATTGAGATTATGAGAGCTGCAAGTATACCCGTCACCACTGCAACCTGCACTAACACTAAGGGCTCATTCAGACGGACATTTTTTGTGTACGAGTCCTATTTGTGTTATTTCCAGATACGACTTGTACCTAGAAGAGTGAATGGGGCCATTCACATATCTGTGATTGTTTGAGAGACGGAAAATCGTGGCAAAATGTACGATAGTACGATAGTTATCTGAGTGTCAGGTCAAAATTAACAATGCACATCCATGGGTCAGTGAAAAAAAAAAAATCGGCCAACAATTAATTGCCATCTGAGCGCTGTCCAGTTTTCCAGGTCTGTTTGATGGAAAAAGATGAAGAAACTGAAGCTCAGGCCAAACTCTAATGATAAAAACTGACACTGACCAAACTGGTGAAACTGTGCCTGATTCTCTTATATGAATGAGCCACAAGTTCTATAGCTTTCAGTGTTTCCTTGCATAGTAGCTGTGTAGCTTCATAGTCAAAATTGGAAAATCCGTTTCCAAAAAGTAGATGGAAAGATGCACTGAACTGCTTGGCCCCACCACGGTGCACCGAGCGCCTGTACTTGATTTGAACAGTCCTTCTGTACTGACAGTCCCTTTACAGCAGTGTTCCCCAACTCCAGTCCTCAGGACCCACCAACAGATCATGTTTTCAGGATTTCCTTAGTATTGCACAGCTGATGGAATTATTGCCTGTGCAGGTGATGCAATTATCAGCTGTGCAATACTAAGGAAATCCTGAAAACATGGCCTGTTGGTGGGTCCTGAGGACTGGAGTTGAGAACCACTGCTGTAAAGGGTTAGGAGATAACTTTCTGAATGCAGGAGGTCTGACCGATGGGACTTTTAGCGATGCTGAGAATGGGGCTCTTCAGTGATCAGCAGAAGGCCTCATTCACATGTACAGGTTTAAACAGGTATGTGAAAAAATGGTATCAGTGTGTCCATTTTTACCATCATTGTGTTATCAGTGTTCTTCTCGTATGGATAAATATGTTATAAAGTTTCTCCTATGCTTTGTAATGTTAAAGAAGTTGTCCAGTACTTTATATTACTCCCCCCCCAATGTATCCCCCCGGGGCCCCTAAGACTTTGCTGATAATGCCTGTGAGCTTCGCTATCGGTGGCCGCTCACAGGCATCACGTGACCCCACACTGATGTCACGACAAGTGAGGCGTGACTCAGCGCTGGGGTCCCTACGGTGGCTGCTGGGTTGTGGGCAGGGTTACACCTCCTCCCCATGCGTCACTCCCAGCATCTACCGCGCTTTCCCAATGAATGGGGAGAGGCAGAGCGTGCGGTGGATGCCGGGTGTGATGTGGGGGGGGTAACCCCACCCACAGTCTGGCATCCACCTGGAACGTGGAAGACAGAGACCCCCGGCTGCTGCCAGCGACATTGGCGGGGGTCACGTGATGCCTGTGAGCGGCCAGTGATAGCGCCACTCACAGGCATTATCTGCAACGGTAGGTAATTACAAAAATCCTTAGGGGTCTCGGGGAGACACATTGGGGGGGGGGGTAATATAAAGTACTGGACAACCCCTTTAATCTCGGACAGCACCATGATGCCATCCGTGGGCTGTCTATGTTCTTCATGGACCCATAGACTTGTATAGGTCTTTTTCATCTGTGATATTGGAAGAAAAAACAGACATGTCTCCGTGAGTTTTGCACAGACACATAGTCCATGAAAATCCACAGGCATGTGAATAGCATTAGCATTAACACGTACATGTGGATACGGATGTCTGAATGAGGCCTCAATGAGAGCTTGATATTTTAAGAATATCTCTTTAAAGCCATGATCCTCTAGTTACAAGGATGTATCTCATGTCCTTGGCTACTGACCTGCAGGTTAGGACATTTTGTGACTGGGAAAGAAGATCTACAAGATTTTAACATTACTCAGGACAGAGAATATCTTCAAGAAGTATCTTCTAGTGGACCATTGGTTACATCAGGAACTGTGCAATTCTTAAATCCATGTACCTGTAGCACCCTGAGGATTCGGCTGCTACAGGGGTATTGCACCTCAACCCAGAGGTGTGATATTCCACTCCCGGGTAAGGATGGAGTGTGAAACTGAGCCCAGAGAGCTGCATGCACTACACACATCCCATTTCCGGAGGGCAGACCAACGGTACTCCCACTTAGAAATGTGCAGGTACGACCGAGTCTGTCCTTGGCTGGAGTGGGAGGGGGGTGGAACATCCCAAGTAGTGTAGGGGCAGATAGGGGGAGCAGTCTGGGTAAAGCTAGGAGCTCATTGGGTGCTGGTCACCTGAGCTCACACATAGAGGGAGTATAAAAGGTGGGAACCATCTAAGATCAGGGTCAGTCAGCCAGTCTTTGCAGAGAAGTCAGAGGAAGAGAGCAGAAGAGCAGAGCAGCCCCAGGCCCAAAAGAGAGAGAGAGAGGAGAGAAAGAAAGACCCAGAGGGGGAGACAGAAGGAACTCTGAGAACCCAAGTACAACCCCAGGGTGAAGAGTTGGCAACAGGGTACCGGATCCCAAACTGGTGGGGGCTAAAGCATACCTCAGCCAGAGACCGGAGGCCGTGGGCAGGATCTGCCACGGCCACCCACCACATCCACCCTGAAGGCAAACCACGTGTAGGGTCAGGGAACCCAAGGCCAAGGGTCTCCCAACAGAAGGCCCGAGGGAGCTGGACCTAGGTGGATCCCTGGTGGGGACGGCCAGAAGAAAGGACAAGAAGGAGGGCTCAGGGACACGCTCCGGACTTGCTTGGGGGTTGGCTGAATCCAGGACCTGGTGGACGCAGCACGGCTCGGGTGGTCACTCAAGGCCGGAGTGACCGGAATATCTGCAGTAAGTAAACACCCTGAACTGCACAACCCGACTCTGTCTTTAATTATCATCTACGCTGCACCACCACAACCCCAATCCTCTGCACCTGACCCCCTGAGGCCATACCCCTCCCGTTGGGGGTTATACTATCTAAAGCTGCACCAACACCATCAGCCTCAGCGGACCCTGCTGCAGCGGCGGCCGTAGTGACCGCAATCCAACGGGTGGCGTAGTCGACATAAAGAACTTTAGTAACATCAGTAAGGACTGCCACACACTGAGCTTGACACCCTGGGCACGGACCGGGTCACAGCCACTCGGAGACTACAACCCCCATCTGATCCGGCTCCGGGTATTCCCCTAAAGAATATGGCCCAGGGGGCGCGTCAACTTTGGCGTAGTCGGCAGGATCACGTGCCCGCAACACCCGGGTACTGCGTGCCTGAAGAAAAGAACAAGTTTACCTCAAAAAGAAGTCTCCTGCCGGTTCCGGAGGGTCCCCGCCATCGGACTCCATCACAGATCGATTCCCGCCGGTTGTCCGCCATTAACAGCTTTTTCCCGCCATCTGCAGAGTTTCCCGCCACTGGGAGACGATTCCCGCCATTTCCGAAGATTTCCCACCTTGGAAGAGCGGACGCCATTATGGGCGTGCCAGAGGATGGCAAGAGGCCGCCTCCCATCGTGGGCCAGGACCGAAAATGGCGCCAAAAGTGGAAACCGCCCCCACCAACAGAGACTGTGATGCTAGAGGTGTCTGTCAGCGTGAAAGAACTGCCCCTGGAGCTGACAATCACCAAGTGGCCCCGGGACCGCCCTCGAAGTGGGAGGACTGAGAACAAGAGAGCAAAGATGGGTGTCGTCTGGAGCAGTCTGGAGAGAGCGCACCCGGAGACAAGAAGCCTAGAGCTGAGTCCAGAAGAAGCTTACCCGGAGATGGAAGAAGAGCAGAGCAGCACCGGCCCGCTGGCCAGGAGCCTGCTGGAGACAACGGAAGGAGAGCAGAGCAGCACCGACCCGTTGGTCAGGAGCCTGCTGGAAGCAACGACCCCACTAGGCCTAGTGGAGGTCCTAGCACAGCTCCCCCGAGACCGGGAGTGTGCGCAGACCGCGCTGGAGGGCCTCGCAAGGAGGATGGCCCGGGTGCAGCGAGAGACGTTGGCGGAGTGGAGCCGTGAGATGGCCCAGCAGACCGAGACTCGTCAGCGGCGCACGCCACCCAAGACGAGGAGACAGACCGCCTCTGAGGATGGCGCAGGAGGACTGAAGGCCGGAGACGGCGCTGAGAAGGGAGCCGAACGAAAGGAGGCAGGTAAAGGGGACGTCTTTACCTCAAACCGGGAAACCGCTTGCCTGCCCCAGCTCCCCGTCGCAGAGCCCGAAGTGCCCCCTGCCGTGCCCGTAACCGCAACGTCACCGCCACAGACTAGGCCTCAACCGGAAGCCGCGGCCGCGACCCCTGTGACGTCACACGCCTCGACCCCGAGCGTGACCAAGCAGGAAGTACCACCAGCCTGGTCGCAAGGCCTAGTACCCCCGGGCGCCGCAATACCAACAGCGCCCCCTACCTCCGCGGAGCCCCCGGCCTGGTCGCAGGGCCAAGTAGCCCAGGGCGCCGCCGTCCTTACGGTGCCCTTCACTTTCCAGGTGCCCCAGGCCTGGCCGCAAGGCTTGGGCAAACCGGGCGCCACCTCCACCGCGCCCATAAGACCAAGAGTGCCGCATCTGGGAGAAGACCTGTTCGCCCAACATACGTGCCCGGATGGGCAGCCCTTCGCATGGCCCCAAGAATACATCCAGCTGGAGCTGCAAAAAGCAAGGGCCATGTCTGAACCCCTGATCCCGGCTCCAAAGCCCGTAAAAAGGATCTCGCCCCCGCTAGAAGAGGCCCAGTTTGAGTGGGACCCCACCGGAGAAGATCTCATGGGGTTCACTCAAGAGACTCGGGCAGCCGCAGCGGAGCGTGCTGAGTGCTGCCGCCAGCAGCTCGAGGTCTTCGAGAGGGAGCGGAGAGAGAGGCGGGTCCGGGAACAGCAAGCTCAAATAAGGAGCGCGGAGCAGAAGAGCCGGGCCAGAAGAGACCCCCGTGCAGCGCATAGTCCCCGCACCACCGGGACTGTGATCAAGTTTAATATGCAGCATGGGTGGGGCTTCATCCGAGACCACCGCACCCCAGGCGACGTCTTCGTGACCAGGAGAGACGTTGAGTCCCACCTACCGGAGGGACACAGAGGTCGTGACCTTTACATCGGGGACGAGGTCACCTTCACCCGGCACAAGTGTGCCAAAGGACCCTACGCCCTCCATGTGCATCGCTTGATGGAGGAGGAGCTGCGGTGCGAAGAGGAGGAGCAAGAGGACCCGGACGGGTCTGAAACAAGAACTGAAACTGTCCACAAAGAGAGAACAGGAGGACGTCGTCGTTAAGTACGGCAGAGTAGAAGCTGTACATAGTTGCCCGTCGGGGTACCAAGAACTGTTGCTGCTTATATAGTCCCCGTTGGGACCAGCGTGTGTGAACTGTTACCCGTGAGTCCCCTATCCATTACCAGGCTGAGGACTGTGAACAGCCATTCCTAAATCCTAATACCTGGCCGAGGACTGAGAGAGGCCATATCCCTTGTAAATAGTTGCGCGTCCTAAAGCGCCCCCTACTGGTTTTACAGGAAAACCATTTCCAAGAAAAGGAACTGTTGCACTTAACCCGGTCACACGTTGCACAGTGACCGGAGGAGGAGCTAGAAGCAAGAGAAGTCTACGAGAATGTTATTGATGAAAAAGTTTTATTGTTGATGTTTTATATGTTTTATATGCGATGTTATTATGAAAAATTGTATGTTTTGTGGTGTTTTGTCTTTTACAGCCCGAGGACGTGCTGTGATTTACCAGGGGGGAATGTAGCACCCTGAGGATTCGGCTGCTACAGGGGTATTGCACCTCAACCCAGAGGTGTGATATTCCACTCCCGGGTAAGGATGGAGTGTGAAACTGAGCCCAGAGAGCTGCATGCACTACACACATCCCATTTCCGGAGGGCAGACCAACGGTACTCCCACTTAGAAATGTGCAGGTACGACCGAGTCTGTCCTTGGCTGGAGTGGGAGGGGGGTGGAACATCCCAAGTAGTGTAGGGGCAGATAGGGGGAGCAGTCTGGGTAAAGCTAGGAGCTCATTGGGTGCTGGTCACCTGAGCTCACACATAGAGGGAGTATAAAAGGTGGGAACCATCTAAGATCAGGGTCAGTCAGCCAGTCTTTGCAGAGAAGTCAGAGGAAGAGAGCAGAAGAGCAGAGCAGCCCCAGGCCCAAAAGAGAGAGAGAGAGGAGAGAAAGAAAGACCCAGAGGGGGAGACAGAAGGAACTCTGAGAACCCAAGTACAACCCCAGGGTGAAGAGTTGGCAACAGGGTACCGGATCCCAAACTGGTGGGGGCTAAAGCATACCTCAGCCAGAGACCGGAGGCCGTGGGCAGGATCTGCCACGGCCACCCACCACATCCACCCTGAAGGCAAACCACGTGTAGGGTCAGGGAACCCAAGGCCAAGGGTCTCCCAACAGAAGGCCCGAGGGAGCTGGACCTAGGTGGATCCCTGGTGGGGACGGCCAGAAGAAAGGACAAGAAGGAGGGCTCAGGGACACGCTCCGGACTTGCTTGGGGGTTGGCTGAATCCAGGACCTGGTGGACGCAGCACGGCTCGGGTGGTCACTCAAGGCCGGAGTGACCGGAATATCTGCAGTAAGTAAACACCCTGAACTGCACAACCCGACTCTGTCTTTAATTATCATCTACGCTGCACCACCACAACCCCCATCCTCTGCACCTGACCCCCTGAGGCCATACCCCTCCCGTTGGGGGTTATACTATCTAAAGCTGCACCAACACCATCAGCCTCAGCGTACCCTGCTGCAGCGGCGGCCGTAGTGACCGCAATCCAACGGGTGGCGTAGTCGACATAAAGAACTTTAGTAACATCAGTAAGGACTGCCACACACTGAGCTTGACACCCTGGGCACGGACCGGGTCACAGCCACTCGGAGACTACAACCCCCATCTGATCCGGCTCCGGGTATTCCCCTAAAGAATATGGCCCAGGGGGCGCGTCATACCCATCTTATTTTATTATTGGCATTTTGATTTCACCATTCTTATGTTTCTCTGTACAGTGGCACTGCCAGCGATGCCAGCGACCCAGATGGGCAGGAAAAAACTGAAATGGTTTAGGTTCACATACCCATTCAGTCTCCGGATATGTGGGAGTCCCTAAGGTCTGACACCCCCACCAATCCTGAAGTGATGGCATATCTTACCAATATGCCATCACTTTATACATTTTTCTCCTGCACAGTTATTGAAAATTTTTTGCCAAGGTTCAACCTTCACAGTTTATAAGTGATTGCTGTTATCCAGACTGTGGGGCACCGTGTGATCAGATCAGCATCAGGGACACGTCAACCATCCATATTCTATTTCTGTTACAAGCCTATAGTGACCATACACAGAGCACATATTCTCTCACATCAGTTCCTTCCTCTCCTTCTCGCAGTTGCACAGAAAGTTTCCATACTGACAGGAGTATATATGGTGTTGTATGTGGACCAAGAATCTCTCATTAAATTCAAACGCACAGGGAAACTGCTCCATGAGCTGCCAGACACATTCCAGGAACTGGTCTATCACTGGGGACACCTCCTTGGGATCCCCATCTAAATTTCCATACCTTAAAAAAAAAAAAAAAAAAAAAAAAAAATGCTGAAGCAATGCAATTGGGGTATATGCATGCAACATCTTTTTCAGGTGGACTGCACTCCCAAAACCGCCTGAGACTGGGAATGGCACAGAAAAACTACAGTAAGTATATTATATTAGAATGTATGGTGTTTTTTTTTTGTCTCTTTTGCTGAGAGGAGGAGAGCTGATGGAAGATTTGGAAAGTGACACAGCTAAACTCAGCTGTGCTGACCCTAGCCCCACACTGACTGCTGGGCCCATATCTGAAATGTGTTGATTGATGGGATTTGAATACAGTTGATATTCTAATCATGCAGGAGGTTAGACCAGGAGATCC
Source organism: Phyllobates terribilis (assembly GCF_046119375.1). Taxonomy (NCBI): domain Eukaryota; kingdom Metazoa; phylum Chordata; class Amphibia; order Anura; family Dendrobatidae; genus Phyllobates; species Phyllobates terribilis. The sequence continues at coordinate 5,480,847 of NW_027362834.1, read as the reverse complement.
GGGCTTTCATTATAACCCACACACTGAGAAACCTGCTGTAAGATATGGTGTGGAGGTGTTCTTTTTCTAGCATCTTGCTGCCTGTTTATAATTGGACAACATCGTACAAGGAGAAGTACATGCCCCACAGTGAAAGCTCTCTGATAACACCCACTTGGATGTAACGAAAATTAACTCATTAGGTGACAAATACTTTGATTGTTAATATCCCTGCAACAGAGATGCAAAATAAAAAAAGAACTAACAATTTTTTTTTTTTCTGCTCTGAAGCTACAACGTGTTTTCAGTTCAACATGAAAAATTTGGTGAAAGGCCTTCTGTAAATAAGTGACTCTGTTTGACTTTTCCAACATATGTGCAGTGACCAGGGTTACCTGTGATTAAATTTGTGTCCAAATGAAATCCAGTCTTTTTCAATTAACACCTAATAGTAATTGGGAAAAATAAAAGTTACACTATGCAAAAAATATCAACTCCGTAAATCTCCACCAGTACATAGAGTATATGAAATGAAACCTCTTACCATAAATACTCTGATGGTTCGGTAATAGGGGTCAAGTAACAGACTGGATACAGAGCAGACCTGAGCGGTGCGGTCCCATCCATCAGAACAATGAACGAGGACGCTGGCGCCCTCTTCTGACACGGCCTAAATGTGCAAATTAAATGTAAAATATTACACATTTATATAATTACAAATCTCGTTTATTCTCAGCACTAAAAGGATCATTTTTGTACAGTCCGTGCCTAGAATAGTACAAATCAGACAAGCAGCACTAGAATATGAACAGATACAACACATCTTACCTTTACAATGAAGATACCAGCATCTAGGATTGTTTTCACGTGTTTTAACCAGCCAGAGGATTCAAGACCCCAAAGAAATTCACCCATAGAAGGAGATCGGAGCTCACAAACTGCAATCATGAACAGAACAATAAGCTCACTATAGCAACAGATTCTGTATGTGAAGTATTTCTGCTCCAAGACTTGAGATAGAGAATATATATATATATATATATATATATATATATATATATATATATATATATACAGTCATGGCCAAAAGTATTGAGAATGACACCAAAATTATATTTTCACATGATCTGCTGGCCTCTGGTTTTTATTAGTGTTTGTCTGATGTTTATATCACATACAGAAATATAATTGCAATCATATTATGAGTACCAATAGGTTATATTGACAGTTAGAATGAGTTAATGCAGCAAGTCAATATTTGCAGTGTTGCCCCTTCTTCTTCAAGACCTCTGTAATTCTCCCTGGCATGCTCTCAATCAACTTTTGGACCAAATCCTGACTGATAGCAGTCCATTCTTGCATAATCAATGCTTGCATTTTGCCAGAATTTGTTGGTTTTTGTTTGTCCACCCGTCTCTTGATGATTGACCACAAGTTCTCAATGGGATTAAGATCTGGGGAGTTTCCAGGCCATGGACCCAAAATCTCTATGTTTTGTTCCATGAGCCATTTAGTTATCACCTTTGCTTTAGGGCAAGGTGCTCCATCATGCTGGAAAAGGCATTGTTGGGCGCCAAACCGCTCTTGGACGGTTGGGAGAAGTTGCTCTTGGAGGACATTCTGGTACCATTCTTTATTCATGGCTGTGTTTTAGGCAAGACTGTGAGTGAGCCGATTCCCTTGGCTGAGAAGCAACCCCACACATGAATGGTTTCAGGATGCTTTACAGTTGGCATGAGACAAGACTGGTGGTAGCGCTCACCTCTTCTCCGAATAAGCTGTTTTCCAGATGTCCCAAACAATCGAAAAAGGGATTCATCAGAGAAAATGATTTTGCCCCAGTCCTCAGCAGTCCACTCCCTGTACCTTTTGCAGAAAATCAGTCGGTCCCTGATGTTTTTTCTGGAGAGAAGTGGCTTCTTTGCTGCCCTCCTTGAATCCAGCCCTTGCTCAAAGAGTCTCCGCCTCACAGTGCGTGCAGAAGCTCTCACACCAGCCTGCTGCCATTCCTGAGCAAGCTCGGCACTGCTGGTAGTCCGATCCCACAGCTGAAACAGTTTTAAGATACGGTCCTGGCGCTTGCTGGTCTTTCTTGGGCGCCCTGGAGCCTTTTTGACAACAATGGAAGCTCTCTCCTTGAAGTTCTTGATGATGCGATAGATTGTTGACTGAGGTGCAATTTTTGTAGCTGCGATACTCTTCCCTGTTAGGCCATTTTTGTGCAGTGCAATGATGGCTGCACGTGTTTCTTTAGAGATAACCATGGTTAACTGAAGAGAAACAATGATACCAAGAACCAGCCTCCTTTTAAAGTGTGCAGTGATGTCATTCTTACTTAATCATGACTGATTGATCGCCAGCCCTGTCCTCATCAACACCCACACCTGTGTTAATGGATCAATCACTAAAACGATGTTAGCTGCTCCTTTTAAGGCAGGACTGCAATGATGTTGAAATGTGTTTTGGGGGTTAAAGTTCATTTTCTGGGCAAATATTGACTTTGCAAGTACAGCAATTGCTGTTAAGCTGATCACTCTTTGACATTCAGGAGTATATGCAAATTGCCATTACAAAAAATGAAGCAGTAAACTTTGGAAAAATTACTATTTGTCTCATTCTCAATACTTTTGGCCATGACTGTATATATATATATATATATATATATATATATATATATATATATATAGGGTTGTGTAGGATACTCCAAGTGCGGATATGACTTAAAAATTGTACAATGAAATTGTAAAATTCTGTATTATTTATTATATTGGGGTTGGTCACTTTATATAAAAAAATTCCAAAAGGGTGATAAAATGTAATGTTTGGCACATACAACTATAGATTACTTCCCCGGAGTTTGCCTTCTTCCTAAGGTGCGCCTGGAGGCCATGTTTCTCCCCAGGTAAGTTATACACCTCTACCCATCTACGTGATGTACAAGAAAACATGATTCATCAGACCAGAACCCTTTCTTCTATTACTCTATGGTTCAGTTCTGATGCCCATATACCCTTGTAGGTGCTTTTGGCTGTAACCGGGTCAGCATGACAATGACCAGTGTGCATCTCCATATGTAATAAGCTGCAATACTTTATCCTGACATCTTTTCTTCATAGCCAAAACTTAATTTTTCAGCAATATGTGCCACAGTATTTCTTCTGCAGCACCGGACCAGCTGGGGCTGCTGTACCTTTCGTTCCACACAAGTATCAATGAGCCTTGGGCGCCCATGACTCCGCCACCTGCTCACCGGATGTTCTACCCTGGTAGGCACTAACTATTGTATGCCAGGCACACCCCACAACACCTGCTGTTTTTGAGATCTTCTGACAACCCTCATGGGGGCACCTCTGACAAGGAGAATATTGAGATCTCTAGACATCATGATTTGTCCATTGAAAATGGAGCTGTTTAGGGAATAGAGCGCACAGAACATAGGGAAAAAAAACAGTGGAGGGGGAAAGAAATAATTTGAGGTGCTCACCTGGAGGGATTGTGAGAGTCACAGCTCCTAAACCAGGAGTAATATAACGCTAGCTGCCATCTATAAGAAATATCTTTTATGTATTCTTTTACCCTATGCACAAAATAAACGTTCATGGAAAACTATGAATTGGCAGCAGCGTGTGCAATGTCCTCAAGGGCCAACATACATACGCTGAAAGTAGATTTGCAAATAACATTTTTCGCTGTTGCCCGTTCCTGTGGCACCATTAATGTACTAGGCCTTAATGAGTTTGGTGACATAACGTCTTGTGATCGCTATTTTAACTCTCTAAGAACCAGGGAGTTTTTTATTTAAGCGCTTTTTGTGTTTATGGAGCTGACGTTTTTATTGATACCAATTTGGAGCACATATAACGTTTTGCTAGCTTTGTATTGGATTTTTTTTGTTAAGTGAGGTGACAAAGAACCCACAATTTTGGCATTTTGATTTTTTTTTTCTGCAATGTTTACCGTAAAGGTTAATTACCATAATTCCATACTTTGATACATCTGACTTTTACGGATGTGGCGATACCAAATGTTTTTTTTTCCGTTTCTTTGTTTTTAATAGGGAAAACGTGGGATAGTTAAAAATTATCTATTTTTTATATTTTGACTTTTTATTTTTTTTTCATTTTTTTTGTACCCATTAGTGGACTTAAACATGTGATCCTTGGATTGCTTATATATACTGTAATACCACAGTATTGCGGTATTTACTAGAAATCATGGTTGCCTATGGCACTCAGTCTGCTGTAAAAAGTACTAAGATGGGCCTTAAAGGTAAAGGCATTTTGCCCATAGCGGTAGACCACGTGGCCACTATGGCGCTCATTAGCTGGGAAAGCCTGATGCTACAGGGCTTTCTTCTTCCGCATATCATTCTTTGAAAGATGGCCTTTGTTCCTCATCATTCAGCCTGTACGTCTGTGCTCGAAGTCTCAGCACTGCAGGTGCAATGACGTCACTAGATCGGGCCCTCTGTGCGGAGTTTTTTTTTATTTTGGCAACAAGAAAAGCGTATACTGTGGGATCCATCATACATGATGTGGGGCGGCCATCATACTGTGTGAGCGAACTGTTGGGGGCCATCATACTGTGTGAGCGAACTGTGGAAGACATCATACTGTGTGTGTATATGTGTGGGGGGCTGTAAGAGCATCATACTGTGTGTGTGTGGGGGGGGGGGGAGTAGTGTAGGTGCATTATACTGGTGGGGTTTGCCATGGGGTCATCATGTTGTCCATGTAAGGACTACTGTGGGAGAAAATTATGACAGGAGATTCACTCCGAGGTATCGCACCGTGTGTGGAGGGCAGCATACTCTATGGGGTTTATTAAAATGGTATCAGTGTGTGCAAACAAGAGGAATCAGTAGCAGGGGCATTATTTCTGTGTCCAAGCCACAAAACATGTCCTCTCCCTGTATTTAAAAGTTGGAAAGTAGGCCCTTGTGTGACTGCATCAATATGTTTTAACCCTGCCTAGTCCATCAATATAGACTCTTGGTATGGGGCCCCATGATTTCTATGAACGCCTCTGCTTAAGCTGGCCCCCGGCTGCTGTGGTAACCCATCGATTAACAGCGCACATTCAAAATAGTTAACAGACACCATCAGCTTCTTGTGGAGTTCCTGAGCCACCTCCACACACGCAGGCTCCTTCTCAGGATGTTCATTCACATCCTAATGCGGTGAGAGGTTACATATAAAAATAAAATCCTAAAATCTTGGAATTTTTGCTTTGCCCACTAATACTCCATTTACACAGACAGATTAGTGGCAGTAAACCACCACTAACTGGTAAATATTTACTGATTGTCGGAGGTTTAGAAGCCTGTTTACACAGGAAAACCATGCTAAATGATGTGCGTTGAACGTTCAGAAGGCGTAAGCTTTGCAGCTCCTCAGAAGAATTTTTTATTTTTACCAGGAGACCTGGACCCCCGTGGTCTAGAGGTCTCAGGGGGTCTCAGTGCTGCTGGGACCCCTGGCCCTCCCCTGGCGGATCTGCGTACCCCCTAAGGAGGTCCCCGCATAAGCCTGCCGGCCCCGGGGGATACAGGGTGCTCCCTGGCGGAGACGCACACTGCATCTAGGGGTCCCTGCGAGCTCCGCCGTGGGGGGGAGCGAAGGGCCATGGCGTCACACATCCCTGGGGGTCCCTGTGGCGCTCAGCTGGGTAAGTGCCCTGTGTGTGTGTGTGTTACTGTCTTATGGTGACTGCACCTTTTGTCTTTTCAGGCAGAGGTGTAATACTGGAGAATGCACATCACCGCTGCTGTTAGCAGGGGAGCGGGTCAGAGGAGCGCGGGCTCCGTTAGTGTAACGGGGGGGCGTGGCTTATGTTCTTGGCTGCCTGCCATCGTCTGTGCAGACAGGAAGCACCTGGAAAGCGCGCGCTGGGCAGTCCCCGCCCCCCTCCTGCCTTCCTTCTCTTCGGCTCTGCAAACGGCCATTGCCTCACGGAGCTCAGCGCTGTCCTCTCCCTCCCCCCTGCTCTCCGCTCTCACACACAGGCTCCAGGAAGCTGGTGAGTCATCTGTTTGTCTCATCTCTACAGCACAGAGCGCTGCTGTCTTCTCTGCTGCATGCACACCTTAGTCCTTTTAAGGCAAGGTGCATTGCGTGTTCAGCAGCATTAACCCCTTCTGGCCATCATCAGAAAACCTTTTTTCTGCAATGCTGGGGTAGCTTTTCTCCCTCTAAGGAGAATCTTTAACCCTTCAGTGCTTGGTAAATTGTTTTGTGGGAACAGGCTGTGATAGCAGGATCTCACTTCCCCGGTTACTGTGCTCTTGTAAGGGGTTATTACTGCTCTTTCCGCGACGCTCGCTACTGAGTAGGGGGCATGTCGGATCAGGGTCCAGGCGGCGCGGACCTCTCTCCCGGCCCGCTTCAGGATCGGTCACGCGTATCTGATATGCCGGGGTTGACGGCGTCAGGTTCGTCTCTGGTCAGGGGCCTCAGTGATGTTAAAGCGCTCACTCGCTCCATTGACAGTCTGTCTGACCTCCTGGGTCACTGGGTATCAGCTAAGTCCCTACCGGCGCGGGGCAAGAAGCGCCACAGGCCTGTGGTGGCGCTGTCTCCTCCGCGCAGCGCATCAAAGGCTTCGGATTCACCGACAAGCTCTGCTGGTGAGATCTCCGATTCTGATGAAGAGGATCGGCAGGGTCGCTCGGCTTCGCTTTCAGGCCACGTGGATGCTCTTATTGGAGCCATGCGGGAAGTGTTATAGCTGTCTGAAGAGGTGACGAGGCCGGGCAAGTCGGCCCGGCTGTATCAGGAGTCGCGTCGGGCTCGTTCGACACTGCCAGCGCACGATGAACTTAACGAGGCGGTGGAGAGAGAATGCCTGTGTCCGGATAAGCGCTTCCAAGGGATGCGGTTTTTTGATGCCCTGTATCCCTGCTCCACAGAGACGATCGCTAATTGGGTCCCCTCTCCTGAAGTGGACGTGCCATTGTCTCAGCTGAGCAAATCTTCTTTGCTTCCGGTTAAAGGGAAGGCGAGTCTACAGGATCCGCTGGACAGAAGGACGGAGTTAGCGGCGAAGTCCATCTACGAGGCCGTGGCTCATGGATTCCGAGCGGCCTTGGGGGCCATGTGGGGACAGCCTGTACATCTAGTGCACTAGTTAGGCGTTGGGCCAAATGGTGATGCTGAGCAGTGTCTGCCCTGGCTGGACCAGAATGGGAGACCACAGAATCCACAGATGATTCTGACCCAATTTCATGCCCAGCACATGCCTGACACCTAACATTATGCTGGTGAGGCTTCCCTGAGATGGTTGGATCAGCTGCGGTCAGCATGGCAAGATGGGACTCCGCTGTCTGACGTGGAAAGGCTCTTCCAGCTGTTGGAAGAGGTGGCCCGATATAGCAGAGACGCAGTGCTGGATACTACTTTGTTTCTGTCCAGGGCTCAAGCCTCGGCCGTCACAGTCAGTAGAGCACTGTGGCTCAAACAGTGGACTGGAGACGCAGTATCCAAACAAGGTTTGCTTACTCTGGCGTACAAGGGCGGTCTGCTTTTTGGTTCGGACCTCACGGAGCTGATTGCTAAGGCCAAGGATGTGGCTTTGCCACAGCGGAAAGCAGCGGCCTCTACGTCTGACAGGTCAAGTGCCGGTAGTGGTCGTCGGTCCTTTCGACCCAGGGGACGATTCGATCAGCCCTCTTGGAGATTGGGTCGTCCCTCGTCTTCCGGTAAGAAGTCCACCCAGAAATCCCGTACTCCCTGGAAACAGCATTTCCGTCGGGACAAAAGGGAGGCTGACAAAAAGCCCGCTAAGGCGGACTGACGCCAGGATCCCTCTCGAGGGCTCTCGGGTGGGAGGTCGGCTGCTACAATTCGGGTCGGTTTGGGCGTCCCACGAATCGGACGCCTGGGTGACACGGGTTGTGTCAGTGGGCTATTTCATAGAGTTTCACTCTCTACCCCCGGACAGGTTTTGTCAGTCTCGCATCCCGTCCGTGCCCAAGCTGGCTGCTGCTCTGCTGCGGGAGGTCAACTCTCTTCTGCAGCAGGGTGTAGTGGTTCCGTTTCCGCCGGAGGACCGGGGAAGGGGGTTTTTACTCTAACCTTTTTGTGGTCCCCAAAAAGGAGGACAAGTTTCATCCCATTCTGGACCTCAAGGATTTGAATCTTCATGTCCGAATCCGGAAATTCCGTATGGAGTCTCTTCGCTCCGTCGTGGCGGCCTTGTCGCAGTACGATTTTTTGGTGTCGATCGACATCCGCGACGCCTATTTGCATGTCCCTGTTGGCAGGGCTCACCAGTGCTTCCTGCGTTTCGCCGTAGGGCAGGCCCATTACCAATTTGTGGCCCTACCTTTCGGGTTGGTCTCGGCGCCCAGGGTTTTTACAAAGGTTCTGGCGCCGCTCATGGCGCTCCTTCGAAAGCAAGGAGTTCCGATTCTCCCCTACCTGGACGACCTGTTAATTGTGGCGCCCACAGCGGAGGAGGCAGTGACAGCTCGCGATCTCTCCCTTCAGCACCTGGAAGACTTCGGGTGGCTGGTCAATTGGAAGAAGTCGTCATTGGAGCCGTCGCAGTCAATCCTGTTCTTGGGGATGCATTTCGACACCGTACGGGCAGTGGTGTCCCGCCCTCCGGACAAACAAGCGAACCTTCGTCACCACGTCCAGGCTATGAGGTCGGTGAGGGCGATGTCCCTTCGGAAGTGCATGCGCCTTCTGGGTCTGATGGTGGCAGCAATGGAAGCGGTGCCGTTTGCACAATTTCATTCCCGGGATCTCCAAGATCTTATTTTGACCCGTTGGGACCAATCGCCGACTTCGCTGGATCGCTGTGTCGTCATCTCCCGCAGGGTGCGAGAGTCTCTTGGATGGTGGTTACGTCTGGAGGCTCTATCCCTGGGGAAATCCCTTCTTCTCCCACGGTGGTCGGTGATTACCACCGATGCCAGCCTGACTGGCTGGGGGGGGGGTTTGGAACGACCTCTGGGTTCAGGGGGTCTGGTCATCAGAGGAGTCGTCTCTGCCAATCAACATTCTGGAGTTGAGAGCAATATTTCTCTGCCTCCGACATTGGACAGTCCCTTTGAGCGGTCTGCCGGTCCGGATTCAGACGGACAATGCGACAGCTGTCGCGTATATCAACCATCAGGGCGGGACGAGGAGTTCCAGACTCATGATGGAGGTCTCTCGGATCCTGCTTTGGGCCGAGTTCAGGGTTCCAGTCATCTCCGCGTTTCACATCCCGGGTGTGCTGAATATCTCGGCGGACTTCCTCAGTCGCGAGCGGGTAGATCCCGGAGAATAGAGTCTTCATCCGGAGGTTTTTACTCTGCTGTGCTCCCGTTGGGGGACTCCCCAAGTGGACTTGATGGCATCCAGGCTGAACGCCAAGATTCCGACAATCATGTCCAGGTACAGGGACCCGGAGGCTGTGGCGGTAGATGCTCTAGTGGCCCCGTGGGACCAGTTCGAGCTGATCTATGTGTTTCCGCCGGTATCCTTACTTCCTCTGGTGATCAGGCGGATCAATCTCGAACGAGTATCGGCGATTTTGGTGGCGCCGGATTGGCCGCGGAGGGTGTGGTATTCAACGCTGGTGTCTCTTCTGGCAGCGCCTCCGTTTCCACTGCCTCTTCGCCCGGACCTGTTAACTCAAGGGCCCATTCGTCATCCGGACCTGAAGTCACTTCGTTTGACGGCGTGGCTCTTGAGACCGAAATCTTGACCCGTCGTGGGTTTTCGTCCGAGGTCATTGCCACCTTGCGGGCGGCCAGAGGTCCAGCTACGACTAGTATTTATCACAGAACTTGGGGGGCCTTCTATTCATGGTGTTCTGGATCGTCAAGGAACCCGAGGGTTTTTTCCATTCCCAACTTCTTGGCCTTTCTGCAATGTGGTCTGGTCAAGGGTCTAGCAGTTAGTACCTTGCGGGGTCAGGTCTCTGCACTATCCGGGCTTTTTCGGAAGGCTATTGCCTCACGCAGGGATGTGCGTTCATTTTTTCGCGGGGTTGCACATAAGTTTCCGCCTCGGAGGGCGGTTGTGGCTCCTTGGCGGCTCAATTTAGTTTTGGAGGCTCTTCAGCATGGGCCGTTTGAGCCTATGGATTCAGCTACGCTTTACTTGCTTTCTTGGAAGGTGGCCTTCCTGGTGGCGGTCACCTCTTTAAGAAGGGTTTCGGAGTTGGCGGCACTGTCTTGCTCGCCCCCTTTTTTGGAATTCCACCCGGATCGTGTGGCGCTTCGTACCCGTGGAGATTTTTTACCTAAAGTGGTGTCGCGTTTTCCACCTCAATCAGGACATCCTGTTGCCTTCCCTCTGTCCGAAACCAAAGAGTCTGAAGGAGCGGGCCTTGCACTCGTTTGATTTGGTGCGGGCATTGAAGTTCTATCTTTCAATCACGCAAGGGTTTCGAAAATCGGATTCTCTGTTTGTGATTCCTGCTGGTCGTCGCCGTGGTCAGCGGGCTTCCAAGGACACTATAGCTCGGTGGATATGTTCGGCTATCCTGGAGGCGTACCGGCTCAAGGGCGAGCCTTGTCCGGTTAAGGTTCAAGCTCATTCCACGAGAGCTGTTGGTTCGTCGTGGGCTTTTCGTCAGGGGGCTTCGGCAGCGCAGCTCTGCCGGGCGGCTACCTGGTGCTCCGTTCACACTTTTACTAAATTTTATAAAGTGAACGTGAGTGCTTCCGCCAATGCGGCCTTGGGACGCAGGGTCCTGCAGGCGGCAGTGGTTTAGGTTATCTCTTTATTTTTTGTTCGGCGCTTGTTGCGCACTTGCCTAAGTTGTTGGGGTGTTGGCGATCCTGCCACTGTTTCCCACCCTTGAGTTTTGGACTCCTTTGGGACTTCCCACTAGTAATGGATCTGTGTCTCCCTTCCTTCCCTTCTGCTGCTGAAAGACGGATTTTGGTAAGACCTTACCTGTAAAATCCTTTTCAGCGAAGGAAGGAAGGGAGACACAGCACCCTCCCATGGCAGAAGTGTATTATGGTTTTTCTAGATGCGGCGCGACTCCCTCCTGATGGCGGTCATCTGGTCTGGGGTTGGCGCACTAGGGCTCTGTTCCAGCATTGCCAGCTCATCGCAGTTGTCAGGTCCAGTAAGTAGTGCCTGGGACTGTGTGTTTTCATGCTGTTATATACATAACCTGTTCTCTCACATTTATGAATTTTCAGAAGGGGTTGTGTTGTTCCCCTGGTGTTGTCTGCTCTTCCTTAGCTTGTGTACGGACTGGAGAACATGGGAGTAGGAGGAGCCTAAGTTGGAGGGGCCGGTTGTCACTTTTTCTAAATCTGAGGTGAACTATCCTGTGGGGCTCCGCCTACCCCCACTAGTAATGGATCTGTGTCTCCCTTCCTTCTCTGAAAAGGATTTTACAGGTAAGGTCTTACCAAAATCCGTCTTTTTCTCGTTTTACCCTATAGCCTATTTACACTCCACTTCTCAGCAGCTCTCGTTTATAATCTTTCAGTGTAAATGAATATTAAGTCTCAGCATTGGCTTACCCTGCCTGTTCTGTAGAGATTCTCAGCAGCCATCTTATTATCATCACAGACAGGATTAAAATAAAAGGTAACATCTTGTCATATAGATAATACAGGATCCACCATTCACAAAAGGCGATGGTCTCAGCTGACCTTCTCCCCCCTCTCTGCACAATGACCTCTGCACAGGTCAGAGAGCATGCCTATAACCCAGTGAACATCCACAGTCTAAAGTGGTCCATATATCCACTGTAAGGCTTATCAGCTCAGGTAATATTGCCGCCTGATCATTTAGAGAGAATACAATTAGAAAAATCTTGACAATCAGAAATTAAAAACCTATTGATAAAAAAGAATATAAATGTCTGGTTTTAATAATTACAGAAATTTCTAGCTGATATATTCCTTAACATGATCAACACTCGTATAAGACGTAGATAGTACTCGGACCTCACAAGTGACCGTGGTCAGATAGTATTTAATCTAAATCACAATTAGTCAGGAAGCAGGAAACCACTAGAATAAAATTCCGCAAGTACAACAAACGTGATTGTATATTATCATGTCACTGAATTTTGGGTCTTCTATCCTTTGGATTACGAGCTCGGAGAGAATGAAGACACAGGACAGGATGTTTGTGTCTAAACATACTCTAAAAACTTTATTACAAAACACAGGGCTAATATACACCCTAAAGGCAGGAAACGGATTTGCCATATATGGTTTGATTATACAGTTTAGCTGAACAAGCGAAAAAAACTAGTTTCTGTATGCTTTAAAATATTTAATTAGACTTATCTAGTTAGCAAGGTCATTTCATCTTTCTGCAAGAACACATTATTGCTACAAGAAGAAACATCTGGCCAGGGAGAATCACGTTATCTTTTTAGCAAGGACACGCTATTGATACAAGAAGGAACATTTCAGCTTGCTGTTTTTTTACCTAAAATAACTGTCAGACTTATATAGCATAGATGGGGCCTTTAAACTTGAGGGACTCCATCTTCTGCTATAACATTCCATCCTTTTGTTCCTTCATTTATCAATACGAATTTCTATGTTTTCTTTTAGTACAACGCTGAATACACATTAAAAAAAGCTTAAAAACCAAATAAACCGCAAGACACATTAGCAAAACCTGTAAAATAGCTTGTACTATACCAGCCAACCACCCACCAATACCTTTAAACCAATTTGCGGGATTTAGAAAGGAAAATCTCTGTGTGGAATTATTGGCCAAAGTATCTGAACAGTTCACTCAAAAGTTTATCTCTTCCCATGAGACTGGGACAGCGAGAAAGGGTATGCTAGTGGACGTCACAGGGGCATATGTACATATCCAACAATTAGCAATGGTCTGGTTTTGCTCCTTTAGTCCATCGATTAGAGCAAGATGGTGTCTAATGAATCTATTGTCGTCTCCATCCATGGTGCCTAACCTAGTCCATGCACCTGTGGTCGCAAGGATGCAGGTAAGTATAAACAATGTCATCAGTCTTTGTCCGCTGGTTCTCCTAGTATCTTTTTGCAATGGGACGCGTGGATCCAGGTCTCTTTTCCCTCTAACTTAACGGCTGTGCTTGTGGTCAGCAGAACTTGAAAGGGTCCATCAAACCGTGGATCTAGGCTTTTCCTCACGTGTCTTTTTATAACCACCCAGTCTCCAGGTTGCAGCGTATGGCTGCTAGAGTCTTGATCTGGATCTGGAAGAGAACTGAAGACATTATCATGTACTTGCTTAATCTTTTTGTGTAAAGTCCTCACATAGGAACTTAGCACATGGTTGTTCATTTCTAATGCTTGCGGATAGAAACACCCTAGGCTGGGTACGTTGCCAAACAATATCTCATATGGAGAGAGTCCAGTCTTTCTATTAGGCGTGTATCTTACTGAAAACAGAGCAAGTGGTAAACAGTCCGGCCATGGTTTTCCTGTCTCAGCCATGGCTTTCTGAATTTTTAATTTCAATGTCCCATTCAGTCTTTCCACTTTACCACTACTTTGTGGGTGATATGGGGTATGGAATGCTTGTTGAATTCCTAGAGCTGACATGACTTCATTCATTATTTCACCTGTGAAGTGTGTACCTCTGTCACTCTCAATTACCTCTGGTACCCCATACCTGCAGACCACCTCCGCAAGCAGTTTCTTTGCGGTTGCCGCAGCCGTGGCTTTGGCAATCGGGAAAGCCTCTGGCCATCCTGAGAACAAATCAATACAAACCAACACATATTCCCATGATCCTGACTTTGGCAGCTGAATATAATCAATTTGCAGTCTCTCGAATGGATAGAGGGGCCGGGGGGTGTGTTTGGGTGGTGTTTTAACTACTCTACCCTGATTATATGTAGCACATATCATGCACCCTTGTACCAGGTTTTCAATACAGGTGGAGAATCCTGGTGCCACCCAATGTTTCTGCATCACACTCATCACACCCGTTTTAGATTGGTGTGTCGGCCCATGTAGTATCTGGGCAGCTGCTGGGTACAGTGCCCTTGGAAGTCATCGTCGTGTCCCTTTCCCCCATACCCCATTTGCTTCATTCAGGCATGCACCTTCCTTTAACCACTTATCAACCTCCTCCTTTTGAGCCTGAGCCTGCATTTGGGATAAGATGTCCTCCGACACAAAGGGGTTTTTAGGGGCACTTAACTGACGTACTGTTGACCCTTGTTGCGGCTTACAGGCTGCTGTTTTTGCCGCTGCATCTGCCATCGCATTTCCTCTGCTTACCTGGTCGGTGCGTCTGGTATGTGCTCTTACCTTTATGACAGCTACTTGTTTAGGTAGTTGTAGCGCATCAATTAACTGCTGGACCGCATCAGCATTCTTAATGGGGTGTCCTGCTGCCGTCAGGAAACCTCTTGACTTCCATATTGGACCAAAATCATGCAATATACCGAATGCGTACCTAGAATCTGTGTAAATGTTAACAATACTACCTTCCGCTAGTTTACAGGCCTCGGTTAGGGCCCTAAGTTCAGCTTCTTGAGCCGACTGGTGTGGGAGCATTGGTTCTGCCTTGATTACTGCATTGAGGGAGACAACTGCATATCCAGTATGGAAGGTACCTGAATCGTCCTGATGACGGGATCCATCTACAAAAAATTCAAAATCTGCATTTTGTAATTCATGTTCAAATCCAGTAGGTAAACCTGCCGTTTCTTGTGCCATCATTTGTACACAGTCATGAGGAACTTCCTCTCTTGGATCTTCCTTAAAAAGCACAGTACCTGACTCCTCCTTTAGATCCGAGAGAGGTAACAAAGTTGCTGGATTCAGGGTAGTACACCTCTGTAAAGAAACATTGGGAGGCATTAACAGTGCACATTGTAACCTGAGATGACGTGCTGCTGAGAGGTGAGCGGGTTGCACTTGATTCAATATAGTGTAGACATCATGAGGTGTTAGAACGGTGAGCGGGTGGTCAAGAACAATGTCTGCGGATTTATGGAGTAATAGTCCAACAGCATGCAGAGCACGTACACAGGATGGTGCACCTCTGGCTACCGCATCCAATCTGCCACGAAAGTAGGCAACAGGTCTCTGATTATCACCGTGTGTTTGAGTTAAAACTCCTGCTGCATGTCCAGCTTGTTCATGAAGGTACAGAGTAAATGGGAGCTCATAATTAGGGGTACCCAAAGCTGGAGCGGCCAAAATACGGTTCTTGAGAGAATAAAAACAGTCTATTGCCTCTGATGTTAGTACAAAAGGTGTTGGGGTAGGACAGTCATAGAGGGGCTGCATTAAAACAGAGATGGCATGAATCCACTGTCTGCAATAGGAAACAAGTCCAAGAAAAGTTCTGAGGGCTGCAACATTAATGGGGACGGTGAATGCCTGTACTGCTTGTTTGCGTGCATTTGTTAAATGACGAGCTCCTGGTGTAATGCAATGTCCCAAAAAGGTGACTGAAGATTTACAAAACTGAAGCTTATCTTTCGATGCCTTGCAGCCAGCGTGATAGAGAAACAACATAAGCGATATAGTTGCACTATGACATTGTTTCCTGGAGGGGGCACAAATGAGCAGGTCATCGACATATTGCAGAACAACGATATGTGGTTCAGACCATCCCTCCAGTATTTCCTGCAGGCTTGCAGTGTACATTGTGGGTGAATTCTGGGCACCCTGTGGCAACACTGTCCATGTATATTGACTACCCTGGAATGTGAAAGCAAACAGGTACTGGCAGTCAGGATGTAATGGTACACTGAAAAATGCATTTGCCAAATAAACCACTGAAAAGCAAAGAGAATTAGAAGGTATCTGTGACAGAAGAGTATGCGGGTTGGGCACAACTGGTGTTAGAAGTTCTGTGGCTTTGTTAACCAACCGGAGGTCATGGACCATTCTATATGCGGCTGGTTGTCCTTGCACGCTCTTTTTCTTTACTGGGAACAGGGGAGTGTTGCAAGGGGACTGGGTTTTGACTAGGACTCCTCTCTGTAGTAATTTTTGGACCTGCTGGGCTATGGCATTCTCCTGAGCCGAGCTAAGGGGATACTGCTTCTGTTGAGGCAAGATGGCTCCTGGTTTTAATTTCCCCATTACTGGTTGAACTCTTAACCTACCAACATCTGTTTTGCCTGAGGCCCAAAAATCATGTGGTACAGCCTGCTCCAATATCGGGGGAAACTCATTTGTCTCTTCTATGCTGGCAATATCTAGTGACATATTTTTGCAAAGGGTACTTGGTTTTAAACCTGGGGTCATGGTGACAGTGCCATCGGGATGATACTCAATATGTGCTTGTAATTGGGACAACACATCATTTCCCAAAAGGTTACATTGGCCTCGGGGCGATACCATGAGCTGGCTATGTACAGTAGCTCCTTGAATTTGCAGGGGAATTCTTTTAGTGACAGGAAGCAGGACAGACGGGGAATTGAAGGGGGTGGCAATGACATGATGTGAAAAATCAGTGTCAGTATATGGCCAATCACCTTGCGTAATTACTGAATTGTCGGCCCCCGTATCTACTTGGAAATCGATTTCATGTCCCCCTGGTAGGTTCACCTGCACTATACAACTGGGAGTTGGGGGTAAGGAGATGAGGGGGTTCATGTGCAAGCTTCCCTCATCCTATGGGGGCGTTGTTTGGTCGGCTGGAGGACCCGTACTCTGAGCATTTGGATACGGGTTGGTCCTACAGTTCTTTCTAAAATGTCCTGGCTTTTTACATCCGTAACATAGTCTCTGTCCTTCTCCTTCAGTCTGTCCTCTGCCTCTGTTGTTTCTGGGGGTCGTCTCTACTATATGTATTCTGGCAGCTCTTTTTGCCTGCGCTATGTCATGCTGTGCCCCCTGAGCTATTCTAGCTAAATCTTCTGCCTTCACTGATCTCCAGTCCGGTCTACTTGCTTTTACCTTCTCTGCAATCTCTTTCTTTAGTCCATTCATGAAAGCACTTGCTAATACCCTCTCACTAGTCTTATTCCCGGGGTTGAACCCCATTTCTGACCAGGTTTTCTTTAGTGCATAGAAATAATCCTTAGGATCTTCCTCCTTTCCCTGCACTCTATCTTCTAGTGTAACTTGCTTTTCTGCTTGCCTGTCTTGACATGCTTTTACCAACGCTGCTGCGAATAGGACTCCAGCTGCTGCATCATTAGATTCTGCATCTACGGGTCCAGTCCTATTGGCATACTGTTTTTTTGTCTCATCTATCAACCTATCATAGCGGGCTTCATCTGCCAATTTTCCCTTAATTACCCCCTGCAGATCTATTCTAGTGGCATGATACGTATCCTGTATGGTGGTGATCATTCTAGCAAAACCCATAGGGGACTGGGACGGATCTGGCAGCTGGGAGATCAGTGCCAACTGCTCTGAAGGACTCCATGGTCTATACATTAACATTGTACGAGCTTCCTGACCTGGAACCACTGCATCCCCCCCTGCTGCTGCTGCTGCTGGTGCTCCTGGCACAACTACCGTCCTCATTGGGAATAGACTAGCTGGGTGGGGTCTCGGTCCTCCACATGCCACACAGATGTCTACTGTCAAGGGGTTCTGTTGTCCACATCTGGGGCAAACCCAACATTTAGGTTCCTGGGAATTCTGGTACTGGGGTGGGGGTGACGTCGGGAGCGGACAGGGAGGAAAATCTGTCATTCCAGTTTTTGTCAGTCTGTAACGTCCGTCTCCTAATTCTTCAATCTTTCCTTCAAAATAAGCGCATGCATTCATCCATACATCTACTGTCTTCAACAGACCCTTATCTTTCAACCATCCATGATAGGAGTTAAAGAAGGATTTCCATTTCTCTCCATTCATCTCTCCATTCTCATTCATTCCCGCTTTACACAATATTTTGTCAATTCCAATCAGTGCCTGTTTCCCTTCTCTGCGTACCACTAAGTCTTTGGCTATAATGCCTTCCTTGGCATTTTGGTTCCCCATTTTTTTCGGTTCTCCTCACCTAGAAGAGACTCCTCAGTCACTTAGACAATGGGCCACAAAGGTTTCTGAACCATTCCACTACTAGCCTCTCTAGGACTTATACGCCAACCAGAAAAACAGACCAAAAACATCAATCCCGGGACACATCCACAACACAATCATCGGATCCATACTTTCATTAAATTCTCCAAAGGATAGAAGGCAGGACTGTCAATTTATCTGAGGGATTCTACTGGTTCAAAGGGACCTGAGCCAGACAACAATCTGTTGAATTACCTGGGGAGCCGACCGCTCGGGGGTGAGGGAGTCTCTTCTATGCAGTGATATAATTAGGTAGAATATAACAGTTATTCTTACCTCAGCGCTGTATATATCACCAACAGAGAGCTTCACTCGTCCCACGTCTCGGACCGGTCGAGCACCCTTGGGTAGATTAACTCAAGGTCCCTGTTCGAGGCGCCAGCTGTCGTCACTGAATTTTGGGTCTTCTATCCTTTGGATTACGAGCTCGGAGAGAATGAAGACACAGGACAGGATGTTTGTGTCTAAACATACTCTAAAAACTTTATTACAAAACACAGGGCTAATATACACCCTAAAGGCAGGAAACGGATTTGCCATATATGGTTCGATTATACAGTTTAGCTGAACAAGTGAAAAAAACTAGTTTCTGTATGCTTTAAAATATTTAATTAGACTTATCTAGTTAGCAAGGTCATTTCATCTTTCTGCAAGAACACATTATTACTACAAGAAGAAACATCTGGCCAGGGAGAATCACGTTATCTTTTTAGCAAGGACACGCTATTGATACAAGAAGGAACATTTCAGCTTGCTGTTTTTTTACCTAAAATAACTGTCAGACTTATATAGCATAGATGGGGCCTTTAAACTTGAGGGACTCCATCTTCTGCTATAACAATCATTAGGCTATATTTAGTAGCTTTACCGAGAATTCTATAATAAAGGCTCAGTGGTCAATGTTCTCGTGTATAAAACATTCACATAACATAAAAATAAGTAACAATGCATAACACTGACGTGGTAAATATAAAGCTTCCTCCTAAAAGGAAAACCCCACGCGGGGAGAGGACCACATCTGAAGACTCGACAATGACACATTATGATGGAATGATCATCTCGGAGCTTCTCCTGCTGAGCCTTCACCTCTTTCCAGGACATCGAGGAAAAAAAGAAAATACCTGACTATTCAAGGAACCATTCCTAAATAATTCTTAGTATTCTGGGATATTTGGCTGCATCCATTCTTTATGGAAATAAGGATCTACAAAAGCCAAACTGTTGTAAAATGCAGCAAATGTTCTATTGTGTGGTATACTGGGATCTATGGGGGCTTCAAACTCTGGGGTGACCATTATAAAGCAGCACAGAGCCCATTGTATAAACTCTACTGGTATATTTAGCTGTATTAGAACCAAAATATCTAACTGAAGGCCCACCATACATATTAGACTAATGTTGACCTATCCCACCGATATTGACAGATTCAGCTGAAACTCAAATGTGTATGGGGGCCCAGACAACTGATTGTTGGGGAAGTTAAAGGGGTATTCCTATCTCCAAGATCCTATCCCAATATGTAGTAGGTGTAATAATAATATTAGCAAATACCTCCAATTAGAAATGTAGTATAGTCCTTCTGATTAGCAATGTTGCTTACCCCATGTGCAAGGCATTGCAGTAGCTTAGGCATCCATGGTTACGACCACACATAGTTACGCTTAGTGGTCGTAACAATGAATACCTAAGCTACTGCAATGCCCTGCACATGGGGTAAGTGACATAGCTAGTCAGAAGAACTATCCTACATTTATAATTGTAGGTATTTGCTAATATTATTACACCTACTACATATTGGGATAGGATTTTGGAGATGAGAATACCTCTAAAGTGTCCGACATGTCCGATTTTGAACTATTGATCCTTCTGTTTCCCTGGAGATAGCTTATCACCAAAGATGTAGGACTGCGGTTCTCTTATAGAGAACACAGAGACACTCGGCTGAAGTACTCTTGTGTATGGGACAACGCTTTACTGTTGGAATTGCTGTGGCATAGGAGAGGAGACTGACTATGAGCATCACTATCACGGTGAAAATATTTAGGATTTTTAAAGTCCTAATTTTAGGAGGTCCAAGTCCTAAAAAAATATTATTAACCAGGAACAATGTATTATTTAGAAAAAGACTCATCCATCGCCTGATTGGATTGTTTATAGTCATCTCATCTGCCCATGTAAACAGGACGTGCTGCCGACAATAAGCAACCATCTTGGTACACTTTGTATCGGCCCTTTTGAAAAGGCTTTATATGAGCACCGGTGGACTTGTTAGTGGGGCTGTGGCCTGACGCTGATGATTGGCCACACTATCAGTATTCGGTCAGTATTTTTTCTCAGGAGTGGGAGCCAAAACCAGGTGAGGAACAATCAGAGAAACGGTCTAATAGAAACAAGTCACCAATTCTGCATTTATCACCCACTCCTGGTTTTGGCTCCCACTCCTGAGAAAAAATACTGACTGATTACTGATAGTGGGGCCGTGGCCTCAGGCCACAAGTCCACAGTGCATGACCGTGCTCATTCATGTGTATTTGTACATGTGAGATCTGAAATGAACGTGAACGACTGTGACCTGTTTGGTGAGATAAAGGTTACTGACGCACTTGATCTAAACTTAGTCCTGCAGTCCGGCTTCACCCATTTTTTTCCTACAGATCATATTACCTGAACTTATCATGTGTCTTCCCAGGCTGTAAACAGAGAGGAGGCAGTACATTGTAAAGACGAGGCCTACAGCGTCCAAAGCCCAAACCCGAGAAGCCAACAACTAATCTGTCATGTGTACAAATACATTCCACCCCTCTGTTATCCTGATCAGACAAGAAGCTCACATGGCTCATTACAGGACGGGACGGAAATTCTCTTAAAGTGATCTACACCTCCGACATTAAATGTGACGATACGTTTCTAATGTCTAGACGGAGTGAGCCGTCTTTCTTTTTGACGAAGAAGAAGCCTGCTCCCGCCGGGGAGGTAGATTTCCGGATAAATCCCCGGGCCAGATTCTCCTCAATATATTCAGACATGGACCGGGTCTCAGCAGCGGACAAAGGGTAAAAACGCCCACGGGGAGGAGTAGCGCCAGGTATCAGGTCGATTGGGCAATCGTATGGTCTATGAGGGGGTAATGTCTCTGCTTCTCTTTTATTAAAGACATCCGCATAAGACCAATAGGGAACCTGTAGGCCGGGTAGATTGGCTGGGGTAGGAGAAGGACAGGCAGGAAGAACGGGAACTAAACAAGTCTTATGGCAGTCCTCTCCCCAGCGAAGGACTTCTCCGGTCTGCCAATCAAGCATGGGTGCATGTTTCTGGAGCCAAGGTAGGCCTAGCAAGAGGGCGTGAGAGAGTCCAGGCAGAACATGGAAGAAGATGCTCTCAGAGTGCAGCATTCCCACCTGCAGAGTTATGGATTCGGTGATGAGTTGAATGGGATGCGGTAAGAGACCCCCATCCACGGAGGCGACAGATAAGGGTACAGCCAGGGGTTTGGTGGGAATGTGGTATTTCTCTACCAGGGATAGAGAAATGAGATTTCCGGCAGCTCCAGAGTCAAGTTGAGCTAGTTCACAGAAACTGTTCTCCCCGCAGATGATAGAGACCGACAGCATCAGAGATGGAGAGGGTTTACTCTTGTCTAGGACGACCTCTCTGAGCGATCCTAGACACAGGTGTTTCCCGACCTCTCCGGGCAGGAACGGATCCGGTGCTCCTTACTGCCACAGTAGAAGCAGCTCCCCTCGGCACGGCGTAATTCTTGACGGGTTTTGACCATCTTGGTCTGGTCGACCTGCATAGGCTCGGGTGAGTGCGCCTGAGGAGGAACGGAGGAAGTGACGGGTTTCTGAAAGGTAGGGGCAAGGCGTGGAAACCTCCTCTCACGGGTGACCTCTTTGGTGCTCTCCTGGAACCGGATGTCAATCCGGGTGGCGAGTGTTATTAAGTCGTCGAGAGTGGTAGGAATGTCCCGACCGGCGAGTTCATCTTTAATACGGCCGGACAGACTCTCCCAGAAGACGGACACCAGGGCGTCGTTATCCCAGGCAAGCTCCGAAGCAAGGGTACGGAACCGTATGGCATATTGGCCCACGGTGAGACTTCCTTGACGGAGGCATAGCAGAGATGAGGCGGATGAGGTCTTCCGTCCTGGTTCGTCGAAGACTTTCCGGAAAGCCGTGAGAAAGGCTGGCAGGTTGGACACCAGGGAATCTCCTCTCTCCCATAGAGGATTTAGCCAAGCCAGCGCCTCCCCCGTGAGATGGGACATGATGAAGGCTACTTTGGCTCAGTCGGTGGAAAACTGATGTGCCAAAAGTTCGAAGTGCAGAGTGCACTGGTTAGTGAAGCCCCGTGCCTGACCGGGATCTCCGCCAAAACGAGGCGGGGCGGAGAGACGGGGACCGGGAAGGGATGCTATGGTATTGCTGTGCAGCGGCGGCGCCGGGGTAGTAAGTGTGCGAGTGGAAGCAGCTCCCGATGAGACAGTCAGTGTGTCCAGGCGAGAGTTAACACGTCCACACGTCGTCCAACAGCCCAACATGGATGATGAGAAGCTGCAGGACGTCACATAATCCGCGATATTCAGGCAGAGAACACAAACCGCAATGTGCTGCCACCGACATCTTCATCAGCTCAAGAGGAGGCGACTGTGTAAGAACATCACCGTTTTGTTTTCCCCCCTGAATATCGTGGATTATTAGATGACTGATGTTCTGCTACTTTTTCTTTTTGAAGTTGTCTACACACATAATGGCTGCAGAGGACTGAGAGAAAGTCCATAGGGAACAAAAGAGAAGTCGGGAACAGAAGGGGAGACGAGGGCTGAGCCACTTACACAGACAGAAAGCTGAGGAGGACATGTTATTACTCCAGGATCTGCTCCATTCATTCCTTATGTGGCATCCAAGTGCTGAGCTCGGCTTTTTCCAGAGCCCCATAGAGAATGAATGGAGCTGCAGTTGTTCCCTGACTTTCCGTTCCTTCCCGATCAGACGATGGTTCGCAGTGGTCAGACCCCACGATCAGTAAGTGATCACTGAGCCTGTGGATAAGTGATAACTAAAGTTGACAAATCCCCAGGCCCGGATGGGATACACCCGCGAGTACTGCAGGAATTAAGTAATGTCATAGATAGACCATTATTTTTAATCTTTAAAGATTCCATAATAACAGGGTCTGTACCACAGGACTGGCGTATAGCAAATGTGGTGCCAATATTCAAAAAGGGGACAGAAACCGAACTTGGAAATTATAGGCCGGTAAGCTTAACCTCTACTGTGGGAAAAATCCTGGAGGGTTTCCTAAGAGATTCTATAATAGAGTATCTGAAGAAGAATAGCCTCATGACCCAATATCAACATGGGTTTACAAGGGACCGTTCCTGTCAGACTAATCTGATCAATTTTTATGAGGAGGCAAGTTCTGGACTGGACCAAGGAAATGCAGTGGATGTTGTGTATATGGACTTTTCAAAAGCTTTTGATACGGTTCCACACAAAAGGTTGATACATAAAATGAGAACAATGGGGATAGGGGAAAATATATGTATGTGGGTTAAGAATTGGTTCAGTGATAGGAAACAAAGGGTGGTTACTAATGGAAAACACTCAGACTAGGTCTCATTTAACAGTGGGGTACCACAGGGGTCAGTATTGGGCCCCCTTCTTTTTAACATATTTATTAATGACCTTGTAGGGGGCATACAGAGTACTATTTCAATATTTGCAGATGACACTAAACTCTGCAGGGTAATCAATACAGAGGAGGACAATTTTATATTACAGGAGGATCTATGTAAACTAGAAGCTTGGGCTGATAAATGGCAAATGAGCTTTAATGGGGATAAATGTAAGGTAATGCACTTGGGCAGAGGAAATAAAATGTATAATTATATGCTTAATTGTAAAACACTGGATAAATCTGTCACTGAAAAAGACCTGGGTGTATTGGTGGACGACAAGCTCATGTTTAGTGGCCAGTGTCAGGCAGCTGCTGCAAAGGCAAATAAAATAATGGGATGCGTTAAAAGAGGCATAGATGCTCATGAGGAGAAGATAATTTTACCTCTATACAAGTCATTAGTGCGACCACACTTAGAATACTGTGTACAGTTCTGGTCTCCGGTGTATAAGAAAGACATAGCTGAACTAGAGCGGGTGCAGAGAAGAGCGACCAAGGTTATTAGAGGACTGGGGGGTCTGCAATACCAAGACAGGTTATTACACTTGGGGTTATTTACTGTGGAAAAACGAAGGCTTAGGGGTGATCTTATTACTATGTACAAGTATATGAGGGGACAGTACAAAGACCTTTCTACTGATCTTTTTACTCTGAGGCCAGAGACGGGGACAAGGGGGCATCTTCTACGTCTGGAGGAAAGAAGGTTTAATCATAATCACAGACGGGGATTCTTTACTGTAAGAGCAGTGAGACTATGGAGCTCTCTGCCTCATGATGTTGTAATGAGTGATTCACTAATAAAATTTAAGAAGGGCATGGATTCCTTTCTTGAAAAGTATAATATTACAGGTTGCAAAAACTAGATTCCATGATAGGGCGTTGATCCAGGGAACTAGTCTGATTGTCGTATGGAGTCGGGAAGGAATTTTTTTCCCCAATGTGGAGCTTAGTGTTTGCCACAGGGTTTTTTTTTGCCTACCTCTGGATCAACATGTTAGGCTATGGGTTGAACTAGATGGACTTAGTCTTCCTTCAACCTTAAAAACTATGTTACTATGTATGTAACTTGTTATCTTCAGACATCCCCTCTAAGCAATGGCGCACGCCAGCAGTGAAGGCGGGAGGAGACGCTGGGTACAGGGAAGACTTTACCTCTGGGGGCCACATATAGGGCATGTGAGGGGTGGACACTTCCCGTATTCACCATTACTGAGCCCCCGCTCTGTACCGCTCTTATCTGAGTGCAGGAGACACAGCAGTCACTAATCAGCCACTCTCCGGCACTTGCAGCTGTCCGAGCTCTGCTGTGCCTGTTAGGGGTGAAGTTCGGGTCCTAGGAGGCAGCGACTATGCAGCCTGCAAAGCAGATGACAGCCCAGGTACCACGTCTCCGGATAAATCTCCACCTTGTGAGCTGCTTCTTGTGCAGCAGCCCCATGCAAGTCGCTCCGCTCTCCTCAGCCAGCTCCTGCTGAAGACTGAGCTCCTCTGCCCAATCTAGGAGCCCAATAGCCCTGATCACACCAGTGGTAGCCCAGTGCTGCTGGGGGGGGCAGGGCTAGATCCGATTTACAGATAGCAAACTAATCAGCCCTAGATATTTCTAATAGCTGCAGAGCAGGCGACATAACTCTGACCGGTGTCCTCATAGACCTCTCCTCAGCCGGGACTAATAAGAGCAGTAAGATGGCCGTCATGGGGTCCATTGTTAGATCTCGGCTGCCATAGAAACTCATCGGCACCATGATCGCGCCTCCCTCTCCGGTCTTAAGTGCCTAAATGCTGTGAAAGCCACTGACTGTGTCATATAAGGGGTTAAGCTGCCAGGATCAGGGTTGGCTCCACTGCTGGCGCCTGAGGCAGGAGCGGGACTGTGTTATACCGCCACACGACTGCCGCAGATCTTGTAAGAGTCCTGACTGCACCTGCCTGATGATAATGTGTCCTATAACGCGGGTCCTGGTACCAGACTGCCCTTTACATATTAATCACTAGCAGGGAACCAGTTACTTACAGGTTCTAGTTTCTGATGTGTTTCCAGGACCTGTAGTTATCAACATTTTACCCTTAAGGCCCAGTTATAATATTACTGCAACACTCTCACTACATATGAGCATCCTGTACCTGTATACCTGCCCTGTGTGCGGCGCAAAAGTATATAACAAAATGTGTGTACACAAATACCTATCTCCTGAATGGTATTACTGCTAGATCTCCTGTACATAGAAATATGAGGTTCTTAGCGCACACTTTGAGCAAATTGTGCGAGCCCATCTGCCACCGTCAAGGCGACCTCTTCAGATGGGTCCCTACACTAACACTACACTAACTTACTAACTGGGACCACCATTTTTAATGTTTATTATTACTGTACTAATGCAATCAATTGTACCTGTTATAATTCATTTTTTAATTAGTTTTATAATTTTTTATTACTCTTGTGTTTATGATAATGGTATTACTAAAATCCCTATACTTAGTGTTGATCCAGAAGAAGGCAAAAACCCCAGGACACCTTCAGCCAATTTGTGTCACAGGGGAAAAATTCCTTCTTGACCCCGAGAAAAGGCGATCAGTCCTAGGACCCTGGATCAAATCTAATAATGTTATTACTAGTTATTAATAATTCTTATTAATATTACACAACTAATTGTACTGCTACTGCAGTTATTAGTATTTTAATTTAGGTTTTTGTACTTTTTATAGATTATATATTATTTATGTCCTGCTATCTTATTACTTTGCTATTCTAACTTTTCTATAACTACTTAAAATAATCAAAACAACACTATAATTATTTTTATATTCTTACTATTATTAACATCCTGCTATCTTATTACAGTATTATTCTACTTTCCTATCACTACTAATACTACCCTATACCTAGAGTGTTGATCCAGAAGAAGGCAAAAACCCCAGGACACCTTCAGCCAATTTGTGTCACTGAGGAAAAATTCCTTCTTGACCCCGAGAAAAGGCGATCAGTCCTAGGACCCTGGATCAAACCTAATAATGTTATTATTAGTTGTATAATTAATATATTACTTATTGTACTACTGGAGTTATTTTAATTTATGTTTTTATTTTTATAAATATAGCTATTTAATATTCTTCTTATTATTAATAACCTGCTATATTTTTACATTATTATTATTCTTTCCTATCACTACTAATACTACCCTATAACTACAGTATTGATCCAGAAGAAGGCAAAAACCCCTGGACACCTTCAGCCAATTTGTGTCACAGGGGAAAAATTCCTTCTTGACCCCGAGAAAAGGCGATCAGTCCTAGGACCCTGGATCAAACCTAATAATGTTATTATTAGTTGTATAATTAATATATTACTTATTGTACTACTGGAGTTATTTTAATTTATGTTTTTATTTTTATAAATATAGCTATTTAATATTCTTCTTATTATTAATAACCTGCTATATTTTTACATTATTATTATTCTTTCCTATCACTACTAATACTACCCTATAACTACAGTATTGATCCAGAAGAAGGCAAAAACCCCAGGACACCTTCAGCCAATTTGTGTCACAGGGGAAAAATTCCTTCTTGACCCCGAGAAAAGGCGATCAGTCCTTGGACCCTGGATCACACTGCTATTCTACCTACTACTATTACTACTGTTATTTTATTACTATTTTATTTATTTCTTACAATTATCACTAGTATTATTACTCTTATTACACTAATACTGATACACTACCACTATATTACACTATCCTGCTGTTATTTGGTGGTCTGATACTTACCAGCCGGTATTGCCGTATGTGATGTTATCGGCAGAGAGGTTCCAGCAGGATGGTCCACATGATGTTCCTCTTTCCTCTCAAATACCGGTTGATGTACTGGCGGAAGTTGGTCTGGTTCTCCTTCTTCCTTCTTGTTGTTGGGATCGGTTGTCTTCTTTTCTGGCCTTTGGCCGTCACTTCCCCCCTAGGGATCTTGATGTGGAGTTTCATCTTCTTTGCTTTCTCTTCTTTCTCTTCTTTCTCTTCTTCCTCTTCATCCAGGTAGGCGCACAGTTCTTTTAGTGTCTTCTGTCTTAAATCCATGATGTCCAGCTTTATCTTCTTTGCTGCTTTCTCCTCTTCTTCCTTCTCTTCTTCCTCGTCTTCCTCTTCATCCAGGTACTTGCGCCGTTCTTTTAGTTCCTTGCGCCTTTCTTCCCTCTTCCTTTTCTCCCTGGCTTTATACTCTTCGATGCATCTTCTTTGGGCAATGGGGTTGGTCAGCATAAGGCGCTGGAAGAGAAGAGAAGTTAGGAGGCTACAAGGAAGATCCGAATACACAGCTACCTTATAGAAGAGGCCGTAGCGTTGCCCTGAGTCGTCTCACTGACCTCCTTCTTGTAGAGGGGAGAAGGGAGAAACTTCACACAATATGCCAATCTCCTCAGCTGTTCCTCAGGACTGATGTAATCTGCAGAAAACACAACCAGATATTAGGAGCAATCCTCACCGTACAAAGAGGACGTATGTATGTTAAGACTGTCAGAAGGAGCTCACTGATGGATTCTCAGTTAACTAGTTCTGCAGCCAGCAATAGACAGTACAGCACAGAGGGTACAGGAGGCAAACTGTGCACAATTTTCAATAAAACTCAGAAAAATATTTACCACCAAGTATATGCATTAAAGGAAAGAAAATGTCCCCACAGATGAGTCTGTTTAATGAAAACCCCAGAGACCCATGTAACAAGAGTATAGAGAACGGTGAGTGAGTGATGGATACTACCGGGTCCAACGCTGGCAGAATACTCCATCCCCATGGTGTCCGCTGATATCTTCTCTTGTAGAAATGTATCCAAAATCTATAAAACCTCAGGAGGCGTCAGCAGAGGGTTTGGTGATTGGCTGATATTTCTTTGGTCTTAGAAACATTGGCTATAAATAATTCGGGGGCTCTGCTGGGGAAAGGGCAAATTGGGAAATGTGTAGGATATTTACTGTTCTGTATCTGAGCTTCATTAAAGGGGAATTATCAGATGGAACAAGTCATCCCCTTATCCCTGGGCTCGGTGACGACTGATAGATCAGTGGGGTCCGACCGCGGGAAACTCCAGCAATCACCAAAAAAGGGCAGTGACCCCCATTAGAAGTGATGGCTGGATCCTTCCAGATGGGAGATGTGATGAGTGTGGCGCCCCCCACTGGTGTCTCAGCGTATCATGTGTTGGGGAATAATGACTTCTCCTCTGGTAAATGGGCTGATTCCTGTCAGTTGTGGTCGCTGAGTGCGTGTGATGGGATGTGGCTCCGTCCATTAGATTATATCACGTCTTATACCTAGAATCTCTCGCTGATCGCAGGTGTCTGTCTTCACACTCAGATGAGATGGAACAAACTGACCACATAGGAGGTTTTTTTTTTTTTTCAAATTCAAACCGAGCAATCCTATTGGCTGAGTATGACTGTCGTTACCATGGTGACAGAATGTTAAAGGGACAGAACATTAATAATGTATAATAGTGTATTTTATTACATATTTCACATAATAGTGGCTGATATATGGACCTGTACAGATAATACACTTCTATAACTCCTCATATTTTTCATACAGCAATTTGGTGGTGCTGCAGAGATATTTTGGGCGTAATATAACTTGTGCTGGCAATTGATCATCTATAAAGTAGTCTGGTAATGTATGTAATGGTCCTAAGATTGTGGTTTTATGTTCAATACAAATCTAAATATTAATCAGACGTCACTCCCTGCTATTTGAAGGGTTTTTGTCCCTTTCCCTATGTCAGAGTAGTATCACATATAGCTCGGATACGCTGCAGCCTTCAGAACAATGAGGTCCGTTGTGGCTTTCCCCTGCACATTCGGCCATTATATAAGTGACGGCAGCTGCGTTGTGTCCCTGCACGGCTGATAGCGTCGCTGTGCAGGGATTCAGTATGGTGGAGCTGGGGCTCTTTTCTTTTATGGGTCGATACAAGTCTTGTTCAGACATATAAATATGCCTTGATTACATTGTAGAAAAGAAGGGTGACATTACAGGAGTTCCATACATTCTCAGTGTAAGATCAGTGGGGTCGGACCCCCGGCACCAGGGAGTATACAGAAGGAGCTTGTGAATGTCTTACTTTAGTGGTCTTGTAAGCTCCTCATCCCACACTTTTCCTGTATAGGACATATAGCTTTTCTGTATACATAACTCTTATGTAAAAACAACATCCTCCATGCACATTTCTGTAGGTTGCCTGATGGTTCAGGTGTAGTTACATAATTTTTTTCTACTGCCCGACCTAACAGCGTTAGCTTGCTCTTTTAGCAATCCAATTGTATTGTTTCACATTTGGGGCGATTGTGTCAGCGGCAGGTTTCATTGTGGGGTTATATAATGGGCACTATTTTTATAGGCTTATTTGGATATTATTGCCTTTGTGAATAGATACTTTGCTGCTGCCTTGCTCTTTATTATATTGTGGTGGGCAGTCTGTAGTCATATATTGAGATTTTCTGTGACTAGTTGGGCATATATATGTGAGGATTAACCATATCAGTACCTTGCAATGGTTTTGTTATTCATTGGGGCAATTGTTGCTTTTTAGTTGTTTTTTTTAACATGTCTTGTATGTTTAGTCTTTAATAAAATTCTATATTTTTGCTATTCCTTGGTGATCCCTGTCATTGCATCCTTTCTTTCTCCTTGTTTCTTTGCATCTCTATTATGTAGCTGCAGGGTTAGGGACAGCCGGTTCCTTGCAGGAATAGTTATCAGGACGGGTGCGGTTTCTGCTGTAATAACTCATTCATGTGACCCATCAGTCATCACCCGATCAGCCGGGCAATGCTCAGCACAGGCCGCCGTCATCCCACTTCTCTACATCTATTATATAGATGACGCGCCCCTGGGCCTGTGTCGCGCTGCGTTGCGCACGCGGGAGCTTACCCGGAGCCGGATCGCTTGAGGGTTGTAGTCTCGTGGCGGGGACCCGGTCCGTGCCCAGGGAGTCAAACTGAGCGGCGATGTATCAGCGGTAGATGTGTACGACTACGCCACCCGTTGAATGCAGCTATGGAGCTGCCGCTGCAGGACAGTCCGCTGAGGCCGGTGGATGGATGGTGCAGCGTAGATGGTATAACCCCCAACGGGAGGGGTATGGCCTCAGGGCAGCAGATGTGGATGATGGGGGTAGCAGGAACCACTCAGAGACGGTGCGGTGTAATTCAGGGTCTTTACTGGTAACAACGATAGACCCTCCCGGAGTACTTGCTAGCGAACGGGGCCTGGTCAGTCCTTGAGCAGATGGGATCTCCCCTGGCCAGGCGGAGTTGTAGGCCTCCCAAACTGACTGTACTCTTCTGGCTACCTTGCTAGAAGCGGATATAAGTAGCCCACGTCCCTGAGTGTACCGTGTGGTGCTCACCCGTATGGCCGGTGACTCGGGGCCTTCTAGTGGCTTCCGCTCCACGATGGCGGTGCTGGTCCCACGCGTGTGACCGTGCCTTCGGGCTTCTGGGCCAGAGGACCTGAAATCCTCTGCCGGACGGTTTCTGCTGCTGGGTAGGAGTTAGTCCCCACAGCCTCGGACTCCGGGTTCGGTTAGAAATCTTCTCAGTCAGGGCGAGCTCTGCAGCTGCCAGCCCCTGACTCGTTGTAACACTGCTCCCCACAGAGCTCCTGATGTTTCTTGCTATGCTGCTTCTCTTCTCTACTCTTGTTCTGTCTTCTTTCTCACAACCCTGCCTCAGCCCCGGGTTTATATAGGGGAAGTCCTTCCCCTCCCAAGACTGGGCAGGAGGTGTGGCATGCACAGGATCCCTGACCAAAGGACCTCCCACCTGCTCTCAGACGTAATATCTCTATCACCGTGGCAACCAGACCCCTGGGGTGTCACATTCCCCCCTAGTGAAATTTAGTACTCCGGGACTAAACATATTTTTTTAGAAAAACATAACAAGGTATAACAATAACAATACAATAAGAAAAACACATAAGATGGTTACGGCGTGTCCGCAACCGGGTGCAGTTTTGAAAAGCAAGGTGTCCATTTCACCAAAACAGGGAGACGTAACCAGGTAGGGGCCTGTCCTGCCCCGAGTCCTTAACAGTCTTTAGTCCATCCTGGGTTACGCTCCAACTATGTACAAGGATTCCCGGTAAATCCACCAGGGACTCCTAAAAAGAACTAGAAACACAAAATTATACACAAGCAACTATAAACAAGTAAACATTATAAGATAGCTTAAACATTTAGATCCTCCAACGTGCGGATAGCTGGCCTCTAGTGGCCCTAGTGGACCTACGGAGCTGACTGTCTGGCCCTGAACTACAGGGTGTAGGCAGCTGTCTATGGGCCCTCTGGCTCACTAGGGGTATGGCAGGCTCACTATAAGCAGAGGGTTGATTTTCAGGGTCTGCTTGTGTAGAGTCTTCTGCCTCCTGGACCGGTTGTTCTTCCAGCTCTACCGGTTGCTCCGTAGGTTCTTGGGATGATGGTTGGAGGAAGGTGAGTACGGGTACCACAACTGCACCATTGACTTGAGTCCAAGACCGAGGGAAGTCCCCGAGCACGGTACTAACCATATCTTCCCTTTCCTCTACGGGTCGATGGTCTTCTTGTTCCTCTTCAGGGTTCCTCAGTTGTTCGGGACACTTCTTCAGGTGGTCCCGGGATACAATGGCTGTGGTTTCCCCTCCGTCTTTACTGATGGTACAGACCTTCGGGTTTTCGTGGCTTGAGGGCAGTACGGTGTACGGGTCCTTCTCCCACTGGTCGTCCAACTTGTGGAGCCGTCTCTTCCTCTTCAAGACCTGCTCTCCGGGTACCAGGGGAACAGCGGGAGCATACTGGTTGTAAGTTTTCTCTTGTCTTTCCCTAGCCTGACAGAGACTTCGCTCCACGCTCTCCTGTACTCTCCGGTACTGCTGCTGCCTCTCTGTGTCCCAGTCTGTTTCTGATGAAGTGTCCTCGGGTGTCAGGACTCCCATTTCCAGGTCAACAGGTAACTTACCAGGTCTTGCCCTCATTAGGTAAGCCGGGGTACAGTTGGTGGAACCTACCGGGATGTGGTTGTATAGGTCCACCAGATCGGGCAACTTTTCAGGCCACAGACTGCGTTCTTCCAGGGGCAACGTTTTTAGAAGATCCATCACCACCTGGTTCATTTTTTTCACAAAGTCCATTAGTCTGCGGATGGTAGGGTGTCGTCCTTATCTTCCGGCAGCCATACAGATTGCAGAATTCCTGGAAGACCTCCGCTTCAAAGGCAGGTCCCTGGTCCGTCAGCACTTGGTCCGGGTACCCGTGTGGACGGCAAAAGTGCTGCTGGAAGGCTCTAGCTGCTGTTTGAGCCGTTAAGTCCTTGACGGGGACGACAACCAGAAACCGGGAGTAATGATCCACGATGGTTAACGCGTAGACGTAGCCACTTCTGCTTGGGGTCAGTTTTACATGATCCAAGGCTACCAGTTCCAACGGTTGCCGGGTGACGATGGACTGCAGGGGAGTCTTCTGGCTGGCGCGGTCCTTCCTTCTCAGGTTGCACGGGCCACAGTCTCTGCACCACTTCTCAATGGTTCCCCTCATGCCTACCCAGTGGAATCGCTCGCGCAGCAGGAACTCCAGCTTCTTCCACCCGAAGTGTCCAGCTCCGTCGTGGTATGCCTCCATCACCATGGCTGCGTCTCTTCGTGGCACCACTACTTGCCAGAGTAATTCATGCGTCCGGGAGTTAACCATTCTGCGGCACAACTTCCCTTTGTAAAGGAACAGTCGACTCTTCTCTGCCCATAGTTGTTTGGCTTCCTCCGGAGCGTCTGGTTCAAGGCGAGCCTCCGGCCGAGTCAGCATCTCCTTCACCAGTCGGACGGCAGGGTCGCTGTCTTGCGTTTCCGCCCAGTTGTAGTGAGGTAAGGGGTTCAACGTAGCAGCCTGCTTACTCCTTACCCGGTGGGAATACTGGATAGTCCCATGACGGTGGAACGCAGGGAGTTCAATTTCTTCCAGTCCCTCCGGATCTTCTCCTTCGTCCGGCAGGTTGGGCATCCTGGACAGGGCGTCCGCGTTAGTATTGGAGCGCCCTGCCCGGTATTTGATTATGAACTCGTAGTTGGACAGACGGGCCATCCACCTCTGCTCCAGGGCACCGAGTCTTGCCGTGTCCAGGTGTGTCAACGGGTTGTTATCCGTGTACACGGTGAACCGGGAAGAAGCAAGGTAATGCTTAAAGCGCTCAGTGACTGCCCATACCACGGCCAGGAACTCTAGCTTAAATGAGCTATAATTCTCGGGGTTCCTTTCGGTGGGTCGCAGTTTTCGGCTGGCGTAGGCGATTACTCGTTCTTTCCCCTGCTGGATCTGGGACAGTACGGCTCCTAGCCCGATGTTACTGGCGTCGGTGTAGAGGATGAAGGGCTGGCTATAATCCGGGTACGCCAAGATTTCATCCCCCGTGAGGGCCATCTTCAGCTGGCGGAAGGACTCTTCTTCTAGCTCTTCCCATTTGAAGGGCGGCTTCTGGTTCTTGGCCTTCCGGGACTGGCCTATCAGGAGGTCCTGCATAGGCGCTGCCTTTTTGGTGAAACCGGGAATAAACCTTCGGTAGTAGCCTACCAACCCGAGGAACTGCCGCACTTCTTTTACGCTGGAGGGGCTTGGCCATCCCTTAATTGCGGTGATCTTATCGGGGTCGGGAGCCACTCCATCAGCGCTCACCACGTGTCCCAGGTACTGCACCTTTGGTTTCAGGAGGTGACACTTGGAGGGTTTCACCTTTAGGCCGTAACTCGCCAGAGCTTCGAACACCTCCGCAGGTGTTTCAGGTGGTCCTCATAAGTTTTGGAGTATACGATGACATCGTCCAGGTACAACAGGACCGTCTCGAAGTTTCTGTGGCCCAGACAGCACTCCATTAATCGTTGGAAGGTTCCTGGGGTGTTGCAGAGTCCGAACGGCATGCAGGTGAACTCGCTAAGTCCCATCGGGGTGGTGAATGCGGTCTTCTCCCGGTCCGCCTCTGCTACAGGAACCTGCCAGTACCCGCTAGTGAGATCCAAGGTAGAGAAGAAGTTAGCAGACCTTAAAGCAGCCAATGACACCTCTATCCTTGGTAAGGGGTACGCATCCTTGTGTGTGATACGGTTGATTTTCCGGTAATCTACACACATCCTCATGGTGTTGTCTTTCTTTTTGACTAAAACTAGCGGGGCTGCCCAGGGGCTACAGCTATCCCGGATTACCCCAGCCTCCTTCATGTCTCTAAGCATCCCCTTGGCGT
This sequence comes from Phyllobates terribilis, assembly GCF_046119375.1. Classification (NCBI taxonomy): domain Eukaryota; kingdom Metazoa; phylum Chordata; class Amphibia; order Anura; family Dendrobatidae; genus Phyllobates; species Phyllobates terribilis. The sequence continues at coordinate 5,445,994 of NW_027362834.1, read as the reverse complement.
GTTGGTAATGTGCAGGGGGTACGGGTCGATACCTCTCTTTTATGGGAGGATGATCTCCCGTGGGGATGCGGTGTTCTACCCCCTTGACTCGCCCGAAGTCTAACGGGTGTTTACTAAACACTCTCTCATACTCTTGAACCACCCGGTAGACTCCCTGTTTCTGGTGGGAGGGAGTGGAGTCAGTTCCCAAGTGTAGTTGCTGACACCAATCCTCCATTACTTTCTTAGAGCCGTTACCTTCCTCCGGGTGAGATGGAGGCAAGGGTTCCACAGACTGTATAGAGTTTTGGTTGATGGTATATAATTTTGCTAGCGTGGCATACCGGGGCAGGTACACTTCCCTCTCCCCGATATTGATTATGCGAACGGGCACCCTCCCATGGCGTACATTGACCACCCCCCGTGCTGTCAAAATGGTGGGCCTACTGTCCGAGTAAACTGGTTCTACCATTGCCTGGTAATCTCTACCTCTCAGACCAATAGCTGCCCGGCACCAAATCATCATTTCACTTTTTGGGGGCATGGCAATAGGGAAAGGGTCACACATTCTTACGCTACCAATCTCACCGCCGGAGAGTTCCACCTGTTGCCGTCGCATCAGTGCCCGGATCTCTTTCTGGAGCACTCGCTGCTCGCCGGAGCTGGCGTTCTTGGCAACCTGCTGTAGAAGGAAAATCACCTCTGCAAGACAATTTTCAATTACATTAGTTCCTAGAGTTATTTTTGGGTGGCTCTCATGTTTGTCAATGTCTACAATGATCAGTCCCTGTGCTGCCAGTTCGACTCTACCGATTTTGATGGTCACCTCTTTAAATCCGATCTGTGGCACGGGCTGGCCATTGCTGGCGATGATACTCAAGTCGTCGTCAGGGTAGCGGGTAATATCCGAGTCATTCCAGTACTGCTTAAAGAGCACGTACGGGATGGTGGTGACCTGTGACCCGGTGTCCAGTAGGGCACTCATGGGAATGCCATCCAGTACCACAGGCAAGACTGGACGTCCTCCCACATATCTGTCGCGCCAGTTCGATGGGCCTGGTGATCTTTTTCCTGGGGGTTGGCCCTCTACCCCAGGTTGTGCCCGTTTAAAGAACAGTACCTTTCCATATGTCCGGGTTGATTGCAGCGGCGGCAGATGGGTCGTCCGTCCTCGCTGTATCGGTCACTGGGTCTTCCTCTGGCCGGTGGGGTCCTCCTTGGTCGACGCCACGGGATGTCCTCCGGTCCGGATGCCAGCTGGATCTTCCCTGGGGTGGAAACCTGTAAAGACTGCACAGTTCGGGTTAGCGCAGCAACGCTCTTAGCTAGCTCTTGGACCTGATGGCGTAGGTCTGGAGCCGGGTCATTGTCCAAAGCCTGCGCATCAGCTCCCACAGGCCCTGCCGACAAGGGCGCCGCCTCCTGGTGGTAAGTGATAGCTGGGCGCCTGTGGGTCACAACGCCACCCGGTGCCGGTTCTCGGAGCACCCGGATGGCTCTGTCCTTGAACTGTGCAAAGTCCAGATGGGGATCCTGTAAGGCCATTGCCCGCAACTGGGTTCGGTGGGCATTGCAATATAAACCCTCTATAAATTGTTCAGTCAACAGCCTGTCCTCGTTTCCCACCCCATCAGGGTCAGTCTGCTTTATGGCCCTCAGGGCCTCTTGTAGGTTTAGTGCATAGTCCCTTATACTCTCATGCGCTCGCTGCTTGCACCCGTAGAATCTAAGCTTAATCTCGGCTGAGGTGCGGGTATCAAAGGTGTCCTTCAGCCGGGTTAGTATCCCTGCGACAGTCTTCCTCCCAGGTGGCCAGGATTTTACTTCACTTTTGGCTGCCCCAGTTAGTTGGGCCACCAGGATGCTCACTTTTTGCTCTTCTGTGAGGGGGTACACCTGGAAGAGGCTATCCAGCTTTTCTCTAAAGTCATGCAGGGTATGTGACTCCCCTGAGTACTGGGGTAGCCAAGCTGCTCCCGGGATATAGGGCATGGTGAAGGGCATAACTGCAGCAGCGGTGGCGCTGGCGGGGGTTGAGGCAGTGAAGCTCTCCTCCGTATCCGACATCTTCCTCCCCCCTAGTGGACCGTGGCCTACCTTGCGATGATCCTGTTCCGTAGGCCGCGGCTCATCAGTGGATCGTCAGGGTTGAGGACCTTCCGTCGCGCTCCGGTGACGTCGGCGTCTGCTGGGCTCCTTCCAGGACCTTACGCAACGTCCGGACGTGAGGCGGGGCTTCAGTTCTCGCGCGCTTTCGGAGTCCACGCCCCTCTTCTTCCCGCACGGCGTCCTCAAGATGGCGTCCAATGGCGGGAAAACTCCACGGATGGCGGGAAGAAGGTCGAAGATGGCGCCGGATGGCGGGAAAACTTCGCGGATGGCGGGAAGAAGGTAGAAGATGGCGCCGGATGGCGGGAAACCTCCACGGATAGCGGGAATCTTCACCACTGGTAAGTTTGAACAGTCTTTGCTTTTCAGGCACGCAGTACCCGGTGGTTGCGGGCACGAGATCCTGCCGACTACGCCAAAGTTGACGCGCCCCTGGGCCTGTGTCGCGCTGCGATGCGCACGCGGGAGCTTACCCGGAGCCGGATCTCTTGAGGGTTGTAGTCTCGTGGCGGCGACCCGGTCCGTGCCCAGGGAGTCAAACTGAACGGCGATGTACTAGCAGTAGATGGTTGGTGACTACGCCACCCGTTGAATGCAGCTATGGAGCTGCCGCTGCAGGGCAGACCGCTGAGGCCGGTGGAAGGATGGTGCAGCGTGGATGGTATAACCCCCAACGGGAGGGGTATGGCCTCAGGGCAGCCGACGTGGATGATGGGGGTAGCAGGAACCACTCAGAGACGGTGCGGTGTAGTTCAGGGTCTTTACTGGTGACAAAGAAAGACCCTCCCGGAGTACTTGCTAGTGATAGGGGCCTGGTCAGTCCTTGAGCAGATGGGATTTCCCCTGGCCAGGCGGAGTTGTAGGCCTTCCCAACTAACTGTACTCTTCTGGCTACCTTGCTAGAGGCGGGAATAAGTAGCCCACGTCCCTGAGTGTACCGTGTGGTGCTCACCCGTATGGCCGGTGACTCGGGGCCTTCTAATGGCTTCCGCTCCACGATGGCGGTGCTGGTCCCACGCGTGTGACCGTGCCTTCGGGCTTCTGGGCCAGAGGACCTGAAATCCTCTGCCGGACGGTTTCTGCTGCTGGGTAGGAGTTAGTCCCCACAGCCTCGGACTCCGGGTCCGGTTAGAAATCTTCTCAGTCAGGGCGAGCTCTGCAGCTGCCAGCCCCTGACTCGTTGTAACACTGCTCCCCACAGAGCTCCTGATGTTTCTTGCTATGCTGCTTCTCTTCTCTACTCTTGTTCTGTCTTCTTTCTCACTAACCCTGCCTCAGCCCCGGGTTTATATAGGGGAAGTCCTTCCCCTCCCAAGACTGGGCAGGAGGTGTGGCATGCACAGGATCCCTGACCAAAGGACCTCCCACCTGCTCTCAGACGTAATATCTCTATCACCGTGGCAACCAGACCCCTGGGTTGTCACACATACATTCTCAGTGTAAGATCAGTGGGGTCGGACCCCCGGCACCAGGGAGTATACAGAAGGAGCTTGTGAATGTCTTACTTTAGTGGTCTTGTAAGCTCCTCATCCCACACTTTTCCTGTATAGGACATATAGCTTTTCTGTATACATAACTCTTATGTAAAAACAACATCCTCCATGCACATTTCTGTAGGTTGCCTGATGGTTCAGGTGTAGTTACATCATTTTTTTCTACTGCCTGACCTAACAGCGTTAGCTTGCTCTTTTAGCAATCCAATTGTATTGTTTCACATTTGGGGCAATTGTGTCAGCGGCAGGTTTCATTGTGGGGTTATATAATGGGCACTATTTTTATAGGCTTATTTGGATATTAATGCCTTTGTGAATAGATACTTTGCTGCTGCCTTGCTCTTTATTATATTGTGGTGGGCAGTCTGTAGTCTTATATTGAGATTTTCTGTGACTAGTTGGGCATATATATGTGAGGATTAACCATATCAGTACCTTGCAATGGTTTTGTTATTCATTGGGGCAATTGTTGCTTTTTAGTTGTTTTTTTTAACATGTCTTGTATGTTTAGTCTTTAATAAAATTCTATATTTTTGCTATTCCTTGGTGATCCCTGTCATTGCATCCTTTCTTTCTCCTTGTTTCTTTGCATCTCTATTATGTAGCTGCAGGGTTAGGGACGGCCGGTTCCTTGCAGGAAAAGTTATCAGGACGGGTGCGGTTTCTGCTGTAATAACTCATTCATGTGACCCATCAGTCATCACCCGATCAGCCGGGCAATGCTCAGCACAGGCCGCCGTCATCCCACTTCTCTACATCTATTATATAGATGACGCGCCCCTGGGCCTGTGTCGCGCTGCGTTGCGCACGCGGGAGCTTACCCGGAGCCGGATCGCTTGAGGGTTGTAGTCTCGTGGCGGGGACCCGGTCCGTGCCCAGGGAGTCAAACTGAGCGGCGATGTATCAGCGGTAGATGTGTACGACTACGCCACCCGTTGAATGCAGCTATGGAGCTGCCGCTGCAGGACAGTCCGCTGAGGCCGGTGGATGGATGGTGCAGCGTAGATGGTATAACCCCCAACGGGAGGGGTATGGCCTCAGGGCAGCAGATGTGGATGATGGGGGTAGCAGGAACCACTCAGAGACGGTGCGGTGTAATTCAGGGTCTTTACTGGTAACAACGATAGACCCTCCCGGAGTACTTGCTAGCGAACGGGGCCTGGTCAGTCCTTGATCAGATGGGATCTCCCCTGGCCAGGCGGAGTTGTAGGCCTCCCAAACTGACTGTACTCTTCTGGCTACCTTGCTAGAAGCGGATATAAGTAGCCCACGTCCCTGAGTGTACCGTGTGGTGCTCACCCGTATGGCCGGTGACTCGGGGCCTTCTAATGGCTTCCGCTCCACGATGGCGGTGCTGGTCCCACGCGTGTGACCGTGCCTTCGGGTTTCTGGGCCTGAGGACCTGAAATCCCCTGCCGGTCGGCTTCTGCTGCTGGGTAAGAGTTAGTCCCCACAGCCTCGGACGCCGGGTCCGGTAAGAAATCTTCTCAGTCAGGGCGAGCTCTGCAGCTGCCAGCCCCTGGCTTGTAGTAGTATTGCTCCCACTGAGCTTCTGCTGTTTCTTCCTATGCTGCTTCTCTGTCTCTACTCTCCTTGACTGACTAACCCTGCTTCAGCCCCGGGTTTACATAGGGGAAGTTCTTCCCCTCCCAAGACTGGGCAGGAGGTGTGGCATGCACAGGATCCCTGACCAAAGGACCTCCCACCTGCTCTCAGACATAACATTACATTACTGTGGAAACCAGACCCCTGGGGTGCCACATTCCCCCCTAGTAAAATTTAGTACTCCGGGACTAAACATATTTTAGAAAAACATAACAAGATATAAACAATAATAATACAATAAGAAAACACATAACGATGGTTACGGCGTGTCCGCAACCGGGTGCAGTTTTGAAGAAAAGCAAGGTGTCCATTTCACCAAAACAGGGAGACGTAACCAGGTAGGGGTCTGTCCTACCCCGAGTCCTTAACAGTCTCTAGTCCATCCTGGGTTACGTTCCAACTATGTACAAGGATTCCCGGTAATCCACCAAGGATTCCTAAAAGTAACTGGAAACACAAAATTATACAAAAGCAACAATACACAGGTAAACATAAATAAAACAATTTATACACTTCAAATCCTCCAGCGTGCGGGTAACTGGCCTCTAGTGGCCCTAGTGGACCTACGGAGCTGACTGTCTGGCCCTGAACTACAGGGTGTAGGAGCTGTCAAGGGTAAACTGGGCAGCTGTCTACCGGCTCTTTGTCTCACTAGGGGTACGGCAGGCTCACTATAAGCAGAGGGTTGATCCTCCTGTTCTGCTTGTGTGGAGTCTTCTGCCTCCTGGACCGGCTGTTCTTCCAGCTCTACCTGTTGCTCCGTAGGTGCTTGGGATGCTGGTTGGAGGAAGGTGAGTACGGGTACCACAACTGCACCATTGACTTGAGTCCAAGACCGAGGGAAGTCCCCGAGCACAGTACTAACCATATCTTCCCTTTCCTCTACGGGTCGATGGTCTTCTTGTTCCTCTTCAGGGTTCCTCAGTTGTTCGGGACACTTCTTCAGGTGGTCCCGGGATACAATGGCTGTGGTTTCCCCTCCGTCTTTACTGATGGTACAAACCTTCGGGTTCTCGTGGCTTGAGGGCAGTACGGTGTACGGGTCCTTCTCCCACTGGTCGTCCAACTTGTGGAGCCGTCTCTTCCTCTTCAAGACCTGCTCTCCGGGTACCAGGGGAACAGCGGGAGCATACTGGTTGTAAGTTTTCTCTTGTCTTTCCCTAGCCTGACAGAGACTTCGCTCCACGCTCTCCTGTACTCTCCGGTACTGCTGCTGCCTCTCTGTGTCCCAGTCTGTTTCTGGTGAAGTGTCCTCGGGTGTCAGGACTCCCATTTCCAGGTCAACAGGTAACTTACCAGGTCTTGCCCTCATTAGGTAAGCCGGGGTACAGTTGGTGGAACCTACCGGGATGTGGTTGTATAGGTCCACCAGATCGGGCAACTTCTCAGGCCACAGACTGCGTTCCTCCAGGGGCAACGTTTTTAGAAGATCCATTACCACCTGGTTCATTTTCTCACAAAGTCCATTAGTTTGCGGATGGTAGGGTGTCGTCCTTATCTTCCGGCAGCCATACAGATTGCAGAATTCCTGGAAGACCTCCGCTTCAAAGGCAGGTCCCTGGTCCGTCAGCACTCGGTCCGGGTACCCGTGTGGACGGCAAAAGTGCTGCTGGAAGGCTCTAGCTGCTGTTTGAGCCGTTAAGTCCTTGACGGGGACGACAACCAGAAACCGGGAGTAATGATCCACGATGGTTAACGCGTAGACGTAGCCACTTCTGCTTGGGGTCAGTTTTACATGATCCAAGGCTACCAGTTCCAACGGTTGCCGGGTGACGATGGACTGCAGGGGAGTCTTCTGGCTGGCGCGGTCCTTCCTTCTCAGGTTGCACGGGCCACAGTCTCTGCACCACTTCTCAATGGTTCCCCTCATGCCTACCCAGTGGAATCGCTCGCGCAGCAGGAACTCCAGCTTCTTCCACCCGAAGTGTCCAGCTCCGTCGTGGTATGCCTCCATCACCATGGCTGCGTCTCTTTGTGGCACTACTACTTGCCAGAGTAGTTCATGCGTCCGGGAGTTAACCATTCTGCGGCACAACTTCCCCTTGTAAAGGAACAGTCGACTCTTCTCTGCCCATAGTTGTTTGGCTTCCTCCGGAGCGTCTGGTTCAAGGCAAGCCTCCGGGCGAGTCAGCATCTCCTTCACCAGTCGGACGGCAGGGTCGCTGTCTTGCGTTTCCGCCCAGTTGTAGTGAGGTAAGGGGTTCAACGTAACAGCCTGCTTACTCCTTACCCGGTGGGAATACTGGATAGTCCCATGACGGTGGAACGCAGGGAGTTCAACTTCTTCCAGTCCCTCCGGATCTTCTCCTTCGTCCGGCAGGTTGGGCATCCTGGACAGGGCATCCGCGTTGGTATTGGAGCGTCCGGCCCGGTATTTGATTGTGAACTCGTAGTTGGACAGACGGGCCATCCACCTCTGCTCCAGGGCACCGAGTCTTGCCGTGTCCAGGTGTGTCAACGGGTTGTTATCCGTGTACACGGTGAACCGGGAAGAAGCGAGGTAATGCTTAAAGCGCTCGGTGACTGCCCATACTACGGCCAGGAACTCTAGCTTAAATGAGCTGTAATTCTCGGGGTTCCTTTCGGTGGGTCGCAGTTTTCGGCTGGCGTAGGCGATTACTCGTTCCTTCCCCTGCTGGATCTGGGACAGTACGGCTCCTAGCCCGATGTTACTGGCGTCGGTGTAGAGGATAAAGGGCTGGCTATAATCCGGGTACGCCAGGATTTCGTCCCCCGTGAGGGCCATCTTCAGCTGGCGGAAGGACTCTTCTTCCAGCTCCTCCCATTTGAAGGGCGGCTTCTGGTTCTTGGCCTTCCGGGACTGGCCTATCAGGAGGTCCTGCATAGGTGCTGCCTTTTTGGTGAAACCGGGAATAAACCTTCGGTAGTAGCCTACCAACCCGAGGAACTGCCGCACTTCTTTTACGCTGGAGGGGCTTGGCCATTCCTTAATTGCGGTGATCTTATCAGGGTCGGGAGCCACTCCGTCAGCGCTCACCACGTGTCCCAGGTACTGCACCTTTGGTTTCAGGAGGTGACACTTGGAGGGTTTCACCTTTAGGCCGTAACTCGCCAGAGCCTCGAACACTTCCGCCAGGTGTTTCAGGTGGTCCTCATACGTCTCGGAATATACGATGACATCGTCCAGGTACAACAGGACCGTCTCGAAGTTTCTGTGGCCCAGACAACACTCCATTAGTCGTTGGAAGGTTCCTGGTGCGTTGCAGAGTCCGAACGGCATGCAGGTGAACTCGCTAAGTCCCATCGGGGTGGTGAATGCGGTCTTCTCCCGGTCCGCCTCTGCTACAGGAACCTGCCAGTACCCGCTAGTGAGAGCCAAGGTAGAGAAGAAGTTAGCAGATCTTAAAGCAGCCAATGACTCCTCTATCCTTGGCAAGGGGTACGCATCCTTGTGTGTGATACGGTTGATTTTCCGGTAATCTACACACATCCTCATGGTGTTGTCTTTTTTTCTGACTAAGACTAGTGGAGCTGCCCAGGGGCTACAGCTATCCCTGATCACCCCAGCCTCCTTCATGTCTCTAAGCATCCCCTTGGCGTGTTGGTAGTGGGCAGGGGGTACGGGTCGATACCTCTCTTTTATAGGAGGATGGTCTCCCGTGGGGATGTGGTGTTCTACCCCCTTGACTCGCCCGAAGTCTAACGGGTGTTTACTGAACACTCTCTCGTACTCTTGAACCACCCGATAGACTCCTTGTTTCTGGTGTGCGGGAGTGGAGTCAGTACCCAGATGTAGTTGCTGACACCAGTCCTCCATGTTTTTCTTAGAGCCGTTACCTTCCTCCGGGTGAGATGGAGGCAAGGGTTCCACAGATTGTATAGAATTTTGGTTAATGGTATATAATTTGGCTAGCGTGGCATACCGGGGCAGGTACACTTCCCTCTCCCCGATATTTATTATGCGAACGGGCACCCTCCCATGGCGTACATCAACCACCCCCCGTGCTGTCAAAATGGTGGGCCTACTGTCCGAGTAAACTGGTTCTACCATTGCCTGGTAATCTCTACCTCTCAGACCAATAGCTGCCCGGCACCAAATCATCATTTCACTTTTTGGGGGCATGGCAATAGGAAAAGGGTCACACATTCTTACGCTACCAATCTCACCGCCGGAGAGTTCCACCTGTTGCCGTCGCATCAGTGCCCGGATCTCTTTCTGGAGCACCCGCTGCTCGCCGGAGCTGGCGTTCTTGGCAACCTGCTGTAAAAGGAAAATCACCTCTGCAAGACAATTTTCAATTACATTAGTTCCTAGAGTTATTTTTGGGTGACTCTCATGTTTGTCAATATCTACAATGATCAGTCCCTGTGCTGCCAGTTCGACTCTACCGATTTTGATGGTCACCTCTTTAAATCCGATCTGTGGCACGGGCTGGCCATTGCTGGCGATGATACTCAAGTCGTCGTCAGGGTAGCGGGTAATATCCGAGTCATTCCAGTACTGCTTAAAGAGCACGTACGGGATGGTGGTGACCTGTGACCCGGTGTCCAGTAGGGCACTCATGGGAATGCCATCCAGTACCACAGGCAAGACTGGACGTCCTCCCACATATCTGTCGCGCCAGTTCGATGGGCCTGGTGATCTTTTTCCTGGGGGTTGGCCCTCTACCCCAGGTTGTGCCCGTTTAAAGAACAGTACCTTGCCATATGTCCGGGTTGATTGCAGCGGCGGCAGATGGGTCGTCCGTCCTCGCTGTATCGGTCACTGGGTCTTCCTCTGGCCGGTGGGGTCCTCCTTGGTCGACGCCACGGGATGTCCTCCGGTCCGGATGCCAGCTGGATCTTCCCTGGGGTGGAAGCCTGTAAAGACTGCACAGTTCGGGTTAGCGCAGCAACTCTCTTAGCTAGCTCTTGGACCTGATGGTGTAGGTCTGGAGCCGGGTCATTGTCCAAAGCCTGCGCATCAGCTCCCACAGGCCCTGCCGACAAGGGCGCCGCCTCCTGGTGGTAAGTGATAGCAGGGCGCTTGTGGGTCACAACGCCACCCGGTGCCGGTTCTCGGAGCACCCGGATGGCTCTGTCCTTGAACTGTGCAAAGCCCAGATGGGGATCCTGTAAGGCCATTGCCCGCAACTGGGTTCGGTGGGTATTACAATACAGTCCCTCTATAAACTGTTCGGTCAACAGCCTGTCCTCGTTTCCCACTCCATCAGGGTCGGTCTGCTTAATGGCCCTCAGGGCCTCTTGTAGGTTTAGTGCATAGTCCCTTATACTCTCATGCGCTCGCTGCTTGCACCCGTAGAATCTAAGCTTAATCTCGGCTGAGGTGCGGGTATCAAAGGTGTCCTTCAGCCGGGTTAGTATCCCTGCGACAGTCTTCCTCCCAGGTGGCCAGGATTTTACTTCCCTTTTGGCTGCCCCGGTTAGTTGGGCCACCAGGATGCTCACTTTTTGCTCTTCTGTGAGGGGGTACACCTGGAAGAGGCTATCCAGCTTTTCTCTAAAGTCATGCAGGGTATGTGACTCCCCTGAGTACTGGGGTAGCCAAGCTGCTCCCGGGATATAGGGCATGGTGAAGGGCATAACTGCAGCAGCGGTAGCGCTGGCGGGGGTTGAGGCAGTGAAGCTCTCCTCCGTATCCGACATCTTCCTCCCCCCTAGTGAACCGTGGCCTACCTTGTGATGATCCTCTTCCGTAGGCCGCGGCTCCGCAGTGGATCGTCAGGGTTGAGGACCTTCCGTCGCGCTCCTGTGACGTCGGCGTCTGCTGGGCTCCTTCCAGGACCTTACGCAACGTCCGGATGTGAGGCGGGGCTTCAGTTCTCGCGCGCTTTCGGAGTCCACGCCCCTCTTCTTCCCGCGCGGCGTCCTCAAGATGGCGTCCAATGGCGGGAAAACTCCACGGATGGCGGGAAGAAGGCAGAAGATGGCGCCGGATGGCGGGAAGCTTCACCGATGGCGGGAAGAAGGCTGAAGATGGCGCCGGATGGCGGGAATCTTCACCACAGGTAAGTTTGAAAAGTCTCTTTTTCAGGCACGCAGTACCCGGTGGTTGCGGGCACGAAATCCTGCCGACTACGCCAAAGTTGACGCGCCCCTGGGCCTGTGTCGCGCTGCGATGCGCACGCGGGAGCTTACCCGGAGCCGGATCGCTTGAGGGTTGTAGTCTCGTGGCGGGGACCCGGTCCGTGCCCAGGGAGTTAAACTGAGCGACGATGTATCAGCGGTAGATGTGTACGACTACGCCACCCGTTGAATGCAGCTATGGAGCTGCCGCTGCAGGACAGTCCGCTGAGGCCGGTGGATGGATGGTGCAGCGTAGATGGTATAACCCCCAACGGGAGGGGTATGGCCTCAGGGCAGCAGATGTGGATGATGGGGGTAGCAGGAACCACTCAGAGACGGTGCGGTGTAATTCAGGGTCTTTACTGGTAACAACGATAGACCCTCCCGGAGTACTTGCTAGCGAACGGGGCCTGGTTAGTCCTTGAGCAGATGGGATCTCCCCTGGCCAGGCGGAGTTGTAGGCCTCCCAAACTGACTGTACTCTTCTGGCTACCTTGCTAGAAGCGGATATAAGTAGCCCACGTCCCTGAGTGTACCGTGTGGTGCTCACCCGTATGGCCGGTGACTCGGGGCCTTCTAATGGCTTCCGCTCCACGATGGCGGTGCTGGTCCCACGCGTGTGACCGTGCCTTCGGGTTTCTGGGCCTGAGGACCTGAAATCCCCTGCCGGTCGGCTTCTGCTGCTGGGTCAGAGTTAGTCCCCACAGCCTCGGACGCCGGGTCCGGTAAGAAATCTTCTCAGTCAGGGCGAGCTCTGCAGCTGCCAGCCCCTGGCTTGTAGTAGTATTGCTCCCACTGAGCTTCTGCTGTTTCTTCCTATGCTGCTTCTCTTTCTCTACTCTCCTTGACTGACTAACCCTGCTTCAGCCCCGGGTTTACATAGGGGAAGTTCTTCCCCTCCCAAGACTGGGCAGGAGGTGTGGCATGCACAGGATCCCTGACCAAAGGACCTCCCACCTGCTCTCAGACATAACATTACATTACTGTAGAAACCAGACCCCTGGGGTGCCACATTGACACTCCACAACTGCTCCTTCTCTTCAGAATTCAGAAAGATTTATTTTTTTATTTTTTTATTTCCGCAGCCATGCAGTGACGCTAGGTAGGTGCAGAGCTAAAGGGAAACCCACCTCAGAAGAAAATTCTAGGGTCCTGATCACTAGAGATGAGAGCTTAAAGGGAATCTGTCACTAGGTTTTTGCCATATATTCCGAGAGCAGCATGATGTAGAGACAGAGACCCTGATTCCAGCGATGTGTCACTTTCTGGGCTGCTTGCTGGTGTTTTGATAAAATCTTTGTTTTATCAGTAGGAGGTTGTGACTAGAAGACTAGTAAACCTGCAACCAGGTATCCCTCATTTTTCAGGAGTGGTCCAAATTAAATAAAAAAGCGGTCTATAGGGCGCTAAAAGAATGAACACTAGAAGTGAAAAAAATTTTAGGACTAAAAAATAAATTTAATGAGCCCTTTCCACAAAGCGTTTCGATAGTGAACTATCTTCCTCAGGTGGTACATGGCGCGCTTTTTCTCCCTTTCTCTTTTCTCATTTTTCACAAGGTCTGTATAGCAGCCTTCTGCCTATGCACAGTGTACACAGAAAGCTGCCAATCAGTGGTGCAGCCGGTTATATGGAGCTCAGCATTCAGAGCACTGCTAGATCTGCAGTAGATAAAACTAAAATTTATCAAAACTGCAGCGAAATAAGGGACACATTTCTGGAATCAGGTTTCTGCCCTTACATCATGCAGATGGGATAGCAAAACCTGGTGGCAGATTCCATTTTAGAGCCATCGGATATTACCTTGTGACCTCTCAAAGGGGAACTTGATGTCTAGGATGGTTATTATTTCCAAACCATTACAAAATGTCATGTGTCTCTTGATGCGGGATAACTTGTATGTAATGTGTTGTATGTTAGGTCTATGAACAGTACAAGTCCTTCAGTATAGGGTTACCTGAGAAGCGTACCCAGCATGAAGCAGGACATGTATTATGTTTTGTCAGGGATGATTAATGTCTGAGTGCTTTATGCTGCGTTCTGCAGTCATCTCTCTGCCATCCTCCGTACACCCATCGCCGTCCTGTTCTCACACTTCTTTATTTGGCTTTTTTCTTGTGGTCGTAATATGGAGCATGTTGTATCCATAAAGCGGTCAGATTTGCCGGACCTCATGCTGTTCTGCCGAATCAGACCTAGATCATTATTGGGGGCTGGGGCACCTCCAATTCAAGATGGTAGACAAATCATGTCTTGTGAGACTGCACGCTCCAGCACCCAC
>NW_027362834.1:5382500-5430000 GCF_046119375.1 Phyllobates terribilis | reverse complement strand
GTGATGTCTGTTTGTGTGTGTGTATGTCTGTGTGTGTGTGTGTGTGTGTGTGTGTGGGCAGATGTCATTGTATGATGTCTGTTTGTATGTGTGTGTGTGTGTGCAGATGTCATTGTGTGATGTCTGTTTGTGTGTGTGTGGGCAGATGTCATTGTGTGATGTCTGTTTGTATGTGTGTGTGTGTGTGTGTGTGGGCAGATGTCATTGTGTGATGTCTGTTTGTGTGTGTGTGTGTGGGCAGATGTCATTGTGTCATGTCTGTTTGTGTGTGTGTGTGTAGGCAGATGTCATTGTGTGATGTCTGTTTGTGTGTGTGTGTGTGTGTAGGCAGATGTCATTGTGTGATGTCTGTTTGTGCGTGTATGTGTGTGTGTATGTGTGTGTGTGTGTAGGCAGATGTCATTGTGTGATGTCTGTTTGTGTGTGTGTGGGCAGATGTCATTGTGTGATGTCTGTTTGTATGTGTGTGTGGGCAGATATCATTGTGTCATGTCTGTTTATATGTATTTTTGTGTTTCAAATGTGTTTATGCGTGTATGTATATGTCTGTATATGTTTGTGTGTGTGACTGCGTGCGGCCTACTGCTGAGTATAGTTGGCGCCGTGCGGCCTCCTGCTGTATCTGGGGGGGCGCCGTGCGGCCCCCCGCTGTGTACAGATGGCTACATGCGGCCCCCCGCTGTGTATAGATGGCTACGTGCGGCCCCCCGCTATGTATAGATGGCGCCGTGCGGCCCCCCGCCGTGTATTGATGGCGCAGTGCGGCCCCCTGCTGTGTAGAGATGGCGCCGTGCGGCTCCCCGCTGTGTATAGATGGCGCCGAGCGGCCTCCCGCTGAGTATAGATGGCGCTGTGCGGCCACCTGCTGTCTCTGGGGGGGGCGCCGTGCGGCCTCCCGCTGTGTATAGATGGCTACTTGCGGCCTCCCGCTGAGTATAGATGGCGCTGTGCGGCCTCCTGCTGTCTCTGGGGGGGGCGCCGCGAGGCCTCCCGCTGTGTATAGATGGCTACGTGCGGCCTCCCGCTGAGTATAGATGGCGCTGTGCGGCCTCCTGCAGTCTCTGGGGGGGGGGCGCCGTGCGGCCTCCTGCTGTGTATAGATGGCTACATGCGGTTTCCCGCTGAGTATAGATGTCGCCGTGCGGCCTCCTGCTGTGTATAGATGGCTACGTGCGGTCTCCCGCTGAGTATAGATGGAGCTGTGCGGCCTCTTGCTGTCTCTGGGGGGAGCACCGTGCGGCATCTATACTCAGCAGGAGGCCGCACGTAGCCATCTATACACGTATACTCAGCAGGAGGCCGCACGTAGCCATCTATACGGCGCCATCTATACACAGCGGGAGGCCGCACGGCGCCATCTATACACAGCGGGAGGCCGCACGGCGCCATCTATACACAGCGGGAGTCTCAGTGCTTTGCAAGAGCAGTCAATAAATTCTGCTTGACTAATTCTGAGCACCATAAAGTCTGGTTCACTTCTAACCTGCTGTCTTCATTTTCAGCTTGCTGAATTCTAACTCATTTACTGTCATTCGAGACGATGCCTTTGCTGGTCTCTTTCACCTTGAATACCTGTAAGTGATCCACTTAATGTCATATTTTTGATTCTGCTCTTCTTCATCTTTTGGCATGTGCAATTGTATGAGCAAGTATTCATATGAATTTATGACCTACTTAAACCTTCGAGGACCTTACATTTTATTCAATCAAATTTTTTTCCAGCTTAAAACTATGGGACATATATGTGCCTTGGTCCTCAAAGGGTTTTTAAAGGGGCTGCAAACATAAATATGAAAAAAATAATTCAATTAGTGCTTTTTGTGTTCATTTAATTTTTATTTGAAGTCCATTTTTTTTTATTTACATTGGAATTAAGCCCTACTCCATGGAATGAAGCCCTACCTACATGACATCTGAGAGCTACATGGATCCCGCTTGTGAGGTTCCTGTCCGTCACTACTATTCAGTTTTAGGGTCCACTCACTAAGCCATATATTCTCTCATGCAAGAGAATAGGGCCAATTATGCTAATGACACTGGGCTCAAACTCTGTCAGAGCTTCAACTGAGTGTGATCCGATTCTCTCGCAGCACAGATATGGAGAAGATGGAGAACTTAATTTCTCCATCTTCTCCATAGTCTCTGTGAGTGTTCATCGGACTGCACTTGGATGACATCCGAGTGCAGTCTAATGTTTTACGTGCACCCATAGACTTGTATGGGTGCACATGGTCCGAATATCGAATGAGATTATTTTCTCATGCCAATAATCGCACTGTCCCATAGTATAACATAGGGCCGAGTCCTATCCGATAAAACATCACATAGCATTCGGCCGTGTTATACAACAGTGTGAGCGAGCCCTTAGAGTCAAGGAATATTTACATGCAGATGATGATATTACTCTCCAAGTGTATATTTTTTTAGGCGAGTTCATAGTAAATGCTTTGCATTTTTGACATGTGATCAACTAAAGAACAAGAAAGATTTAGGACCTCGCCTATAGAGAAAGGGAAAATAGTTTGGAGGACTTGCATGTCCTTTTTTATTTATTATGAGAAAATCATAAAAGATCCCGTTTTTTAACCATGCTGTGACTTTCTGCTGAGGGAGAGGGAGAGAGCTGCCCTATTCAGAGTCTGTAATAAGACCTGCTGACAAAAGTGTTGAAGATACAGTCTAATGTGAATTAACAATGAAAAAAAGTTAATTTCACAAATGGCTTGTATTTTTTTTAATACAAACTTTTTTGTCTTTACAGCTCCTTTAAAGGGAATCTGTCATCAGGTTTTTGCCACCTAATCTGAGAGCAGCATAATGTAGGGTTAGAGGCACTGATTCCAGTAATGTGTCACTTACTGGGCTGCTTAGTGTTGTTTTGATAAAATCATTGATTTGTCAGAAGGTAATTATTACTAGATGACTAGTAAGTTCTGTAGGACCCCACCCCCATCACTGATCAGTAGATTTCTGTGTACACTGAGCATGGGCAGAAAGCTGCCAATCAGTGGTGTGGGCGGGGCTATACAGAGCGCAGCATTCAGAGAGCTGCTAGATCTGCAGCAGATAAAACGGTGATTTTCTCAAAATGACAACAAGCAGCTGAAAAAGTGACACATCGCTGGAATCAGGGTATCTGCCCAAATATTGTGCTGCTCTCAGATGAGGCAGCACAATTAATATTATGCCAAATTAATTTCCCGTGAACTATCACATGATCTATCACAGGGGATCATGTGACATGTCACGTGATAAATCAGGTGTGGGGGGGGGGCGCGCCTTCTAAACTGCCCGGGGCCCTTACTACTCTTAATCCACCCCTGCCCCCACTGATTCCATATTAATGACCTATCCAATGGGTAAGTGATCAATATCAAGGTAGTGGGCAACCCCTTAAAGAAAGCAGACCATATTAGGTACTTCTAGAATATCTTTGTCCCATGCTGTTGATAGACCCCACCGCGTGTAATCGGTACCCTACAATGACTTGTCATCCATAGTCATGTCTTGTAGCACTGGAGCCATTAAATGATGTTGCTTGGCGGCTCATGACGTCACTATAGATGATGTGTATTAATGCAAGTTGTTTAATTGCTACTAATAAGAAATCACTTTAAATCAATATGGAGGCTTATAGGGTCCTCTCAGCTTCCTTTTACATATGGAAGTAGTCGTAGAACAGTATCGTCGATTGTCCCTCCCCAGAAAAATTATCCTTTTTTTTTTTGCAGAGCTCCGATGTGCCAGTCAAAAGGAAATGGAGTGTCTGCAGATTGGTGTGGGAGTGCAGAGGGGCGTGTCCGTGCACTTGAAAGGAGCTGTCTAAGTGCAGTGATACGCCCCAGTGCACTTCCAGACGGATTTGCATATGTTTTCCACACTAGATTTGTCATGATGGACTCATCAGATCTCTTATAACACCATTACGATCATATGTCAAGGTGCTGACGTCCCTTTATGCCTTACGCTACGTGCCACCTAAATGGATTTTCCATTGAGATGAGATGAGGCTGTTGGGTATTTTCCCCGGACCTGTCACGTTTCTGTAGGCTGCAGTCATGTATCCCGCGTCTTGCTCTAATACTTTGTTTTTATTGCAGTTTACTTCCGCCACAATTTCCTCAAGACAAACCTCTCATCACAGTCTTTCCACCGATAAGACATCACCTGGTGGACAAGCAAGGCCCCAATGTCACCTGTCCTTTACTACATAATGTAAGGAGACTTGGGAGATTTTGAGCGCTGGACTTAGGAATGTTGTAATTTAACCTTTCAATGACTGAGGTGTTTTTGTTTTTATAAAGTGGATCTGTGTGGTCTCCTGACACGTCTGTTTTAGTAATCTTATAAACCCTATAAAATCACAAATGTGCAGAATTTGTGTTTCAGACCACTGTGCAGTGCCTTTGAAGGCTATGTTCACACATCGCGTTTTTTTCAGCGTTTTTTTAATGCAAATTTTCAGCTGTGTTTTACAGTACAAGCAAAGTCTATGAGATTTCAGAAATCTCATGCTCACACCCTGGTTTTTGTATGATCAGTACTTTGTGATTTGCATTGTTTTTTGCTGAATAGAGCACGTCACTTCTTTCAGTGTATTTCACCCATTGAAAGTAATGTGTAGTGAAAAAACGCCTAGTGTGAACATAGCCTTACATCTAATTGACAATGGGGTGTTACCTTACTCCTTGTCCATGTCTAATCAGTTTGGACAGTAGGCATAATCACTACGACCAGGGGCCTGGCAGTGGCCAGTTGTCAATGTATCCACACATTTCCAGAAGATTGACACAACGCAGAGGACCTGGGAAGAAGAGATGCCACGGTATTGTTAGTTCATAGGGAATACACCTCTTTATTTTGGTAGATGAGGTCTTTGTCAAACACATCTTCAGCAGAGGAGAACGAAATGAAAGGATTAATGTATGTGTTAATGACCCAGTTCTGCGTGTGCTCTACGTAAAATGTGGCTGCAGATGGCTGTGCTGCATCGACACGTGAGGTTTGGGAGCCACCTTACATCTAATGGGTGGGGGTCTTACATTGAGGTCCCCACTTCAGACATTTCTGATATTTCCAGTGAATTTTCCAAGGAAGTTTCAGATAAAAATACCATAAGAAAATGTGGTCAACCTTGTTTTAGTTTTTTTTTTTAATATATAAGATTTTTAGTTATAGTCTTTGTTATGTTCACATAGAAGACCGGTGGGTTTTTTCTTTTTTAGGAACAAAGTATATACAGTGGGGAAAGTAAGTATTGGATACACTGACGATTTTGCAAGTTTTCCCACCTACAAAGAATGGAGAGGGCTGTAATTTTTATCGTAGGTACACTTCACCTGTGAGAGACAGAATCTAAAAATAAAAAACAGAAAATAACATTTTATAATTTTTACATACTTATTTCATGCAATTATGCAAATTAATTATTTGATACAATAGAAAAACAGATCTTAATATTTGGTACGGAAACCTTTGTTTGCAATTACAGAGGTCAGACGTTTCCTGTAGTTCTTGACCAAGTTTGCAGACACTGCAGCAGGAATTTTGGACCACTCCTCCATACAGATCTTCTCCAGATCTTTCAAGTTTCGGGACTGTTGCTGGGTGCAGTTGTCCTGTCCCCTTTGCAGAAAAGCACCCCCAAAGTATAAGGTTTCCCCAGCATGCTTCTCAGTTGGGACGGTGTTCTTGGGGTTGTACTCATCCTTCTTCTTTCTCCAAACACGTCAAGTGGAGTTGATACCAAAAAGTCCTATTTTGGTCTCATCTGACCACATGACCCTCTCCCATGCCTCCTCTGGATCACCCAGATGGTCAATGGCGAACTTCAAACGGGCCTGGACATGTGCTGGCGTGAGCAGGGGACCTTGCGTGCCCTGCAGGAGTTTAATCCATGACGGCATAGTGTGTTACTAATGGTAATGTTTGAGACTGTAGTCTCGGCTCTCTTCAGGTCATTGACCAGGTCCTCCTGTGTAGTTCTGGGCTGATTCCTGACCTTTCTCAGAATCATCCTTATCCCACGAGTCGAGATCTTGCATGGAGCCCCAGACCGAGGAAGATTGACAGTCATCTTGTGTTTCTTCCGTTTTCTAATAATTGTGCCAACAGTTGTTGCTTTCTCACCAAGCTGCTTGCATATTGTCCTGTAGCCAATCCCAGCCTGGAGCAGGTCTACAATTTTGTCCCTGGTGTCCTTAGATAGCTCTTTGGTCTTAACCATGGTGGATAGGTTGGAGTGTGATTGATTGAGTGTGTGGACAGGTGTCTTTTATACAGGTAACGAGTTCAAACAGGTACAATAAATACAGGTGAGGAGTGCAGAGTAGGAGGGCTTCTGAAAGAAAAACTAACAGGTCTGTGAGAGCGAGATTTCTTGCTGGTTGGTAGGTGATCAAATACTTATTTCATGCAATGAAATGCGATTTAATTATTTAAAAATCATACAATGTGATTTTTTTTTTGGATTTTATTTTTAGATTCTGTCTCTCACAGTTGAAGTGTACCTATGATAAAAATGACAGACCTCTCCATTCTTTGTAGGTGGGAAAGCTTGCAAAATCGGCAGTGTATCAAATACTTATTTTCCCTACTGCGGGCGTGTATGTATATATATATGTGTGTGTGTGTGTGTGTGTGTGTGTGTGTGTGTGTGTGTGTGTGTGTGTGTGTGTGTGTGTGTGTGTACAGTACAGACCAAAAGTTTGGACACACCTCATTTAAAGATTTTTTATGTATTTTCATGACTATGAAAATTGTACATTCACACTGAAGGCATCAAAACTATGAATTAACACATGTGGAAATATATGCTTAACAAAAAAGTGTGAAACAACTGAAAATATGTCTTATATTCTAGGTTCTTCAAAGTAGCCACCTTTTGCTTTGATGACTGCTTTGCACACTCTTGGCATTCTCTTGATGCGCTTCAAGTGGTAGTCACCGGAAATGGTCTTCCAACAATCTTGAAGGAGTTCCCGGAGATGCTTAGCACTTGTAGGCCCTTTTGCCTTCACTCGGCGGTCCAGCTCACCCCAAACCATCTCGATTGGGTTCAGGTCTGGTGACTGTGGAGGCCAGGTCATCTGGCGTAGCACCCCATCACTCGCCTTCTTGGTCAAATAGCCCTTACACAGCCTGGAGGTGTGTTTGGGGTCATTGTCCTTTTGAAAAATAAATGATGGTCCAACTAAACGCAAACCGGATGGAATAGCATGCCGCTGCCAGATGCTGTGGTAGCCATGCTGGTTCAGTATGCCTTCAATTTTGAATAAATCTCCAACAGTGTCACCAGCAAAGCACCCCCACACCATCACTCCTCCTCCTCCATGCTTCACTGTGTGAACCAGGCATGTAGAGTCCATCCGTTCACCTTTTATGCATCGCACAAAGACACGGTGGTTGGAACCAAAGATCTCAAATTTGGACTCATCAGACCAAAGCACAGATTTCCACTGGTCTAATGTCCATTCCTTGTGTTCTTTAGCCCAAACAAGTCTCTTCTGCTTGTTGCCTGTCCTTAGCAGTGGTTTCCTAGCAGCTATTTTACCATGAAGGCCTGCTGCACAAAGTCTCCTCTTAACAGTTGTTGAAGAGATGTTTCTGCTGCTAGAACTCTGTGTGGCATTGACCTGGTCTCTAATCTGAGCTGCTGTTAACCTGCGATTTCTGAGGCTGGTGACTCGGATAAACTTATCCTCAGAAGCAGAGGTGACTCTTGGTCTTCCTTTCCTGGGGCAGTCCTCATGTGAGACAGTTTCTTTGTAGCGCTTGATGGTTTTTGCAACTGCACTTGGGGACGCTTTCAAAGTTTTCACAATTTTTCGGACTGACTGACCTTCATTTCTTAAAGTAATGATGGCCACTCGTTTTTCTTTACTTAGAATTTGTATGATGGCAAGAAAAAATCATCTAACAGTCTATTCAGTAGGACTATCAGCTGTGTATCCACCAGACTTCTGCACAACACAAGTGATGGTCCCAACCCCATTTATAAGGCAAGAAATCCCACTTATTAAACCTGACTGGGCACACCTGTGAAGTGAAAACCATTTCCGGTGACTACCTCTTGAAGCTCATCAAGAGAATGCCAAGAGTGTGCAAAGCAGCCATCAAAGCAAAAGGTGGCTACTTTGAAGAACCTAGAATATAAGACATATTTTCAGTTGTTTCACACGTTTTTGTTAAGTATATAATTCCACATGTGTTAATTCATAGTTTTGATGCCTTCAGTGTGAATGTACAATTTTCTTAGTCATGAAAATACAGATAAATCTTTAAATGAGAAGGTGTGTCCACCTTTTGGTCTGTACTGTATATATACACTGCTCAAAAAAATAAAGGGAACACTTAAACAACAGAATATAACTCCAAGTGCATCAAACTGTCCACTTAGGAAATGACACTGATTGACAATCAATTTCACATGCTGTTGTGCAAATGGAATAGACAATAGATGGAAATTATTGGCAATTATCAAGACACCCTCAAAGGATTGATTCTGCAGGTGGGGACCACAGACCACATCTCAGTACCAATGCTTTCTGGCAGATGTTTTGGTCACTTTTGAATGTTGATTATGCTTTCACACTCGTGGTAGCATGAGACGGACTCTACAACCCACAGAAGTTGCTCAGGTAGTGCAGCTCATCCAGGATGGCACATCAGTGCGAGCTGTGGCAAGAAGGTTGGCTGTGTCTGTCAGCGTAGTGTCCAGAGGCTGGAGGTGCTACCAGGAGACAGGTCAGTACACCAGGAGACAAGGAGGGGGCCGTAGGAGGGAAACAACCCAGCAGCAGTACCGCTACCTCCGCCTTTGTGCAAGGAGGAACAGGGGGAGCACTGACAGAGCCCTGCAAAATGACCTCCAGCAGGCCACAAATGTTCATGTGTCTGCACAAACGGTTAGAAACCGACTCCATGAGGGTGGTATGAAGGCCCGACGTCCACAGATGGGGGTTGTGATCACATCCCAACATTGTGCAGGACGCTTGGCATTTGTCACAGAACACCAGGATTGGCAAAGTCGCCACTGGCGCCCTGTGCTCTTCACAGATGAAAGCAGGTTCACACTGAGCACATGTGACAGACATGACAGAGTCTGGAGACGCCGCGGAGAGCGATCTGCTGCCTGCAACATCCTTCAGCATGACCGGTTTGGCAGTGGGTCAGTAATGGTGTGGAGTGGCATTTCTTTGGAGGGCCGCACAGCCCTCCATGTGCTCGCCAGACGTAGCCTGACTGCCATTAGGTACCGAGATGAGATCCTCAGACCCCTTGTGAGACCATATGCTGGTGCGGTTGGCCCTGGGTTCCTCCTAATGCAGGACAATGCCAGACCTCATGTGGCTGGAGTGTGTCAGCAGTTCCTGCAAGATGAAGGCGTTGAAGCTATGGACTGTCCCACCCGTTCCCCAGACCTGAATCCGATTGAGCACATCTGGGACATCATGTCTCGCTCCATCCACCAACGTCACGTTGCACCATAGACTTTCCAGAAGTTGGCGGATGATTTAGTCCAGGTCTGGGAGGAGATCCCACAGGAGACCACCTCATCAGGAGCATGCCCAGGCGTTGTAGGGAGGTCATACAGGCACGTGGAGGCCGCACACAATACTGAACCTCATTTTGACTTGTTTTAAGGACATTACATCAAAGTTGGATCAGCCTGTAGTGTGTTTTTCCACTTTAATTTTGGGGGTGGCTCCAAATCCAGGCCTCCATTAGTTAATAAATTTGATTTCCATTGATGATTTTTATGTGATTTTGTTGTCAGCACATTCAGCTTTGTACAGAACAAAGTATTCAATGAGAATATTTCATTCATTCAGATCTAGGATGTGTTATTTGAGTGTTCCCTTTATTTTTTTGAGCAGTGTATGTATATGTGTGTGTATATATATAATTTTTTTTTATTTTTTTCAATACATATTTCACTTTGGAGCTGACATAAGTCATGGACATGGGCTCTGTATCATGATATGTCTCCAATTTAGCAAATCTAGATCATGAAAGTAACTCTGTGACCTGCCATGTTGTCACCCTGAGTAATATGCTATAGGTATCATTACTGAGTCATATAGTGATGAAGTGATTGACAGTTGCTCCTGCTTTCTATCGAGCGTCTCTCCTGCTCTCTCTCTCGAGCGTCTCTCCTGCTCTCTCTCTCGAGCATCTCTCCTGCTCTCTCTCGAGCGTCTCTACTGCTCTCTCTCTCTAGCTTCTCTCCTGCTCTTTCTCTCGAGCGTCTCTCCTGCTCTCTCTCTCTCGAGCGTCTCTCCTGCTCTCTCTCTCGAGCGTCTCTCCTGCTCTCTCTCTCGAGCGTCTCTCCTGCTCTCTCTCGAGCGTCTCTCCTGCTCTCTCTCTCTCGAGCGTCTCTCCTGCTCTCTCTCGAGTGTCTCTCCTGCTCTCTCTCTCGAGCGTCTCTCCTGCTCTCTCTCTCGAGCGTCTCTCCTGCTCTCTCTCGAGCGTCTCTCCTGCTCTATCTCTCGAGCTTCTCTCCTGCTCTCTCTCTCGAGCTTCTCTCCTGCTCTTTCTCTCAAGCGTCTCTCTCTCTCTTGCATCTCTCCTGCTCTCTCTCTCTCGAGCGTCTCTCCTGCTCTCTCTCTCGAGCGTCTCTCCTGCTCTCTCTCGAGCGTCTCTCCTGCTCTCTCTCGAGCGTCTCTCCTGCTCTCTCTCTCGAGCTTCTCTCCTGCTCAATCTCTCGAGCGTCTCTCTCTCTCTCGAGCGTCTCTCCTGCTCTCTCTCTCTTGAGCGTCTCTCCTGCTCTCTCTCTCTCGAGCGTCTCTCTCTCTCTAGCGTCTCTCCTGCTCTCTCTCTCTCGAGCGTCTCTCCTGCTCTCTCTCTCTCGAGCGTCTCTCCTGCTCTCTCTCTCGAGCGTCTCTCCTGCTCTCTCTCTCTCTCGAGCGTCTCTCCTGCTCTCTCTCTCGAGCGTCTCTCCTGCTCTCTCTCTCTCTCGAGCGTCTCTCCTGCTCTCTCTCTCGAGCGTCTCTCCTGCTCTCTCTCTAACGTTTCTCCTGCTCTCTCTCTCGAGCGTCTCTCCTGCTCTCTCTCTCTCGAGCGTCTCTCCTGCTCTCTCTCTCTCGAGCGTCTCTCCTGCTCTTTCTCTCGAGCGTCTCTCCTGCGCTCTCTCTCTCAAGCGTCTCTCCTGCTCTCTCTCTCTCGAGCGTCTCTCCTGCTCTCTCTCTCTCGAGCGTCTCTCCTGCTCTCTCTCTCGAGCGTCTCTCCTGCTCTCTCTCGAGCGTCTCTCCTGCTCTCTCTCTCGAGCGTCTCTCCTGCTCTCTCTCTCTCGAGCGTCTTTCTAGCGTCTCTTCTGCTCTCTCTCTCGAGCGTCTCTCCTGCTCTCTCTCGAGCGTCTCTCCTGCTCTCTCTCTCTCGAGCGTCTCTCCTGCTCTCTCTCTCTCGAGCGTCTCTCCTGCTCTCTCTCTCTAGCGTCCCTCCTGCTCTCTCTCGAGCGTCTCTCCTGCTCTCTCTCTCGAGCGTCTCTCCTGCTCTCTCTATCGAGCGTCTCTCCTGATCTTGAGCGTCTCTCCTGCTCTCTCTCTCTCGAGCGTCTCTCCTGCTCTCTCTCTCTCGAGCGTCTTTCTAGCGTCTCTCCTGCTCTCTCTCTCGAGCGTCTCTCCTGCTCTCTCTCTCTCTCGAGCGTCTCTCCTGATCTCGAGCATCTCTCCTGCTCTCTCTCTCTCTCGAGCGTCTTTCTAGCGTCTCTCCTGCTCTCTCTCTCTCGAGCGTCTCTCCTGCTCTCTCTCTCGAGCGTCTCTCCTGCTCTCTCTCTCTCGAGCGTCTCTCCTGCTCTCTCTCTCGAGCGTCTCTCCTGCTCTCTCTCTTGAGCGTCTCTCCTGCTCTCTCTCTCTCTCGAGCGTCTCTCCTGATCTCGAGCATCTCTCCTGCTCTCTCTCTCGAGCGTCTTTCTAGCGTCTCTCCTGCTCTCTCTCTCTCGAGCGTCTTTCTAACGTCTCTCCTGCTCTCTCCAGCCCTTGTCTGCTTGATCGCTGATACTGCCATACTTTGTGGTCTGTATACACTGTGTTCCAAATTATTATGCAAATATTATTTTCTCAGATTTTCCCAAATTACCTATATGAATTGCAGTCATTGTAATTTTCCAGTCAATAACTATTAGAGTACAATTGAAAGGTTTTTGTACAAACTGCCTATGATAACAGTATATTTAAAAAAATAAAACACTCAAACTGCACTCAAAATGCATGTTCCAAATTATTATGCACAGCAGAGTTTTCAACCTTTTAATTTTAATAAAGAACAAAAAAATGGTCATTTTTGAAATTCTAAGCATTAGCAGGTTATTACACACTGAAATCAAACAGTTTTCAACTCAAAACTTTATTCTAGGTGATGTTACATTTGCACATAGGACCGCTTGTTCGAAAGGAGCTTCTGAACTCTCTCGTCCATTGAATTTGTCAGGTTTTGGATGGTTTCTGCTTCAATTGTTTTGCATGAGGACAGAATACCCTCCCAGAGCTGTTGCTTAGATGTGAACTGCCTCCCGCCATCATAGACACTCCTTTTGATGATGCTCCAGAGGTTCTCAATGGGGTTGAGGTCAGGGGAGCATGGGGGCCACACCATAAGTTTGTCCCCTTTTATGCCCATAGCAGCCAGAGATGCAGATGTGTTATGTGCAGCATGAGACGGGGCATTATCATGCATGAAAATGATCTTGCTGCGGAATGCACGGTTCTTCTTCTTGAACCATGGAAGCAAGTGCTGTTTGAGAAACTCAACATACATTATGGAGTTCATCTTTACCCCTTCAGGGATCCTAAAAGGGCCGACAATCTCTCTCCCCATGATTCCAGCCCAAAACATTACTCCACCTCCTCCTTGTTGGCGCTGTAGCCGTGTTTGCATGGGGTGTCCATCAACCAGCCATCCTCCACTCCATCCATCTGGACCATCAAGATCATTTCATGCATGATAATGCACCGTCTCATGATGCACATAACACATCTGCATCTCTGGCTGCTATGGGCATAAAAGGGGACAAACTTATGGTGTGGCCCCCATGCTCCCCTGACCTCAACCCCATTCAGAACCTCTGGAGCATCATCAAAAGGAGTGTCTATGATGGCGGGAGGCAGTTCACATCTAAGCAACAGCTCTGGGAGGGTATTCTGTCCTCATGCACAACAATTAAAGCAGAAACCATCCAAAACCTGACAAATTCAATGGACGAGAGAGTTCAGAAGCTCCTTTCGAACAAGGGGTCCTATGTGCAAATGTAACATCACCTAGAATAAAGTTTTGAGTTGAAAACTGTTTGATTTCAGTGTGTAATAACCTGCTAATGCTTAGAATTTCAAAAATGACCATTTTTTTGTTCTTTATTAAAATGAAAAGGTTGAAAACTCTGCTGTGCATAATAATTTGGAACATGCATTTTGAGTGCAGTTTGAGTTTTTTATTTTTTAAAAAATATACTGTTATCATAGGCAGTTTGTACAAAAACCGTTCAATTGTACTCTACTAGTTATTGACTGGAAAATTACAATGACTGCAATTCATATAGGTAATTTGGGGAAATCTGAGAAAATATTATTTGCATAATAATTTGGAACACAGTGTATATGTACAATTTTAATATGATCAATAGAAATATGTAAATATATTATATATATACACACACTGCTCAAAAAATAAAGGGAACACTTAAACATCACAACTCCAAGTCAATAACACTTCTGTGAAATCTACCTGTCCAGTTATGAAGCAACACGGATTGTGAATCAATTTCTCCTGCTGTTGTGCAAATGGAGCAGACAACTGGTAGAAATGATAGGCAATTAGCCAGATACCCCCTATAAAGGAGTGGTTCTGCAGGTGGTGACCACAGACCATTTCTCTGTTCTCATTCTTTTTGGCTGATGTTTTGGTCACTTTTTCATTTTGCCATTGCTCTCACCCCTAGAGGTACATTAGCATTAGGCAGTGTCTACAGTACAACCCACAGAAGTTGCTCAGGTAGTGCCGTTCATCCAGGATGGCACATCAGTGCGAGCTGTGGCAAGAAGTGTAGCTGTGTCTGTCAGCACAGTGTCCAGAGCATGGAGCAGATACCAGGAGATGTGCAGGGAGCCATAGGAGGGCAACAACCCAGCAACAGGACCGTTACCTCCTCCTTTGTGCAAGGAGGAACAGGAGGAGCACTGCCAGAGCCCTGCAAAATGACCTCCAGCTGGCCACAAATGTGCATGTGTCTGCACAAACGGTTAGAAACCGACTCCATGAGGGTGGTATGAGGGCCCGATGTCCACAGATGGGGGTTGTGCTCACAGCCCAACACCGAGCAGGACGCTTGACATTTGCCACAGAACACCAGGATTGGCAAAGTCGCCACTGGTGCCCTCTGCTCTTCACAGATGAAAGCTCAGTATTGTGTGTGGCCTCCACGTGCCTGTATGACCTCCCTACAACGCCTGGGCATGCTCCTGATGAGGTTGCGGATGGTCTCCTGTGGGATCTCCTCCCAGACCTAGACTAAAGCATCAGCCAACTCCTGAACAGTCAGTGGTGCAACGCGACGTTGGTGGATGTGACTCGCCCCCTGGGCCGTGGGGTACTCGGATCCGGGCAGTAGGGGAACGATGGGAGTAGTAGTGGCAACCCGGTTTCGTGGCTCAGGGTGGTCAGGCCAGTGGTAGTCCGTTATGTGCTGATGTTTATGTCCGACTACGCCACCCGTGGATTTGCGGTTATTAGGAACCGCCGCTGCATGCCGACCGCTGGGGCTGATGAGGTGTGCAGCTAGGGTAGTGTGACTCCCCACGGGAAGAGTGCGGCCCCAGGGCAGTATAGTGGATGGTGGGAGTGATGGTGGTGAGAGTCCCAGTGCTGATAGTGCTGGAGAAGCAAGGAGCACACAGACAACAGGTTGCAGTCCAGGGTCTTTACTAGAACAGGTAAATTGACCCATAAACAGTCCCGGCTAGGAGGGGGACCTGGATGTCTGAGAGCAACGGGGAAATTGGCCCTGGTCAGGGTGAGGGTGTAGGCCTACCGTGCTTTCTGCGCTCCTTCTGGCTATCTCCTCCTGATAGGGTAACAGCCCACGTTTCCAAGCTTTCCGTGTATTCTCGCCTGTATGGCCTGCGACGTGGGTTCCTTTCTGCTCCCAGCCTTGTACGGCTTTACTGGTACCTTCTGTTGTGGCAGGGCCTCCAGGCTTCTTAGGCCAAGGAATATACAGTCCCCTGCGGACTGGTTCTCTGCTGGGGGATGTGGAATCCTCTCAGCCTCAGACACCAAAGTCTGGTAAATTAAGTCCTCTTTCTGCCAAGACAGGCTCTCTTCGCCTCTTGTCTCTGGCTTGTGGCTCTCCTCCTGCCACACTTCCTCTTAGGTGCAGTGCAACTGTCTGTCCCTGTTCTGCTCTGGGACAAGTGTCAATGCTGAGACAGGCCATCCAGTTCTCTCTAACCCTGCCCCCAGCACCAGCTTTTATAGGGGCAGCCTGCTCCCCCTACTGGCCTGAGACAGGAGGCATTGCATGCTAATGTTCCCCTGACTAGAGAACCTCCCCCTTGCTCTCAGACACAGCTTTAATACATTTTGTGGCATCCAGGCCAGGGTGACACATTCCCCCCTAGTGAAATTTAGTACTCCGGGACTAAACAATAAACAAAGACAATAAAACATTAATAGACATTAATAGACAGACGACGCACAAATTGAGTTCTTAAGGTCACAGTGTGGCCTGTGACCGGGTGTCCATATCACCAATACAACGGGAAGCCTTAACCAGGTGGGGGTCTGTCCTACCCCAAGTCCTTCACAGTCTTAGTTCATTCCTTGGTTAGGCTCCGAACGCAGTCCATACCAGGTCCCGGTTATAAAAAGTCCATAACCTGTGAGTCCTTACAGTAACTGCAAGAAACTGAAACACGGAATTACCAAACATGCATGTAACTTTGCAAACAATTCAACATTTGGCAACAAGGTTATTTACAATTTTAGTGCGCTCTATATTCTCCAGCGAGCGGGTATCAGCCCCTTTGTGCTCCTGGTTGACCTACGTAGCCCACTGTCTGGTGGTGGACCAACCTGGCTTTCCCCACTAGCGTTAGGGGTACAGCTACCAGCTGGGTGTACAGGTAGGGAAGGCAGCTGTCTGCGGGTCCTTTGGCTTACCGCAGGCATGGCAGGCTCACTGTCAGCAGAGGGTTGACTCTCCTGGGCTGCTGGTACAGGCTCTTCTGCCTCTGGAACCGCTTGCTCCTCTTCACCTTCCGGCTCTGGTGTTGGTTGTTGCTGTGCCGGTTGCAGGAAATGCAGGATGGGTACCACTATGGCATCATTTATGCGAGTCCAGGACTGAGGGAACTCTCCGAGAACGGTGCTGATCATTTCTTCCTTGTCCTCTGCGGGTTCAAGGTCACTCTGATCCTCTTCTGCACTACGGAGTTGCTCGGGGCATCTTTTGAGATGGTCTCTGGAGACGGTACTAGTGGTTTCTCCTCCGTCCTTGGTGATCACGCACACCTTCGGGTTGTCGTGATCAGACTGCAGTACGGTGTAGGGTTCCCTTTCCCACTGGTCGTCCAACTTGTGAAGCCTTCTTTTTCGCTTTAGGACTTGCTCACCAGGTTCTAGGGGACCAGCAGGGGCGTGTTGGTTGAAGAGTTTTTCTTGCCTCTCTCTCACCTGGGCCAGGCTCTTCTCCACAGTCTACTGCACCTTCTTGTACTGCAGTTGCCTTTCCGTATCCCAGTCCGCATCCGGGGAGGTGTCCTCAGGCGTTAGGACTCCCATCTCCAGGTCTATAGGCAGCTTACCCGGTCTGGGTCGCATCAGGTAAGCCGGGGTGCAGTTGGTAGCATTCACCGGGATATGATTGTATAAGTCTATCAGGTCCGGCAGTTTTTCTGGCCACAGGCTGCGCTCCTCCAGGGGCAACGTCTTCAGGAGATCAATGACTATATTGTTCATCTTCTCACACATCCCGTTGGTTTGTGGGTGGTAAGGCGTTGTCCGAATCTTCTTACAGCCATAGAGGTTGCCGAACTCCTGGAAGATTTCAGCCTCGAACGCTGGACCTTGGTCTGTCAGGACCTGTTCCGGATACCCGTGTGGACGGCAGAAATATTGCTGGAAGGCTCTGGCCGCTGTTTGGGCTGTCAAGTCTTTTACTGGGACCACCACTAGAAAACGGGAATAGTGGTCCACGATTGTCAGGGCATAGATGTATCCTGACCGGCTGGGAGCCAATTTGACATGGTCCAGAGCTACCAGCTCAAGAGGCTGCGTGGTGACGATGGGCCTCAAGGGTGTCTTCTGGCTGGTGCGGTCCTTCCTCCTTAGGTGACAAGGGCCACAGTCTCTGCACCATTTTTCTACAGCTCCTCTCATGCCGACCCAAAAGAACCTTCCTCTTAGTAGGAACTCCAGTTTCTTCCAACCGAACCGATGTGTCCCGCTCTGTCATGGTAAGCCCCCAGGACCATAGCTGCATCCCGCCTTGGGACCACGACTTGCCAGGTCAGCTCGTGCGTCCGGTGGTTGACAATCCTTCTGCACAACTTGCCTTCGTAGAGGAACAGCTTGCTCTTCTCTTTCCATAGCTGCTTGGCTTCCTCTGGAGCATCCGGATCTATGCGGGCATCTTCCTGGGTCAGCAGATCTTTCACCAGGCGGATGGCAGGGTCACTATCTTGGGTCTCGGCCCAGCTGTGATGAGGTAGGGGATTTATCATCACGGTTGTTAGATCCTCCTCCTTCACGCGGTGGGAGTATTGAGCAGCTCCATACCGGTGAAACGCGGGGAGTTCTACCTCCTCCAGCTCTTCTGGGTCTTCGTCACCTTCAGATAAGTGAGGCATCCTCGATAGGGCGTCAGCGTTGGCATTGGTTTTGCCGGCCCGGTACTTGATCAGTCATAGTTGGAGAGACGGGCCATCCACCGCTGTTCTAGGGCACCCAGTCTTGCATTGTCCAGGTGTGTCAACGGGTTGTTGTCCGTGTACACGGTGAACTTTGCGGAGGCCAGGTAATGCTTGAAGCGTTCCGTCACGGCCCACACCACCGCCAAGAATTCTAGCTTGAAGGATCTGTAATTCTCCGGGTTCCTCTTGGTGGGTCTCAGCTTCCGGCTGGCGTACGCGATCACCCTTTCTCTGCCCTGTTGGTTTTGGAACAGTACGGCTCCCAGTCCCACATTACTGGCATCTGTGTGGAGAATGAAAGGCTGGCCATAATCAGGGTAGGCCAGGATCTCGTCCCCTGTGAGGGCCATCTTTAGCTGGCGGAAGGACTCCTCTTCCGGTTTATCCCACTTGAAGGGCGGCTTTTGGCTCCTGGACTTAGACTGTCCGATCAGGAGGTCCTGCATAGGAGCTGCCATCTTAATGAACCCGGGGATGAACCTTCGGTAGTAGCCTACCAACCCGAGAAACTGTCTCACCTCTTTGATGTTCGAGGGGCTTGGCCAGCTCTTGATTGCCGTGACCTTGTCAGGGTCGGGGGCCACTCCTTCCACGCTTACCACGTGCCCTAGGTACTGGTCCTTTGGTTTCAGCAGGTGACACTTCGATGGTTTCACCTTCAGGTCATAGCCTGCCAGGGCTTCGAACACCTCGGCCAGGTGCTTTAGGTGGTCCTCGTAGGTCTTCGAATAGACGATCACGTCGTCCAGGTAAAGGAGGACCGTCTCGAAGTTTCGGTGCCCTAGACATCATTCCATCAGCCTCTGGAAGGTCCCTGGTGCGTTGCAGAGCCCGAAGGGCATACAGTTGAACTCACTCAGTCCCATCGGGGTGGTGAAGGCAGTCTTCTCCTTGTCAGCCTCTGCCACAGGAACCTGCCAGTACCCGCTAGTAAGGTCCAAAGTAGAAAAGAAGTTAGCAGATTTTAGTGCGGCTAAAGACTCCTCTATTCTAGGCAGCGGATATGCGTCTTTGTGGGTGATACGGTTGATTTGTCTATA
The DNA here is from genome assembly GCF_046119375.1 of Phyllobates terribilis. Lineage (NCBI taxonomy): Eukaryota > Metazoa > Chordata > Amphibia > Anura > Dendrobatidae > Phyllobates > Phyllobates terribilis. The sequence continues at coordinate 5,411,057 of NW_027362834.1, read as the reverse complement.
GTCCACGCACATTCTCATGGTGCCGTCTTTCTTTTTGACCAGAACCAAGGGGGCTGCCCAGGGGCTACAGCTGTCTCTAATAACCCCAGCTTCTTTCATCTCTCTTAGCATGCCCTTTGCGTTCTGATAATGTGCAGGGGGTACAGGTCTGTGCCTCTCTTTTATTGGTGGGTGGCTCCCTGTGGGGATGTGGTGTTCTATCCCTTTTACTCTGCCGAAGTCTAGCGGGTGCTTACTAAAGACTCTCTCGTACTCCTGTACCACCCGGTAGACTCCTTGTTTTTGGTGCAGGGGAGTGGAGTCAGCACCCACATGGAGTTTCTGGCACCAGTCCTCCTTTTGTTTCTGGGAGCCATTACCTTCCGCCTGAGGAGATGGAGGCAAGGGTTCCACGGCCCTGATAGCTTTGTGTTCGACAACAAACAGTTTGGCGAGTGTAGCGTACCTGGGTAAGTGTACTTCCCTCTCCCCAATGTTGAGGATGCGGACGGGCACCCTCCCATGACGGACATCAACCACCCCCCGGGCTGTCATAATGGTGGGCCTGCTGTCTGAGTACACGGGTTCTACCATGGCTTGGTAGTCTCTACCTCTCAACCCGATTGCAGTCCGACACCAGATCATCATTTCACTTTTGGGAGGCATGGAAATGGGGAATGGGTCACTCAGTCTTACGCTACCGATCTCACCACCAGACAGTTCTACCTGCTGCCGTCTCATCAGGGCTTTTATCTCCTTGTTGAGGACTCTCTGTTGGCTGGAACTAGCATTCACCGCCACCTGTTGTAGAATTACAATTACCTCTGAAAGACAATTTTCAATTACGTTAGTACCCACAGTTATTTTAGGGTGACTTTCACGACGGTCAATGTCCACAATAATCACCCCCTGTGCCGGCAGTTCAACTTTACCAATTTTAATGGTCATCTCCTTGAACCCCATCTGCGGCACGGGTAAGCCATTACTGGCGATGATGCTCAAGTTATTGTCTGGATACCGTGTGATATCAGCATCAGTCCAATACTGCTTAAAAAGTACATAAGGGATAGTGGCCTATTATCCAGCAAGGCGCTCATGGGGATACCGTCCAGCACCACGGGTAAAACCGGGCGCCCCCCAACGTACTTATTACGCCAATTGTAAGGGCCTGGTGATCTTATGCCTGGGGGTTGGCCCTTTGCCCCAGGTTGGACCCTTTTAAATTACAGTACCTGGAAATGTGTCCGGGCTGGTTGCATCGACGGCAAATGGGCTGTCCATCCTCTGCGTAGCGGTCTGTGGGCCTCCCTCGGAACGAGGGGATCCTCCTCTGTCGACGCCACGGGACATCCTCCGGACTTGAAGCCAGCTCGATGGGTCTTGACGGGTCCACTTGCAACGCCTGGACGGTCCTGGTCAACGCTGCGACGCTCCTGGTCAGCTCCTGGACTTGGTGGTGCAGGTCTTTCGACGGGGCTTGGTTCAGGGCCTGTGCATCAGCCCCCACGGGATCCATAGAGGAGGGCGCCGCCTCCTGGTGGTTGGTGAGAGCAGGGCGCCGGGGGTTTATAGCGCCACTGGTTGCAGATTCACGGAGCACCCTTATGGCCCTGTCCTTAAATTGGGCAAAGGTTAGGTCGGGGTTCTGAAAGAACATGAGACGCAGTTGGGCCCTGTGGGCGCTAGACAGCAGACCTTCTATGAATTGTTCTGTTAGCAGCTTATCCGTTTCCTGCACACTGCCAGGGTCAGTTTGTTGAATAGCCCTCAAGGCTTCCTGCAGATTTAGGGCATAGTCTCTGATGCTGTCCTGTGCCCGCTGCTTACATCCATAGAACCTCATTTTAATCTCAGCGGAGGTACGTGTGTCAAAGGTACCCCGCAGCCGGGCCAGAATACCCTTCACAGTCCTTTTATCCTCAGTGGGCCATGATTTTACCTCCCTTTGGGCTGCGCCAGTTAACTGCCCTGTCAATATGCTGACCTTCTGTTCCTCTGTCAGGGGGTAAACGTGGAACAAACTGTATAGCCTTTCCTTGAAGTCAGTTAGGGCATGGGGCTCCCCTGAGTATTTGGGCAGCCAGGCCGCTCCAGGGATGTAGGGCAGGGAAAAGGGCATCACCGCTGCTGCAGCTGCGTTGGTGGTAGTGGGCGCCTCTGTGTCCGACATCTTCCCACCCCCCTAGTTAAGCGTGGCCTACCTTCCGACGATCCTCTTCTGTAGGCCGCGGCTCCGCTGCTGCTGCTCTGGACGAGGACCTTGCGTCGCGTCCTGATGACGTCAGCGTCGCTCTCTCTCCCTTCCAGGACCTTGCGCAGCGTCGGTGCGTGGGGCGGAGCTTCGGATCTCGCGCGGTTTTGAAGTCCACGCCCCTCTTCTTCCCGCGCGGCGTCCTGAAGATGGCGTCCGATGGCGAGAAACAGCTGCGGATGGCGGGAAGACGGCAGAAGACGGCGGGAAACAGTCCAAGATGGCGTCTGATGGCGGGAATCGGCTCCGGATGGCGGGAAACGACTCCGGACGGCGGGAAACTTCGCCACAGGTAAGTTACAAAAGTCTTGTTCAGGCACGCAGTACCCGGTGGTTGCGGGCATGAAATCCTGCCGACTACGCCAAAGCTGACTCGCCCCTTGGGCCGTGGGGCACTCGGATCCGGGCAGTCTGGGAACGATGGGAGTAGTAGTGGCAACCCGGTTCCGTGGCTCAGGGTGGTCAGGCCAGTGGTAGTCCGTTATGTGCTATTGATTATGTCCGACTACGCCACCCGTGGATTGCGGTTATTAGGAACCGCCGCTGCATGCCGACCGCTGGGGCTGATGAGGTGTGCAGCTAGGGTAGTGTGACTCCCCACGGGAAGAGTGCGGCCCCAGGGCAGTATAGTGGATGGTGGGAGTGATGGTGGTGAGAGTCCCAGTGCTGATAGTGCTGGAGAAGCAAGGAGCACACAGACAACAGGTTGCAGTCCAGGGTCTTTACTAGAACAGGTAAATTGACCCATAAACAGTCCCGGCTAGGAGGGGGACCTGGATGTCTGAGAGCAACGGGGAAATTGGCCCTGGTCAGGGTAAGGGTGTAGGCCTACCGTGCTTTCTGCGCTCCTTCTGGCTATCTCCTCCTGATAGGGTAACAGCCCACGTTTCCAAGCTTTCTGTGTATTCTCGCCTGTATGGCCTGCGACGTGGGTTCCTTTCTGCTCCCAGCCTTGTACGGCTTTACTGGTCCCTTCTGTTGTGGCAGGGCCTCCATGTTAGAACCTTGCTGTTAGGTTTTTTTTTCCTTTGCTGGTCACATGACCTTGTTGGCCTATTTAATCCTGCTCCGCCCTTCTGGCTTTGCTGGACTTCATTGTATATCTACTTTCTAGCTAGCCTGTGCTCTGTATCTAACTCTGTTAGTTTGCTTGGTCTACGGACCTCTATGTTCTATCTATTTTGTTTGTTCGTCTGTCTGCTACTATTTCTGTTAGGAGGTGTCCCATATTCCTTCCAGTCCTTAGTACTTGTAGGGATTCCCTCCCCACATCTATAGGTCTTCGTACAGACTAGATTAGGACTTTAGCAGGTCTGATCGCAGGATCAGGTTCCCTGTTACATTGTAGGGATTCAGCTGAGTCCTATAGTAGGGACAGATCTCCTCTCTTTCCTTAGCTTTGGTAGCAGAACATAACAGTAAGTCCAGCCTGCAAATTCTCTAAGGAAAGATTTTTTTTGTTCCATCATGGTGTCGGTTCAGGATTTGGCTAAACACCTGCAGGGACTCTCTCTGGAGGTGGCCGAGCTCCGTCAGCACGTGAGTAACTGTCCTGGAGCATATTTCTTGGAGCCATAAATGTTATGACAAGTGTTGTAACGGGCGTATTGCAGCTTTGGATAGGGGAGAATTGCCTGTTCCTATTCAGGATTTTTGGAGAGTTTTTTCTGAGAAAGAATCGCAGGTTTTGCCTCCCCATAGAGACTATGATTGTTCTATTGAATTTGTCCCTGGAGCGACTATTCCTAAAAGTCGTTTATTTAACCTTACTATTCCTGAGAGGAAGGCTTTGGAGGAATACATACAGACAAGTTTGGCCGCCGGTCACATTAGGCCCTCTAAGTCTCCTGTGGCGGTTGGATTTTTTTTTGTAAAAAAAAAGGACGGCGGTTTACGTCCTTGTCTGGATTTTCGTGAGATTAACAAAATTACGGTACGCAATCCTTACCCACTGCCATTGATTCCTGATCTGTTTAACCAGTTATTGGGGGCCAAGTGGTTCTCTAAAATTGACCTTAAGGGGGCATGCAATCTGTTGCGCATGAAGGAGGGTGATGAATGGAAGACTGCTTTTAACACTCCTGTGGGTCATTTTGAGAATCTGGTTATGCCTTTTGGTCTTACTAATGCTCCTGCATTTTTTCAGAATCTGATTAATGACATCCTTAGACCTTTGATCGGTAAAAATGTGGTTGTGTATTTGGATGACATTTTGATTTATTCGCCAGATCTGGAGTCTCATTGGCGGAGCGTGCGTGAGGTATTACAGTTATTAATGGACAATTCGCTTTTTGCTAAGCTGGAGAAATATGAGTTCGCTGTACAGAGAATTAGTTTTTTGGGCTACATTATCTCCAGCAAAGGTTTTGAGATGGATCCGGTTAAGGTTCAGGCTGTGCAGGAATGGCCTAGGCCTATTGGTTTGAAATCGATACAGAGGTTTTTGGGTTTCGCCAATTACTATAGAAAATTCATAAAAAATGTTTCTAGTATTGTCAAACCTCTGACTGATCTCACCAGGAAAGGTGCTAATGCGGTTCAGTGGTCTTCTGAGGCCATTGAAGCTTTTATGTATCTCAAGGAGAGGTTCACCTCTGCTCCCATCCTTATGCAACCTGATGTTACTAGGCCGTTTTTGGTTGAGGTTGATGCTTCCTCTGTGGGGGTTGGCGCAGTATTGTCTCAGGATAACGGGGATGGATTACATCCCTGTGCCTTTTTTTCAAAAAAATTTTCGGAGACTGAATTGAATTACGATGTTGGTAATCGGGAATTATTGGCTATTAAACTCGCATTTGAACACTGGCGCCACTTCTTGGAAGGTGCGGAATTTCCCGTTCAGGTTCTTACGGATCATAAAAATCTGATATATCTTGATGCTGCCAAGCGCCTGAATGCCCGTCAGGCTAGGTGGGCACTGTTTTTCTCGCGGTTTAATTTCTCCGTTACTTACATCCCTGGTACTAAGAATGTTAAGGCGGATGCCTTGTCTCGCAGTTTTTCTCCCATAGTCGGTGCTGAGAAAGAGGAAAACATTTTACAAGAAGGTGTTGTGATAGCTGCTTTAGACTCCGTTTTGGAAGATGAGATTCTTAAAGCTCAGGAGAATGCCCCATCTAACACTCCTCATGGGAGGTTGTTTGTGCCTGGGACCTTTAGGAGAGATTTGTTTGTTGAGTGTCACGAATCTCGGTTGGCAGGTCATCCCGGAATCTCTGAGACCAAGAGACTGGTGGGTCGCAGTTTTTGGTGGCCTGGATGGCAGAAGGAAGTCATTAAGTGGGTGCGCCAATGTACTATATGTGCTAGATCTAAGTCCTCACATACTCCTGCTGCGGGGTTGCTTTGTCCTTTGGAGGTCCCCAGTGCTCCTTGGACACATTTGGCTATGGACTTTATAACTGACCTTCCCCCCTCTGAGGGTTTTACTGTCATCTGGGTGGTCGTGGACCGTTTTAGCAAGATGTGTCACTTGGTTCCCTTCGTCAAACTGCCCTGCGCTAAAACTCTCGCTAAGACCTTTGTCAAGGAAATTGTCAGACTTCATGGCGTTCCTACTGACATTGTTTCTGATAGGGGTCCTCAGTTCGTGGCTCGTTTTTGGCGTGCCTTTTGTGACAGGTTGGGAATTCATTTGTCGTTTTCGTCCGGATATCATCCTGAATCTAATGGCCAGACAGAAAGGAAAAACCAGGATGTTGAGCAGTTCTTGCGTTGTTTTGTGGCAGACAATCAAGAGGGGTGGTCTGAGTTTCTGCCACTTGCCGAATTTGCTCTGAACAATCATACATCTTCTTCTGCTGGTTGTTCGCCTTTTTTTTGTTGTTCTGGGAGACATCCGTCGTTTGGGTCGTTCTCCAAGTTGGGATCTGCCGTGCCTGAGGAGGAGAATTTTTCCGGTGATTTGGAAAGAGTTTGGACGGATGTGCGTGGTAATCTTCAGGAGGCCAACAGAAAATCTAAAGACTACTTTGATAGGAAACGACAGGAGGTTTTGTTCGCTGTTGGTGACATGGTTTGGTTGTCCTCTAGGAATCTGCGGTTGAGGATTCCTTCTAAGAAATTGGGTCCCAAGTTTGTAGGGCCCTTTAAGGTGCTTCAGGTTGTCAACCAATCTGCTGTTAGGTTGGAGGTTCCTACCTCCTGGAGAATTAATCCGGTCTTTCATGTCTCTCTGTTAAAAAAAGCTGTTGTGTCGGATGGTGACGCCTCTGCCTCTGTTCCTCCGGTGGTGGAGGACGGGGAATATGAAATTTCTCGCATCCTTGACTCTAGACGGTATAGAGGTAGTTTGCAGTATCTTGTGGCCTGGAAAGGTTTCGGACCCGAGGATAACTCTTGGGTGAGGTCAGATGATGTTTCCGCGTCCAGACTTATCAGAGCGTTTCACAGGAGATTTCCTGATAAGCCTGGTCCTAGGGGATCCGGAGGATCCTCTTAGAAGGGGGGGTACTGTTAGAACCTTGCTGTTAGGTTTTTTTTTCCTTTGCTGGTCACATGACCTTGTTGGCCTATCTAATCCTGCTCCGCCCTTCTGGCTTTGCTGGACTTCATTGTATATCTACTTTCTAGCTAGCCTGTGCTCTGTATCTAACTCTGTTAGTTTGCTTGGTCTACGGACCTCTATGTTCTATCTATTTTGTTTGTTCATCTGTCTGCTACTATTTCTGTTAGGAGGTGTCCCATATTCCTTCCAGTCCTTAGTACTTGTAGGGATTCCCTCCCCACATCTATAGGTCTTCGTACAGACTAGATTAGGACTTTAGCAGGTCTGATCGCAGGATCAGGTTCCCTGTTACATCGTAGGGATTCAGCTGAGTCCTATAGTAGGGACAGATCTCCTCTCTTTCCTTAGCTTTGGTAGCAGAACATAACACTCCAGGCTTCTTAGGCCAAGGAATATACAGTCCCCTGCGGACTGGTTCTCTGCTGGGGGATGTGGAATCCTCTCAGCCTCAGACACCAAAGTCTGGTAAATTAAGTCCTCTTTCTGCCAAGACAGGCTCTCTTCGCCTCTTGTCTCTGGCTTGTGGCTCTCCTCCTGCCACACTTCCTCTTAGGTGCAGTGCAACTGTCTGTCCCTGTTCTGCTCTGGGACAAGTCTCAATGCTGAGACAGGCCATCCAGTTCTCTCTAACCCTGCCCCCAGCACCAGTTTTTATAGGGGCAGCCTGCTCCCCCTACTGGCCTGAGACAGGAGGCATTGCATGCTAATGTTCCCCTGACTAGAGAACCTCCCCCTTGCTCTCAGACACAGCTTTAATACATTTTGTGGCATCCAGGCCAGGGTGACACAGATGGAGCGAGACATGATGTCCCAGATGTGCTCAATCGGATTCAGGTCTGGGGAACAGGCGGGCCAGTCCATAGCTTCAATGCCTTCACCTTGCAGAAACTGCTGACACACTCCAGCCACATGAGGTCTGGCAATGTCCTGCATACTGCATAAGGGGCATAATGGGGGCATTACACTGTGTGGGGGCATAATACATACTACATAAGGGGCATAATGGGGGCATTAAACTTTTTGGGGCATCATACATACTGCATAAGGGGCATAATGGGGGCAATACACTGTGTGGGGGCATCATACATACTGCATAAGGGGCATAATGGGGGCATTACATTGTGTGGTAGCATCATACATCTTGTATAAGGGGCATAATGGGGGCATTACACTGTGTGGTGCATCATACATACTGTATAAGGGGCATAATGGGGGCATTACACTGTGTGGGGCATCATATATACTGTATAAGGGGCATAATGGGGCATTACACTGTGTGGGGGCATCATACATACTGCATAAGGGGCATAATGGGGGCATTACACTGTGTGGGGGCATCATACATACTGCATAAGGAGCATAATGGGGGCATTACACTGTGTGGGGGCATCATGTATACTGCATAAGGGGCATAATGGGGGCATTACACTGTGTGGGGCATCATATATACTGTATAAGGGGCATAATGGTGGCATACACTGTGTGGTGCATCATACATACTGTATAAGGGGCATAATGGGGGCATTACACTGTGTGGGGCATCATATATACTGTATAAGGGGCATAATGGGGCATTACACTGTGTGGGGGCATCATACATACTGCATAAGGGGCATAATGGGGGCATTACACTGTGTGGGGGCATCATACATACTGCATAAGGAGCATAATGGGGGCATTACACTGTGTGGGGGCATCATGTATACTGCATAAGGGGCATAATGGGGGCATTACACTGTGTGGGGGCATCATACATCCTGCATAAGGGGCATAATGGGGGCATTACACTGTGTGGGGGGCATCATACATCCTGCATAAGGGGCATAACACTGTGTGGGGGCATCATACATCCTGCATAAGGGGCATAATGGGGGCATTACACTGTGTGGGAGGCATCATACATACTGCATAAGGGGCATAATGGGGGCATTACACTGTGTGGGGGCATCATACATCCTGCATAAGGGGCATAATGGGGGCATTACACTGTGTGGGGGCATCATGCATCCTGCATAAGGGGCATAATGGGGGCATTACACTGTGTGGGGGCATCATACATACTGCATAAGGGGTATAATGGGGGCATTACACTGTGGGGGGCATCATGCACCCTACATAAGGGGCATAATGGGGGCATTACACTGTGTGGGGGCATCATACATTCTGTATAAGGGGCATAATGGGGGCATTACACTGTGGGGCCAGTAAAGGGGCCCTTTACTATGAGAACAATACGTTTCCTCCCTTCCTGTCTCCATAGTTGTGTCGTATGTATCTATTACAGGAAACAGAACAAAAACCTTATGATTCTTATAAAGGGGCAACACAAGACCCCAAAAGAGTCTCTGTGCTCAAGGGGTTAATGCCCCCTGCGCCCAGTAATGGGGGATCCCCACATACCTCCACCTGCAGAGCCGCCACCACATATATGGCTGCTCTGTGCGCACAGGAGCTGTGATGAGGTCACAGGAGGGGAAGAGTCAGGGGTCACATGATCAGGGGCCTCAGTGGATGTGTGACACCCCAGGGGTCTGGTTGCCACAGTGATAGAGATATTATGTCTGAGAGCAGGTGGGAGGTCCTTTGGTCAGGGATCCTGTGCATGCCACACCTCCTGCCCAGTCTTGGGAGGGGAAGGACTTCCCCTATATAAACCTGGGGCTGAGGCAGGGTAGGGAGTTCTGAGAGGAGAAGACAGGGAGCAGAGCTGCTCTATGGGCTCTGCTCCACAGGCAGGCCCTGTCCAGGGGCCTGAGCCTGGAGTCAAGGAGAGTAGAGACAAGAAACAGTCATATGAAGAAACAGCAGAAGCTCAGTGGGAGCAATACTAATACGAGTCAGGGGCTGGCAGCTGCAGAGCTCGCCCTGACTGAGAAGCTTTCTTACCGGACCCGGCGTCCGAGGCTGTGGGGACTAACTCTTACCCAGCAGCAGAAGCCGACCGGCAGGGGATTTCAGGTCCTCAGGCCCAGAAACCCAAAGGCACGGTCACACGCGTGTTACCAGCACCGCCATCGTGGAGCGGAAGCCATTAGAAGGCCCCGAGTCACCGGCCATACGGGTGAGCACCACACGGTACACTCAGGGACGTGGGCTACTTATATCCGCTTCTAGCAAGGTAGCCAGAAGAGTACAGTCAGTTTGGGAGGCCTACAACTCCGCCTGGCCAGGGGAGATCCCATCTGCTCAAGGACTGACCAGGCCCCGTTCGCTAGCAAGTACTCCGGGAGGGTCTATCGTTGTTACCAGTAAAGACCCTGAATTACACCGCACCGTCTCTGAGTGGTTCCTGCATCTACCGCTGTTACATCGCCGCTCAGTTTGACTCCCTGGGCACGGACCGGGTCACCGCCACGAGACTACAACCCTCAAGAGATCCGGCTCCGGGTAAGCTCCCGCGTGCGCAACACAGCGTGACACAGGCCCAGGGGCGCGTCAACTTTGGCGTAGTCGGCAGGATTTCGTGCCCGCAACCACCGGGTACTGCGTGCCTGAAAAAGAGACTTTTCAAACTTACCTGTGGTGAAGATTCCCGCCATCCGGCGCCATCTTCAGCCTTCTTCCCGCCATCGGTGAAGTTTCCCGCCATCCGGCGCCATCTTCTGCCTTCTTCCCGCCATCCGTGGAGTTTTCCCGCCATTGGACGCCATCTTGAGGACGCCGCGCGGGAAGAAGAGGGGCGTGGACTCCGAAAGCGCGCGAGAACTGAAGCCCCGCCTCACGTCCGGACGTTGCGTAAGGTCCTGGAAGGAGCCCAGCAGACGCCGACGTCGCAGGAGCGCGACGGAAGGTCCTCAACCCTGACGATCCACTGCGGAGCCGCGACCTACGGAACAGGATCATCGCAAGGTAGGCCACGGTCCACTAGGGGGGAGGAAGATGTCGGATACGGAGGAGAGCTTCACTGCCTCAACCCCCGCCAGCGCTACCGCTGCGGCAGTTATGCCCTTCACCATGCCCTATATCCCGGGAGCAGCTTGGCTACCCCAGTACTCAGGGGAGTCACATACCCTGCATGACTTTAGAGAAAAGCTGGATAGCCTCTTCCAGGTGTACCCCCTCACAGAAGAGCAAAAAGTGAGCATCCTGGTGGCCCAACTAACCGGGGCAGCCAAAAGGGAAGTAAAATCCTGGCCACCTGGGAGGAAGACTGTCGCAGGGATACTAACCCGGCTGAAGGACACCTTTGATACCCGCACCTCAGCCGAGATTAAGCTTAGATTCTACGGGTGCAAGCAGCGAGCGCATGAGAGTATAAGGGACTATGCACTAAACCTACAAGAGGCCCTGAGGGCCATTAAGCAGGCCGACCCTGATGGAGTGGGAAACGAGGACAGGCTGTTGACCGAACAGTTTATAGAGGGACTGTATTGTAATACCCACCGAACCCAGTTGCGGGCAATGGCCTTACAGGATCCCCATCTGGGCTTTGCACAGTTCAAGGACAGAGCCATCCGGGTGCTCCGAGAACCGGCACCGGGTGGCGTTGTGACCCACAAGCGCCCTGCTATCACTTACCACCAGGAGGCGGCGCCCTTGTCGGCAGGGCCTGTGGGAGCTGATGCGCAGGCTTTGGACAATGACCCGGCTCCAGACCTACACCATCAGGTCCAAGAGCTAGCTAAGAGCGTTGCTGCGCTAACCCGAACTGTGCAGTCTTTACAGGCTTCCACCCCAGGGAAGATCCAGCTGGCATCCGGACCGGAGGACATCCCGTGGCGTCGACCAAGGAGGACCCCACCGGCCAGAGGAAGACCCAGTGACCGATACAGCGAGGACGGACGACCCATCTGCCGCCGCTGCAATCAACCTGGACATATGGCAAGGTACTGTTCTTTAAACGGGCACAACCTGGGGTAGAGGGCCAACCCCCAGGAAAAAGATCACCAGGCCCATCGAACTGGCGCGACAGATATGTGGGAGGACGTCCAGTCTTGCCTGTGGTACTGGATGGCATTCCCATGAGTGCCCTACTGGACACCGGGTCACAGGTCACCACCATCCCGTACGTGCTCTTTAAGCAGTACTGGAATGACTCGGATATTACCCGCTACCCTGACGACGACTTGAGTATCATCGCCAGCAATGGCCAGCCCGTGCCACAGATCGGATTTAAAGAGGTGACCATCAAAATCGGTAGAGTCGAACTGGCAGCACAGGGACTGATCATTGTAGATATTGACAAACATGAGAGTCACCCAAAAATAACTCTAGGAACTAATGTAATTGAAAATTGTCTTGCAGAGGTGATTTTTTGCTTTTACAGCAGGTTGCCAAGAACGCCAGCTCCGGCGAGCAGCGGGTGCTCCAGAAAGAGATCCGGGCACTGATGCGACGGCAACAGGTGGAACTCTCCGGCGGTGAGATTGGTAGCGTAAGAATGTGTGACCCTTTTCCTATTGTCATGCCCCCAAAAAGTGAAATGATGATTTGGTGCCGGGCAGCTATTGGTCTGAGAGGTAGAGATTACCAGGCAATGGTAGAACCAGTTTACTCAGACAGTAGGCCCACCATTTTGACAGCACGGGGGGTGGTCAATGTACGCCATGGGAGGGTGCCCGTTCGCATAATCAATATCGGGGAGAGGGAAGTGTACCTGCCCCGGTATGCCACGCTAGCCAAATTATATACCATTAACCAAAATGCTATACAATCTGTGGAACCCTTGCCTCCATCTCACCTGGAGGAAGGTAACGGCTCTAAGAAAACAAAGGAGGACTGGTGTCAGCAACTACATTTGGGTACTGACTCCACTCCCTCACATCAGAAACAGGGAGTCTATCGGGTGGTTCAAGAGTACGAGAGAGTGTTTAGTAAACACCCGTTAGACTTCGGGAGAGTCAAGGGGGTAGAACACCGCATCCCCACGGGAGATCATCCTCCCATAAAAGAGAGGTATCGACCCGTACCCCCTGCACATTACCAACACGCCAAGGGGATGCTTAGAGACATGAAGGAGGCTGGGGTAATCCGGGATAGCTGTAGCCCCTGGGCAGCCCCACTGGTTTTAGTCAAAAAGAAAGACAACACCATGAGGATGTGTGTAGATTACCGGAAAATCAATCGTATCACACACAAGGATGCGTACCCCTTACCAAGGATAGAGGAGTCATTGGCTGCTTTAAGATCTGCTAACTTCTTCTCTACCTTGGATCTCACTAGCGGGTACTGGCAGGTTCCTGTAGCAGAGGCGGACCGGGAGAAGACCGCATTCACCACCCCGATGGGACTTAGCGAGTTCACCTGCATGCCGTTCGGACTCTGCAACGCACCGGGAACCTTCCAACGACTAATGGAGTGTTGTCTGGGCCACAGAAACTTCGAGACGGTCCTGTTGTACCTGGACGATGTCATCGTATATTCCAAGACGTATGAGGACCACCTGAAACACCTGGCGGAAGTGTTCGAAGCTCTGGCAAGTTACGGCCTAAAGGTGAAACCCTCCAAGTGTCACCTCCTGAAACCAAAGGTGCAGTACCTGGGACACGTGGTGAGCGCTGACGGAGTGGCTCCCGACCCTGATAAGATCACCGCAATTAAGGAATGGCCAAGCCCCTCCAGCGTAAAAGAAGTGCGGCAGTTCCTCGGGTTGGTAGGCTGCTACCGAAGGTTTATTCCCGGTTTCACCAAAAAGGCAGCACCTATGCAGGACCTCCTGATAGGCCAGTCCCGGAAGGCCAAGAACCAGAAGCCGCCCTTCAAATGGGAGGAGCTGGAAGAAGAGTCCTTCCGCCAGCTGAAGATGGCCCTCACGGGGGACGAAATCCTGGCGTACCCGGATTATAGCCAGCCCTTTATCCTCTACACCGACGCCAGTAACATCGGGCTAGGAGCCGTACTGTCCCAGATCCAGCAGGGGAAGGAACGAGTAATCGCCTACGCCAGCCGAAAACTGCGACCCACCGAAAGGAACCCCGAGAATTACAGCTCATTTAAGCTAGAGTTCCTGGCCGTAGTATGGGCAGTCACCGAGCGCTTTAAGCATTACCTCGCTTCTTCCCGGTTCACCGTGTACACGGATAACAACCCGTTGACACACCTGGACACGGCAAGACTCGGTGCCCTGGAGCAGAGGTGGATGGCCCGTCTGTCCAACTACGAGTTCACAATCAAATACCGGGCCGGACGCTCCAATACCAACGCGGACGCCCTGTCCAGGATGCCCAACCTGCCGGACGAAGGAGAAGATCCGGAGGGACTGGAAGAAGTTGAACTCCCTGCGTTCCACCGTCATGGGACTATCCAGTACTCCCACCTGGTAAGGAGTAAGCAGGCTGCTACGTTGAACCCCTTACCTCACTACAACTGGGCGGAAACGCAAGACAGCGACCCTGCCGTCCGACTGGTGAAGGAGATGCTGACTCGCCCGGAGGCTTGCCTTGAACCAGACGCTCCGGAGGAAGCCAAACAACTATGGGCAGAGAGGAGTCGACTGTTCCTTTACAAGGGGAAGTTGTGCCGCAGAATGGTTAACTCCCGGACGCATGAACTACTCTGGCAAGTAGTGGTGCCACGAAGAGACGCAGCCATGGTGATGGAGGCATACCACGACGGAGCTGGACACTTCGGGTGGAAGAAGCTGGAGTTCCTGCTGCGCGAGCGATTCCACTGGGTAGGCATGAGGGGAACCATTGAGAAGTGGTGCAGAGACTGTGGCCCGTGCAACCTAAGAAGGAAGGATCGTGCCAGCCAGAAGACTCCCCTGCAGTCCATCGTCACCCGGCAGCCGTTGGAACTGGTAGCCTTGGATCATGTAAAACTGACCCCAAGCAGAAGTGGCTACGTCTACGCACTAACCATCGTGGATCACTACTCCCGGTTCTTGGTTGTCGTCCCCGTCAAGGACTTAACAGCTCGAACAGCAGCGAGAGCCTTCCAGCAGCATTTCTGCCGTCCACACGGGTACCCGGACCAAGTGTTGACAGACCAGGGACCTGCCTTTGAAGCGGAGGTCTTCCAAGAATTCTGCACTCTGTATGGCTGCCGGAAGATAAGGACGACACCCTATCATCCGCAAACTAATGGACTTTGTGAGAAAATGAACCAGGTGGTAATGGATCTTCTGAAAACGTTGCCCCTGGAAGAACGCAGTCTGTGGCCTGAGAAGCTGCCCGATCTGGTGGACCTATACAACCACATCCCGGTAGGTTCCACCAACTGTACCCCGGCTTACCTAATGAGGGCAAGACCTGGTAAGTTACCTGTTGACCTGGAAATGGGAGTCCTGACACCCGAGGACACTTCACCAGAAGCAGACTGGGACACAGAGAGGCAGCAGCAGTACCGGAGAGTACAGGAGAGCGTGGAGCGAAGTCTCTGTCAGGCTAGGGAAAGACAAGAGAAAACTTACAACCAGTATGCTCCCACTGTTCCCCTGGTACCCGGAGAGCAGGTCTTGAAGAGGAAGAGACGGCTCCACAAGTTGGACGACCAGTGGGAGAAGGACCCGTACACCGTACTGCCCTCAAGCCACGAGAACCCGAAGGTTTGTACCATCAGTAAAGACGGAGGGGAAACTACAGCCATTGTATCCCGGGACCACCTGAAGAAGTGTCCCGAACAACTGAGGAACCCTGAAGAGGAACAAGAAGACCATCGACCCGTAGAGGAAAGGGAAGATATGGTTAGTACTGTGCTCGGGGACTTCCCTCGGTCTTGGACTCAAGTCAATGGTGCAGTTGTGGTACCCGTACTCACCTTCCTCCAACCAGCATCCCAAGCACCTACGGAGCAACAGGTAGAGCTGGAAGAACAGCCGGTCCAGGAGGCAGAAGACCCCAAACCCGCAGACCAGGAGGATCAACCCTCTGCTTGCAGTGAGCCTGCCATATCCCTAGTGAGCCAAAGAGCCGGTAGACAGCTGCCCAGTTTACCCTTGACAGCTCCTACACCCTGTAGTTCAGGGCTAGACAGTCAGCTCCGTAGGTCCACTAGGGCCACTAGAGGCCAGTTACCCGCACGTTGGAGGATTTGAAGTGTATAAATTGTTTTATTTATGTTTACCTGTGTATTGTTGCTTGTGTATAATTTTGTGTTTCTAGTTATTTGTAGGAGTCCTTGGTGGATTTACCGGGAATCCTTTGTACATAGTTGGAGCGTAACCCAGGACGGACTAAAGACTGTTAAGGACTTGGGGCAGGACAAACCCCTACCTGGTTACGTCTCCCTGTTTTGGTGAAATGGACACCTTGCTTTTCTTCAAAGACTGCACCTGGTTACGGACATGCCGTAACCATCTTTATGTGTTTTTCTTATTGTATTATTATTGTTGTTATATCTTGTTATGTTTTTCTAAAATATGTTTAGTCCCGGAGTACTAAATTTCACTAGGGGGGAATGTGACACCCCAGGGGTCTGGTTGCCACAGTGATAGAGATATTATGTCTGAGAGCAGGTGGGAGGTCCTTTGGTCAGGGATCCTGTGCATGCCACACCTCCTGCCCAGTCTTGGGAGGGGAAGGACTTCCCCTATATAAACCTGGGGCTGAGGCAGGGTAGGGAGTTCTGAGAGGAGAAGACAGGGAGCAGAGCTGCTCTATGGGCTCTGCTCCACAGGCAGGCCCTGTCCAGGGGCCTGAGCCTGGAGTCAAGGAGAGTAGAGACAAGAAACAGTCATATGAAGAAACAGCAGAAGCTCAGTGGGAGCAATACTAATACGAGTCAGGGGCTGGCAGCTGCAGAGCTCGCCCTGACTGAGAAGCTTTCTTACCGGACCCGGCGTCCGAGGCTGTGGGGACTAACTCTTACCCAGCAGCAGAAGCCGACCGGCAGGGGATTTCAGGTCCTCAGGCCCAGAAACCCGAAGGCACGGTCACACGTGTGGGACCAGCACCGCCATCGTGGAGCGGAAGCCATTAGAAGGCCCCGAGTCACCGGCCATACGGGTGAGCACCACACGGTACACTCAGGGACGTGGGCTACTTATATCCGCTTCTAGCAAGGTAGCCAGAAGAGTACAGTCAGTTTGGGAGGCTTACAACTCCGCCTGGCCAGGGGAGATCCCATCTGCTCAAGGACTGACCAGGCCCCGTTCGCTAGCAAGTACTCCGGGAGGGTCTATCGTTTTTACCAGTAAAGACCCTGAATTACACCGCACCGTCTCTGAGTGGTTCCTGCTACCCCCATTTTCCACGTCGGCTGCCCTGAGGCCATACCCCTCCCGTTGGGGGTTATACTATCACGCTGCACAATTCTACACCGGCCTCAGCGGTCTGCCCTGCAGCGGCAGCTCCATAGCTGCAAATCAACGGGTGGCGTAGTCGACACTCAAATAACATCTATCAAGACTGCCACACACTGAGTTGACTCCCTGGGCACGGACCGGGTCCCCGCCACTCGGAGACTACAACCCTCATCTGATCCGGTTCCGGGTAAGCCCCGTGCGCGAGACGCTGCGCGACACAGCAGGCCCAGGGGCGCGTCAGATGCAGGACTCTGCTGTGCTGGTTGTCATGGTGCTGGATGAGCTGAAGTTTATGTGTGGGGTCAGGAGTAGTGTTGAGCGATACCTTCCGATATCGGGAAATATCGTATCAGATTGGATACATCCTGCTGGCACGAGTGGACGGGGGACAGACAAAGGCCGATGTGAGTAGTAGTGTCACATCGGCCTATGTCTGCCTGCACGCAGACACCCGCAGACATCGCGCACACACCCGCACACATCGCACAGACACCCGCGCACACTCCAATCATGATGGGTCTGATGGTCTGGGAGGTGAGGCTGACCTGTGCGGCCGTGGGAAAGTTCATGTGAGTTCATGCAGTGAAGCATGAACTCACATGAACCCTCTGAGGGCACCGCAGCTACTTCAAATGAACAGCTGATCAGCATCACCTGATACCTCAGCTGTTCATTTGAAATAACCGGCGGGAGAGCGCAGCACAAAACGGGAAAGCCGGCGGTGAAGTCTTTTCCCTGCCAGCTTCCCCGCCTGGGTCCTTCGCTCCCTGCTCCTTGGTGCTCCCCGCCCGGTCCTAACTTACGATCGGGATGTGAGGTGGCGGGGGGAGCGCAGGATCGGGGTGGGAGGCTGCGGGGAAGCAGTATGGGGCTGTGTGATTTTTTTAAAAGCCGGCGGCTTTTTACCGCCTGCCGGCTTTTAAACAATCAGGAGAATTCTCTCACGCTGGGATGGCATTCCGATATTAGCGTCCCATTGACTTGCATTGGTTTCCGGTATCGGAATCGGCGATATCCGATACTTTTTGGGTATCGGTCCGATCCAATCCGATCCGATATTTCCCGATATCGGAAGGTATCGCTCAACATTAAGTAATACATAAGAATAATATGTACTATGTCTGACCACTACAAACACTCATCTGAACTGGTCCAAGTGCTGTCAGGTTTTTTCACGGGCAGCACTTAGACAATACGGTCGTGTGAATATAGGCTTATGATGCATCTGGTAATAAACATGTTAAGGATGGGCCGCTACTCATGGGCCACTGCTGTGTGCTTGCCCCCCAGGCTAAAATGTGCCAGCCAGCCCCTGCTGCACCGGGTGCCAGAAAACCTAGATACACCTTTGGAATAGGTATCCTGCAAAGTAAGGATGGGGTTTGGTGTTTTTAAATGATTTTATTGACTCTGTGCATTTATATTTTGTATCAATAATATGATATGGTTATATATATCTTCTGGATATCAGGAGGGCTTATCCCTGTGCCTTGACTCTCTCCTTCTCCTTCGATGTCCTGTATAGGCCAAAAAAAACTATGCGTTTCGAGGACTCACAGTTCCTCTTCGTCAGCTTCTCGCTGGTAGTCAAACTGGTAACCTAATAAAGTCCAAACGCCCCCCACAAAGATAATACAACCAAAGAAATGGAGGAAGATCCAATACTAACAAGACGGTGCAAAAGGACATATGGAGGTGCAATAGAACTAAGATAGAATTCCAATAAGAATAGACTGTGTGTGAAAAAAATAATAATAAAAAAGACTTTGTTCAAACTTTCACAATTAGTTAAAAATATATAAAAATTATATACTTATATTTCTGATGGCTATAAAAAACAGTCTGTTAATCAGTGTATATTACCAGGATAGTATAAATTCGGCACTTAGTACCATCCAGAGATAAAAAGGAAAAAATGAAGGAGAAAAATAAAAACATTATATTGTATCTCCAATAGGGGTATCAATGTATAGAAACAAATACATATATAAAATAGGTGGATTCAAAGGAATATATCCAAAAGACATATTATATTGATAAAATATAAGGAGGTTCATAAAAGTGCAATGTAAATGTTCAATTGGTACTGGGATAAAAAATACATACAGTATATACCGCTGCGAGTTGAAGGCATACAGCTGACTCTCGTGATTAAGGCCCTTCAGAGCCAAGCTATTTAATGTGAAGATCCATTTGGATTCCATCCGCGACATTAATCTCAGGTAATCACCTCCCCTCCATTTTCTGGGGACTAATCGGATCCCACAAAACTTAGTGTCCTTATAAGATTGGTTGTGGAACTTCCGGTAGTGCCGGGACAGTGGATGCCCTTCAAAACCTTCATTCATGTTGATAAAGTGTTCCTTCAGCCTTTTGATAACTTGCGCTTTGTACAGACATCTCCTCCTGCCAAGGCATAAAAAGGGCGTGGCTTGGGGTGTGGATAGGGGCGTGGCCAGACTACGCGTGCCGCATGGTTTCGCCCTCTTTCTAGTCCTCATAGGTTGGCGGTATGCTTGTACTGAGCAGATCTGGGATATCAGTGATTAGGTCCCATATTGTGCACTGTAAGGTCTGGAAAAGCTCCTTCTATCCGTCTCTGTAGCACCAGAGGAAGAACAGAGGGGAAAAGACAGGATTTTCTACATGTCGCGTTATGTAGATGTTCTGCAGATTTATCACAACCGTCCACAAGAAGAAACTGCCATCACAGAGCCGCCTTTAGCTGTTGGAAAAGTTTAAACTTAGTTTTGAATAGTTGCTATAGCCAACAAGGACTTTCTATTTATGCTGGGTCACATGATGCTGGTGCTGGGTGATGTCATGTGACGGAATGTTGTGGGTGATGATGTCACAGAGGGCGTTGTGATGTCACCCTTGGGGTATATAAGGGGGCTCCATCCACCTGGAGCTCATATCTCATTGGCCATATCTTGGTGCTGAGATACCCCCTGGAGACAATGAGGATCGCCATATTGTTTCTGTGCTGTACCCTGTTCTACCCTGTGAATTACCATAGGCTGCCGGTGAGTACCTGTCTATTATTACATATGGAGGACGTTTAGAATCAGCTGCGGCAGGGGAAGGGGATGGGGAGGGGGGTCCTGTAAGAATTTACCTGCGGGAATAAGAGGTTATGGCAGGGAAAGGAGCTTAGGAAGTGACAGTCAGAGGGGATATAAGTGTGGGGTGACCCCTCTGACTCCCACATTCCTGCCTTGTCCTTGTAGTGATTAATGACTTTGGTGTTGTCCCTTATATATCACTTTGCAGTCACCAGTGATCGCTCCGCACTGTGATCCTAAACTACAGTCTCATTTACCTTTTTGCAAACGCCCAGAAGGGGAGGAGTGACATCACACCCATGTGAGCAGATCCCGCCCACTTTTACTGCAGTCGTAATGCGAGCTAGCTGTATTCTGTTTTCATGGAAATATCAGCAGCTGCTCCCCCTAGTGTTTACAAGATGAAAACATCAAAAGAGTTAAAATATTTTTTTCAGATTTTATACCATTAAAACCTTTTTAAATATATATGTGTATTTATATATAAATATAAATACTTTACAATTTTACAATTGTAAAAAAATTGCTGACACTTTCCCTTTAAAAGATCTAAAGACGTTCTGCTTCATGTGCCATTGTGACCAATCACAGCACAGATTATATTTTTTAAACTTTTCTTGAAAAACTGAAGCTGCTCCGTGATTGGAAATCATGTGGAAGGGTTCTCTTTTAGACATTTAGTTAGGTCCAAAGTATCAGTGACATGATGGATAGAACTGTGCAATGATGTCACAGAGGGCTTTGTGATGTCACCCCTGGGTATATTAGAAGCCTCGGCCCATCTGCAGCTTGTATCTCATTGACCATACCTTGGTGCTGAGAGACCTCTGGAGATGATGAGTATCATCCTATCATTTCTGTGCTTTACGTTGCTCTACCCCCCACATTACAGTACACTGAGGGCGAGTATGTTCTCATCAATATGGAGGTCACAAGGATCAGCTAATGAGAATATCGCCTCTTGCAGGACTTCTCATACTGGACACGTGACCGTCCGTCATATGAAAGTCCAACTGTAAATAATATTCCATGGACCCTGGAGGTGAATCCCAAACTTCTTCCTGATCTTCTCAATGGGATATTTCTGAAAGTTGCTTGATAATGTATCCATCACTGTATAATAACAAGGGCTCTCTGTTTGACTGGATTGGGTATAAATATACAGGACTTTATTATGTTTTTTTTCTTTATTATAGGATGACCCACTACCCGTGGATCTCAGAAGAAGCACCTATCAAGCTTCCATCAATCTTCCTCTTTGGCTCTTCCGTGACGCAGTTTTTGTTGCGGTGATGACACTACTGACAATACTAGAGTATTTGGCCTTAAGTCTTGTCCTGAGCAAGTGGGCAATGTCTGAACCTGGTGAAACAATCAGAAAACTCCTGAGAACAAAACCATTCTGAAGGAACAAAGTGCTTGTAAGGAGCCGATTTGCATCCCTCAGATTCAGAAGCAAGACTCCAGGAGAACACCTGTCCTGCCCAATGGCAAATGTTCTACTCCATCCATGGCTCCTGCACCGCAGGATGCGAAAAAGGTTCCTAGTTGCAACTATAAAGTGGCGTTCAGTGATATTGTCTGGGTCAGAATGATCCCTCACAACAATATAGGAAGAAGAGCTCGAAGTTCAACGGAGCTTAAAGAGAGGTTACTGATTTTTCAGAGAAGCCAACAACCCAGAATTCCAGAGCCAAGAGCACCAGAACCTAGAACACCAGAACCTACCATGTCAGAACCTAGTATGTCAGAACCTAGAATGCCAGAGCCTGAAATGCCTACAACACCTCAACCCAAAATCAAGAGGAGAAGATGTTTCCTTAGATGTCTTAGAGGCGAGGAAGATTGAGAAGGCAACTGCTTGAACTTTCCCATTGCTCGTGTTTTCATCACAGGTTAGTCCTATACATGCTGTCTGATGGGCACCATCTTACTACATACAATGCAGCATTGCACCTGAAATCGCATGGATATTTTGTCACACACTTGCACTTTAGCACCTTATCATATGGCGCATATATCTATGAACGCTTTGCTAAGTATCACTGTCTAGTATGTGCTTCTGATGAACCTATTTTAGGAAAACGTGTCGAGGTTTGGCATACTATGTACTTGAGTTTGGCGTACTATGTGCTTGTTGGTAAATTCTATTGCCATCTATAATCTACTAGATATTATAATGTCTCTGGTGGGATGCCCCATGCCGAATTGTTGATAACTGACTATGAGCATTGTCCTCTATTTCTTATCTACTATGGTTACAGGTTGATGTGAAGAGAGCTGTGCCATTGGTAGCGATTTTTCTACTGATTTGTCAGTTATATTTATGTTAGTTTAGCAAATTTCTGCTTGTAGGGTCTAATGTTTTACCATAGTGTATGTTCTGTGAGCTAAATTGTCATACTTATGCACTAGATAGATTATAAATTGTGATGCTTATGTACAAGATAGATTATTAGTTTAATCGGTGATTTTTTAAATATTTTTTAGCATCAGGAGACTCAAGAATCGCATCTTACAGAAGACAAGAAGCCTAAATGCCGAAGGGTGATGACCTGTTGATGGCCCACAGCTGGAGGGTCATTACCTCTTGATGGCACAAAACTGGACAGAAGATAAAAACATTTGATGGCACACAGCCGGAGGGTGATGATCTATTGATGGCCATAGCCAGAGGGTCATTACCTGTTGATGGCACACAGCCGGAGGGTGATGACCTATTGATGACCATAGCCAGAGGGTCATTACCTGTTGATGGCACACAGCTGGAGGATGATGACCTATTGATGGCCATAGCCAGAGGGTCATTACCTGTTGATGGCACACAGCCGGACAGAGGATAATTACCTGTTGATGGCACACAGACGGATGGTCATTACCTGTTCATGGCGCACTGCCGGATGGTCATTACCTATTGATGGCACACAGCCGGAGGGTGATGACCAATTGATGGCCATAGCCAGAGGGTCATTACCTGTTGATGGTGCACTGCCGGATGGTCATTACCTGTTGATGGTGCACTGCCGGATGGTCATTACCTGTTGATGGCACACAGCCGGAGGGTGATGACCTATTGATGGCCATAGCCAGAGGGTCATTACCTGTTGATGGCGCACTGCCGGATGGTCATTACCTGTTGATGGCACACAGCTGGAGGGTGATGACCAGTTGATGTCGGACTGCCGGATGGTCATTACCTGTTGATGGCACACAGCCGGACAGAGGATCATTACCTGTTGATGGCACAAAGCCTGTCAGAGGATAAGATCTTTTGATTGCATACACCGGGTCCCTCCCTGATAACAGGGAACCCTGGGGAATACTCGTCATCTTGATCCCCCACTGACTAAATACTTGCTCCACCTCAGCCTACACCATCATGGAGGACACTTCCACCTGTGTCCACTGTAAGGTTCGACTTTCTTTTATCATTTCAGCAGATTAATAAACATCATAAAGCTGTAAAACTATCGAGTAATTTATTATAAATTATTATAAAGAAATATAAAGTATAATAGATAGCTATAGAGGGCACAGAAGACGACTAACTATAGTAAGCATGGTATCGCCTGATATATACTGTATATTCTAGATGGCGCTATTACACTAAATACATCACAACCTCCAGGGTGATATTACCGTACAATGTGAGATCACTAATAATGGCCACAGATTATGAGAAAATGACCAGCTCCATAGTCCTGGAGTTATTATAAATGTCTCTAGTGTGAGGCAGGGACTGGACGAGTGTTGGAGGGAGGTATATTCCCCCAGGACGTCCTTTATGTATCCATGCTGTAGAATCTGCCGTATACTTCTGTTCTAGCAGTCAGACATTTCACTCTGCAAATCACAGGCTCAACATTGTGTAAAACTACCACCGTATATAAGAGCACTCAGAATAAAAACTAGCGGCATGCCGTGCACTGCCCACGTCATGTGTACGGGATACAGGACCTGCAGGACCTGGTACGGCCATTATAGTTGATAGATTAATGATACCTGTGCAGATGAAGGGAAAAAAATATGTGCAACAGCAGGAGGAGAAAGTCTCAAAATGTAATTTGAAGAGTATAATAGAGAAATGGGAAACTTCTGGAGATGCAGATAAGTGGTACCAGGGCAAAACGTAAGTGCAGTCAGACAAGGGAAAAGTGCAAATGATCCAGCGTAAAGGTTTATTTAGTAGAAAAAATATTAAAACTTAGCTTTTATTAGCCATATAAAACACTGCTCCACAAAGAATACAGCAAATGTGCAACTATCATAGCTTACAGACCTACACGTTTCAACAAATCATGTCTTAATTATGGCCCTACTACTAGAATGACAAAAAGGCATATATATATATATATATATATATATATATATATATATATATATATATCCACGTGCCTGTATGACCTCCCTACAACGCCTGGGCATGCTCCTGATGAGGTTGCGGATGGTCTCCTGTGGGATCTCCTCCCAGACCTGAACTAAAGCATCTGCCAACTCCTGGACAGTCTGTGGTGCAACGTGACGTTGGCGGATGGAGCGAGACATGATGTCCCAGATGTGCTCAATCGGATTCATGTCTGGGGAACGGGCGGGCCAGTCCATAGCTTCAATGCCTCCATCTTGCAGGAACTGCTGACACACTCCAGCCACATGAGGTCTGCCATTGTCCAGCATTATGAGGAACCCAGGGCCAACCGCACCAGCATATGGTCTCACAAGGGGTCTGAGGATCTCATCTCGGTACCTAATGGAAGTCAGGCTACCTCTGGCGAGCACATGGAGGGCTGTGCGGCTCTCCAAAGAAATGCCACCCCACACCATTACTCACCCACTGCCAAACCGGTCATGCTGAAGGATGTCACTCTCCACGGCGTCTCCAGACTCTGTCACGTCTGTCACATGTGCTCAGTGTGAACCTGCTTTCATCTACGAAGAGCACAGGGCGCGAGTGGCAACTTTGCCAATCCTGGTGTTCTGTGGCAAATGCCAAGCGTCCTGCATGGTGTTGGGCTGTGAGCACAACCCCTATCTGTGGACGTCGGGCCCTCATACCACCCTCATGGAGTTAGTATCTAACCGTTTGTGCAGACACATGCACATTTGTGGCCAGCTGGAGGTCATTTTGCAGGGCTCTGGCAGTGCTCCTCCTGTTCCTCCTTTCACAAAGGCGGAGGTAGCGGTCCTGCTGCTGGGTTGTTGCCCTCCTACGGCCCCCTCCACATCTCCTGGTGTACTGGCCTGTCTCCTGGTAGCGCCTCCAGCCTCTGGACACAGCCAACCTTCTTGCCACAGCTCGCATTGATGTGCCATCCTGGATGAGCTGCACTATCTGAGCAACTTCTGTGGGTTGTAGAGTCTGTCTCATGCTACCACGAGTGTGAAAGCACAACCAACATTCAAAAGTGACCAAAACATCAGCCAGAAAGCATTGGTACTGAGATGTGGTCTGTGGTCCCCACCTGCAGAACCACTCCTTTATTGAGGGTGTCTTGATAATTGCCAATAATTTCCATCTATCCTCTATTCCATTTGCACATCAGCATGTGAAATTGATTGTCAATCAGTGTTGCTTCCTAAGTGGACAGTTTGATTTCACAGAAGTTTGATTTACTTGGAGTTATATTCTGTTGTTTTAAGTGTTCCCTTTATTTTTGGAGCAGTTTATATAGATACATACAGTGAGTACGGAAAGTATTCAGACTCCTTTAAATTTTTCACTCTTTGTTTCATTGCAGCCATTTGATAAATTCTAAAAAGTTCATTTTTTTCTCATTAAAGTACACTCAGCACCCCATCTTGACTGAAAAAAACAGCAATATAGAATTTTTTTGCAAATTTATTAAAAAAGAAAAACTGAAATATCACATGGTCATAAGTATTCAGATCCTTTGCTCAGACACTCATATTTAAGTCACATGCTGTCCATTTCCTTGTGATCCTCCTTGAGATGGTTCTACTCCTTCAATGGAGTCCAAATGTGTTTAATTAAACTGATAGGACTTGATTTGGAAAGGCACACACCTGTCTATATAAGACCCCACAGCTCACACTACATGTCAGACCAAATGAGAATCATGAGCTCAAACGAACTGCCCAAGGAGCTCAGAGACCGAATTGTGGCAAGGCACAGATCTAGCCAAGGTTATAAAAGAATTTCTGCATTACCCAAGGTTCATAAGAGCACAGTGGCCTCCATAATCCTTAAATGGAAGAAGTTTGGGACCACCAGAAGTCTTCCTAGACCTGGCCGTCCAGCCAAACTGAGCAATCGTGGGAGAAGAGCCTTGGTGAGAGAGGTAAAGAAGAACCCCAAGATCACTGTGGCTGAGCTCCAGAGATGCAGTAGGGAGATGGGAGAAAGTTCCACATAGTCAACTATCACTGCAGCCCTTCCCCAGTTGGGCCTTTATGGCAGAGTGGCCAGATGGAAGCCTCTCCTCATATGAAAGCCCGCATAGAGTTTGCTCAAAAACACATGAAGGACTCCCAGACTATGAGAAATAAGATTCTCTGGTCTGATGAGACGAAGATAGAACTTTTTGGTGATAATTCTAAGTGGTATGTGTGGAGAAAACCAGGCACTGCTCATCACCTGCCTAATACAATCCCAACAGTGAAACATGGTGGTGGCAGTTGTTAGAACCCTCCTGTTAGTTTTTTCTATTTTGTGGTCATGTGACCTTCTGCCTATTTATTCCAGCTCCGCCCTTCAGGCTTTGCTGGACTTCAGTGTTACTTTGACTCTTAATCTAGCCAGGTGCTTTGTACCTACTGTATCTCTCTAGTTTGTTTGGTCCTTGGACCACTAAGTACTTTTGTCTGTTTGTCTTCTTCTGCTACTACTTCTGCCAGGAGGTGTCCAGTTTTGTCCCAGTCCTTAGTTCTTTTAGGGACCCCTCCCTTTAATCTATAGGTCTGTGTTCAGATTAGCCGCGGACATAGGCGGGTCTGTTTGCAAGGAACAGGTTGCCCGCTGCATCGTAAGGAATCAGCTTAGTCCTATTGTATGGACAGATTTCCTCTCTTTCCTTAGTTCTTGTAGCAGATCATAACAGCAGTATCATGCTATGGGTGTGTTTTTCAGCTGCAGGGACAGGACGACTGGTTGCAATTGAAGGAAACATGAATGCGGCCAAGTACAGAGATATCCTGGATGAAAACCTCTTCCAGAGTGCTCTGCACCTCAGACTTGGCCAAAGGTTCACCTTCCAACAAGACAATGACCCTAAGCACACAGCTAAAATAACAAAGGAGTGGCTTCAGAACAACTATGTGACCATTCTTGACTGGCCCAGCCAGAGCCCTGACCTAAACCCAATTGAGCATCTTTGGAGAGACCTGAAAATGGCTGTCCACCAACGTTTCCCATTCATCCTGACGGAACTGGAGAGGATCTGCAAGGAAGAATGGCAGAGGATCCCAAAATGCTGGTGTGAAAAACTTGTTGCATCATTTCCAAGAAGACTCATGGCTGTACTAGCCCAAAAGGGTGCTTCTACTCAATACTGAGCAAAGGGTCTGAATACTTATGCCCGTGTGATATTTCAGTTTTTCTTTTTTATTAAATTTTGCAAAAATTTCTTCATTTCTGTTTTCTTTCAGACAAGATGGGGTGCAGAGTGGACTTTAATGAGAAAAAAATGAACTTTTTAGAATTTACCAAATGGCTGCAATGAAACAAAGAGTGAAAAATGTAAAGGGGTCTGAATACTTTCCGTACCCAGTGTACATGCATGGAAATAAATGCAGAATTATATTTCTTAATACTGCAGTATCAGATCCTGTCTTGAATTTAACCCCTGTGGTATCCAATGTGAAAATCCACAGGGACTCCCCTGATGAATTACAATTGAGGAAATCATGAATTTTATATTCTCTATCATTACTTAAGGACATAAAACTATCTGTTTTAACCGCATGTAGACACGCTTTGCACCGATTGGCTCCACATCTGAAGAAACCTTTTGTGCTGAGCCAATTTGGTTGTACAGTATTAGTCTCACTCGGGGTGGATTAAGAGTAGCAAGGGCCCCCTCCACACACCTGATTTATCACGTGACATGTCACATGATCCCCGTGATAGATCATGTGATAGTTCACGGGAAATTAATTTGGCATAATATTAATTGTGCTGCCCCATCTGAGAGCAGCACAATATTGGGGCAGATACCCTGATTCCAGCGATGTGTCACTTTTTCAGCTGCTTGTTGTCATTTTGAGAAAATCACCGTTTTATCTGCTGCAGATCTAGCAGCTCTCTGAATGCTGCGCTCTGTATAGCCCCGCCCACACCACTGATTGGCAGCTTTCTGCCCATGCTCAGTGTACACAGAAATCTACTGATCAGTGATGGGGGTGGGGTCCTACAGAACTTACTAGTCATCTAGTAATAATTACCTTCTGACAAATCAATGATTTTATCAAAACAACACTAAGCAGCCCAGTAAGTGACACATTACTGGAATCAGTGCCTCTAACCCTACATTATGCTGCTCTCAGATTAGGTGGCAAAAACCTGATGACAGATTCCCTTTAAAGGAGCTGTAAACACAAAAAAAGTTTGTATTAAAAA
>NW_027362834.1:5297500-5377500 GCF_046119375.1 Phyllobates terribilis | reverse complement strand
TATCAGATGAGCGTGATAACGGACGCTGCGCTGAATGGCGGTGCATAGGAACGGGCGGTGAAATAAGCGCGCCAAAAAAACTATAAAGTTTACGTTTTTTTTCCGTAATTCATCAGATGAGCGTGATAACGGATGCTGTGCTGAACGGCGGCACGTAGGAACTGGCGGTGAAATAAGTGCGCCAAAAAAACGATAAAGTTTACGTTTTTTTTCTGTAATTCATCAGATGAGCATGATAACGGACGCTGCGCTGAACGGTGGCGCGTAGTAACAGGCGGTGAAATAAGCGCGCAAAAAAACTATAAAGTTTACTTTTTTTCCATAATTCATTAGATGAGCGTGATAACGGAAGCTGCGCTGAACGGCGGCGCGTAGGAAAAGGCAGTGAAATAAGCGCGCCAAAAAAACTATAAAGTTTACGTTTTTTTTCCGTAATTTATCAGATGAGCGTGATAACGAACGCAGCCCTTAACGGCGGCGTCAGAGCGACTTTTTTTTGTTGCAGATTGAATTTTAAGTGCTTTTGCTATCATCAAACCTGTAGCCAGCTCTAATCCTCATTGAGCTATTCCAAGGGTGAGGGCTGGCTAAGGGTCGCCCTGGAGGCACCTGTAGCCAGCTCTCATCCTCATTGAGCTGCTCCAAGGGTGAGGGCTGGCTAGGGGTCGCCCTGGAGGCACCTGTAGCCAGCTCTCATCCTCATTGAGCTGCTCCAAGGGTGAGGGCTGGCTAGGGGTCGCCCTGGAGGCACCTGTAGCCAGCTCTCATCCTCATTGAGCTGCTCCAAGGGTGAGGGCTGGCTACGGGTCGCCCTGGAGGCACCTGTAGCCAGCTCTCATCCTCATTGAGCTGCTCCAAGGGTGAGGGCTGGCTAGGGGTCGCCCTGGAGGCACCTGTAGCCAGCTCTCATCCTCATTGAGCTGCTCCAAGGGTGAGGGCTGGCTAGGGGTCGCCCTGGAGGCACCTGTAGCCAGCTCTCATCCTCATTGAGCTGCTCCAAGGGTGAGGGCTGGCTAGGGGTCGCCCTGGAGGCACCTGTAGCCAGCTCTCATCCTCATTGAGCTGCTCCAAGGGTGAGGGCTGGCTAGGGGTCGCCCTGGAGGCACCTGTAGCCAGCTCTCATCCTTATTGAGCTGCTCCAAGGGTGAGGGCTGGCTAGGGGTCGCCCTGGAGGCACCTGTAGCCAGCTCTCATCCTCATTGAGCTATTCGAAGGGTGAGGGCTGGCTACGTGTCGCCCTGGAGGCACCTGTAGCCAACTCTCATCCTCATTGAGCGTGATAACGGACGCTGTGCTGAACGGCGGCGCATAGGAACGGGCGGTGAAATAAGCGCGCCAAAAAAACTATAAAGTTTACGTTTTTTTTCCGTAATTCATCAGATGAGCGTGATAACGGAAGGTGCGCTGAACCGCGGCGCGTAGGAACGGGCGGTGAAATAAGCGCGCCAAAAAAACTATAAAGTTTACGTTTTTTTCCATAATTCATTAGATGAGCGTGATAACGGAAGCTGCGCTGAACGGCGGCGCGTAGGAAAAGGCAGTGAAATAAGCGCGCCAAAAAAACTATAAAGTTTACGTTTTTTTTCCGTAATTTATCAGATGAGCGTGATAACGAACGCAGCCCTTAACGGCGGCGTCAGAGCGACTTTTTTTTGTTGCAGATTGAATTTTAAGTGCTTTTGCTATCATCAAACCTGTAGCCAGCTCTAATCCTCATTGAGCTATTCCAAGGGTGAGGGCTGCCTAAGGGTCGCCCTGGAGGCACCTGTAGCCAGCTCTCATCCTCATTGAGCTGCTCCAAGGGTGAGGGCTGGCTAGGGGTCGCCCTGGAGGCACCTGTAGCCAGCTCTCATCCTCATTGAGCTGCTCCAAGGGTGAGGGCT
This sequence comes from Phyllobates terribilis, assembly GCF_046119375.1. Taxonomy (NCBI): domain Eukaryota; kingdom Metazoa; phylum Chordata; class Amphibia; order Anura; family Dendrobatidae; genus Phyllobates; species Phyllobates terribilis. Next base: position 5,375,617 of record NW_027362834.1, on the reverse strand, counting down.
GGCTACGGGTCGCCCTGGAGGCACCTGTAGCCAGCTCTCATCCTCATTGAGCTGCTCCAAGGGTGAGGGCTGGCTAGGGGTCGCCCTGGAGGCACCTGTAGCCAGCTCTCATCCTCATTGAGCTGCTCCAAGGGTGAGGGCTGGCTAGGGGTCGCCCTGGAGGCACCTGTAGCCAGCTCTCATCCTCATTGAGCTGCTCCAAGGGTGAGGGCTGGCTAGGGGTCGCCCTGGAGGCACCTGTAGCCAGCTCTCATCCTCATTGAGCTGCTCCAAGGGTGAGGGCTGGCTAGGGGTCGCCCTGGAGGCACCTGTAGCCAGCTCTCATCCTCATTGAGCTGCTCCAAGGGTGAGGGCTGGCTAGGGGTCGCCCTGGAGGCACCTGTAGCCAGCTCTCATCCTCATTGAGCTATTCGAAGGGTGAGGGCTGGCTACGTGTCGCCCTGGAGGCACCTGTAGCCAACTCTCATCCTCATTGAGCGTGATAACGGACGCTGTGCTGAACGGCGGCGCATAGGAACGGGCGGTGAAATAAGCGCGCCAAAAAAACTATAAAGTTTACGTTTTTTTTCCGTAATTCATCAGATGAGGGTGATAACTGACGCTGTGCTGAACGGCGGCGCGTAGGAACGGGCGGTGAAATAAGCGCGCCAAAAAAACTATAAAATTTAAGTTTTTTTTCCGTAATTCATCAGATGAGCGTGATAACGGAAGCTGCGCTGAACGGCGGCGCGTAGGAACGGGCGGTGAAATAAGCGCGCCAAAAAAGCTATAAAGTGTACGTTTTTTTTCCATAATTCATTAGATGAGCGTGATAACGAAGCTGCGTTGAACGGCGGCGCGTAGGAACGGGCGGTGAAATAAGCGCGCCAAAAAAACTATAAAGTTTACGTTTTTTTTCCGTAATTCATCAGATGAGCGTGATAACGGACGCTGCGCTGAATGGCGGCGCGTAGGGACGGGCGGTGAAATAAGCGCGCCAAAAAAACTATAAAGTTTACGTTTTTTTCCGTAATTCATCAGATGAGCGTGATAACGGATGCTGTGCTGAACGGCGGCACGTAGGAACGGGCGGTGAAATAAGTGCGCCAAAAAAACGATAAAGTTTACGTTTTTTTTCTGTAATTTATCAGATGAGCGTGATAACGGACGCAGCCCTTAACGGCGGCGTCAGAGCGACTTTTTTTTGTTGCAGATTGAATTTTAAGTGCTTTTGGTATCATCAAACCTGTAGCCAGCTCTCATCCTCATTGAGCTATTCCAAGGGTGAGGGCTGGCTAGGGGTCGCCCTGGAGGCACCTGTAGCCAGCTCTCATCCTCATTGAGCTGCTCCAAGGGTGAGGGCTGGCTAGGGGTCGCCCTGGAGGCACCTTTAGCCAGCTCTCATACTCATTGAGGTGCTCCAAGGGTGAGGGCTGGCTAGGGGTCGCCCTGGAGGCACCTGTAGCCAGCTCTCATCCTCATTGAGCTGCTCCAAGGGTGAGGGCTGGCTAGGGGTCGCCCTGGAGGCACCTGTAGCCAGCTCTCATCCTCATTGAGCTGCTCCAAGGGTGAGGGCTGGCTAGGGGTCGCCCTGGAGGCACCTGTAGCCAGCTCTCATCCTCATTGAGCTGCTCCAAGGGTGAGGGCTGGCTAGGGGTCACCCTGGAGGCACCTGTAGCCAGCTCTCATCCTCATTGAGCTGCTCCAAGGGTGAGGGCTGGCTAGGGGTCGCCCTGGAGGCACCTGTAGCCAGCTCTCATCCTCATTGAGCTGCTCCAAGGGTGAGGGCTGGCTAGGGGTCGCCCTGGAGGCACCTGTAGCCAGCTCTCATCCTCATTGAGCTGCTCCAAGGGTGAGGGCTGGCTAGGGGTCGCCCTGGAGGCACCTGTAGCCAGCTCTCATCCTCATTGAGCTGCTCCAAGGGTGAGGGCTGGCTAGGGGTCGCCCTGGAGGCACCTGTAGCCAGCTCTCATCCTCATTGAGCTGCTCCAAGGGTGAGGGCTGGCTAGGGGTCGCCCTGGAGGCACCTGTAGCCAGCTCTCATCCTCATTGAGCTATTCCAAGGGTGAGGGCTGGCTACGTGTCGCCCTGGAGGCACTTGTAGCCAGCTCTCATCCTCATTGAGCGTGATAACGGACGCTGCGCTGAACGGCGGCGCATAGGAACGGGCGGTGAAATAAGTGTGACACCTCAGGGGTCTGGTTGCCACAGTGATAGAGATATTACGTCTGAGAGCAGGTGGGAGGTCCTTTGGTCAGGGATCCTGTGCATGCCACACCTCCTGCCCAGTCTTGGGAGGGGAAGGACTTCCCCTATATAAACCCGGGGCTGAGGCAGAGTTAGTGAGAAAGAAGACAGAACAAGAGTAGAGAAGAGAAGCAGCATAGCAAGAAACATCAGGAGCTCTGTGGGGAGCAGTGTTACAACGAGTCAGGGGCTGGCAGCTGCAGAGCTCGCCCTGACTGAGAAGATTTCTAACCGGACCCGGAGTCCGAGGCTTTGGGGACTAACTCCTACCCAGCAGCAGAAACCGTCCGGCAGAGGATTTCAGGTCCTCTGGCCCAGAAGCCCGAAGGCACGGTCACACGCGTGGGACCAGCACCGCCATCGTGGAGCGGAAGCCATTAGAAGGCCCCGAGTCACCGGCCATACGGGTGAGCACCACACGGTACACTCAGGGACGTGGGCTACTTATTCCCGCCTCTAGCAAGGTAGCCAGAAGAGTACAGTTAGTTGGGAAGGCCTACAACTCCGCCTGGCCAGGGGAAATCCCATCTGCTCAAGGACTGACCAGGCCCCTATCACTAGCAAGTACTCCGGGAGGGTCTTTCTTTGTCACCAGTAAAGACCCTGAACTACACCGCACCATCTCTGAGTGGTTCCTGCTACCCCCATCATCCACGTCGGCTGCCCTGAGGCCATACCCCTCCCGTTGGGGGTTATACCATCCACGCTGCACCATCCTTCCACCGGCCTCAGCGGTCTGCCCTGCAGCGGCAGCTCCATAGCTGAATTCAACGGGTGGCGTAGTCACCAACCATCTACTGCTAGTACATCGCCGCTCAGTTTGACTCCCTGGGCACGGACTGGGTCGCCGCCACGAGACTACAACCCTCAAGAGATCCGGCTCCGGGTAAGCTCCCGCGTGCTCATCGCAGCGCGACACAGGCCCAGGGGCGCGTCATAAGCGCGCCAAAAAAACTATAAAGTTTACGTTTTTTTTCCGTAATTCATCAGATGAGGGTGATAACGGACGCTGCGCTGAACGGCGGCGCGCAGGAACGGGCGGTGAAATAAGCGCGCCAAAAAAACTATAAAGTTTACGTTTTTTTTCCGTAATTCATCAGATGAGCGTGATAACGGACGCTGCGCTGAATGGCGGCGCGTAGGAACGGGCGGTGAAATAAGCGCGCCAAAAAAACTATAAAGTTTACGTTTTTTTTCCGTAATTCATCAGATGAGCGTGATAACGGATGCTGTGCTGAACGGCGGCACGTAGGAACGGGCGATGAAATAAGTGCGCCAAAAAAACGATAAAGTTTACGTTTTTTTTCTGTAATTTATCAGATCAGCGTGATAACGGACGCAGCCCTTAACGGCGGCGTCAGAGCGACTTTATTTTGTTGCAGATTGAATTTTAAGTGCTTTTGCTATCATCAAACCTGTAGCCAGCTCTCATCCTCATTGAGCTATTCCAAGGGTGAGGGCTGGCTAGGGGTCGCCCTGGAGGCACCTGTAGCCAGCTCTCATCCTCATTGAGCTGCTCCAAGGGTGAGGGCTGGCTAGGGGTCGCCCTGGAGGCACCTGTAGCCAGCTCTCATCCTCATTGAGCTGCTCCAAGGGTGAGGGCTGGCTAGGGGTCGCCCTGGAGGCACCTGTAGCCAGCTCTCATCCTCATTGAGCTGCTCCAAGGGTGAGGGCTGGCTAGGGGTCGCCCTGGAGGCACCTGTAGCCAGCTCTCATCCTCATTGAGCTGCTCCAAGGGTGAGGGCTGGCTAGGGGTCGCCCTGGAGGCACCTGTAGCCAGCTCTCATCCTCATTGAGCTGCTCCAAGGGTGAGGGCTGGCTAGGGGTCGCCCTGGAGGCACCTGTAGCCAGCTCTCATCCTCATTGAGCTGCTCCAAGGGTGAGGGCTGGCTAGGAGTCGCCCTGGAGGCACCTGTAGCCAGGTCTCATCCTCATTGAGCTATTCCAAGGGTGAGGGCTGGCTACGTGTCGCCCTGGAGGCACTTGTAGCCAGCTCTCATCCTCATTGAGCGTGATAACGGACGCTGCGCTGAACGGCGGCGCATAGGAACGGGCGGTGAAATAAGCGCGCCAAAAAAACTATAAAGTTTACGTTTTTTTTCCGTAATTCATCAGATGAGCGTGATAACGGATGCTGTGCTGAACGGCGGCACGTAGGAACGGGCGATGAAATAAGTGCGCCAAAAAAACGATAAAGTTTACGTTTTTTTTCTGTAATTTATCAGATCAGCGTGATAACGGACGCAGCCCTTAACGGCGGCGTCAGAGCGACTTTATTTTGTTGCAGATTGAATTTTAAGTGCTTTTGCTATCATCAAACCTGTAGCCAGCTCTCATCCTCATTGAGCTATTCCAAGGGTGAGGGCTGGCTAGGGGTCGCCCTGGAGGCACCTGTAGCCAGCTCTCATCCACATTGAGCTGCTCCAAGGGTGAGGGCTGGCTAGGGGTCGCCCTGGAGGCACCTGTAGCCAGCTCTCATCCTCATTGAGCTGCTCCAAGGGTGAGGGCTGGCTAGGGGTCGCCCTGGAGGCACCTGTAGCCAGCTCTCATCCTCATTGAGCTGCTCCAAGGGTGAGGGCTGGCTAGGGGTCGCCCTGGAGGCACCTGTAGCCAGCTCTCATCCTCATTGAGCTGCTCCAAGGGTGAGGGCTGGCTAGGGGTCGCCCTGGAGGCACCTGTAGCCAGCTCTCATCCTCATTGAGCTATTCCAAGGGTGAGGGCTGGCTACGTGTCGCCCTGGAGGCACTTGTAGCCAGCTCTCATCCTCATTGAGCGTGATAACGGACGCTGCGCTGAACGGCGGCGCATAGGAACGGGCGGTGAAATAAGCGCGCCAAAAAAACTATAAAGTTTACGTTTTTTTTCCGTAATTCATCAGATGAGGGTGATAACGGACGCTGCGCTGAACGGCGGCGCGTAGGAACGGGCGGTGAAATAAGCGCGCCAAAAAAACTATAAAGTTTACGTTTTTTTTCCGTAATTCATCAGATGAGCGTGATAACGGACGCTGCGCTGAATGGCGGCGCGTAGGAACGGGCAGTGAAATAAGCGCGCCAAAAAAACTATAAAGTTTACGTTTTTTTTCCGTAATTCATCAGATGAGCGTGATAACGGATGCTGTGCTGAACGGCGGCACGTAGGAACGGGCGATGAAATAAGTGCGCCAAAAAAACTATAAAGTTTACGTTCTTTTTCCGTAATTCATCAGATGAGCGTGATAACGGATGCTGTGCTGAACGGCGGCACGTAGGAACGGGCGATGAAATAAGTGCGCCAAAAAAACGATAAAGTTTACGTTTTTTTTCTGTAATTTATCAGATCAGCGTGATAACGGACGCAGCCCTTAACGGCGGCGTCAGAGCGACTTTATTTTGTTGCATTTGAATTTTAAGTGCTTTTGCTATCATCAAACCTGTAGCCAGCTCTCATCCTCATTGAGCTATTCCAAGGGTGAGGGCTGGCTAAGGGTCGCCCTGGAGGCACCTGTAGCCAGCTCTCATCCTCATTGAGCTGCTCCAAGGGTGAGGGCTGGCTAGGGGTCGCCCTGGAGGCACCTGTAGCCAGCTCTCATCCTCATTGAGCTGCTCCAAGGGTGAGGGCTGGCTACGGGTCGCCCTGGAGGCACCTGTAGCCAGCTCTCATCCTTATTGAGCTGCTCCAAGGGTGAGGGCTGGCTAGGGTTCGCCCTGGAGGCACCTGTAGCCAGCTCTCATCCTCATTGAGCTGCTCCAAGGGTGAGGGCTGGCTAGGGGTCGCCCTGGAGGCACCTGTAGCCAGCTCTCATCCTCATTGAGCTATTCCAAGGGTGAGGGCTGGCTACGTGTCGCCCTGGAGGCACTTGTAGCCAGCTCTCATCCTCATTGAGCGTGATAACGGACGCTGCGCTGAACGGCGGCGCATAGGAACGGGCGGTGAAATAAGCGCGCCAAAAAAACTATAAAGTTTACGTTTTTTTTCCGTAATTCATCAGATGAGGGTGATAACGGACGCTGCGCTGAACGGCGGCGCGTAGGAACGGGCAGTGAAATAAGCGCGCCAAAAAAATTATAAAGTTTACGTTTTTTTTCCGTAATTCATCAGATGAGCGTGATAACGGACGCTGCGCTGAATGGCGGCGCGTAGGAACGGGCGGTGAAATAAGCGCGCCAAAAAAACTATAAAGTTTACGTTTTTTTTCCGTAATTCATCAGATGAGCGTGATAACGGATGCTGTGCTGAACGGCGGCACGTAGGAACGGGCGATGAAATAAGTGCGCCAAAAAAACAATAAAGTTTACGTTTTTTTTCTGTAATTTATCAGATCACCGTGATAACGGACGCAGCCCTTAACGGCGGCGTCAGAGCGACTTTTTTTTAGTTGCAGATTGAATTTTAAGTGCTTTTGCTATCATCAAACCTGTAGCCAGCTCTCATCCTCATTGAGCTATTCCAAGGGTGAGGGCTGGCTAAGGGTCGCCCTGGAGGCACCTGTAGCCAGCTCTCATCCTCATTGAGCTGCTCCAAGGGTGAGGGCTGGCTAGGGGTCACCCTGGAGGCACCTGTAGCCAGCTCTCATCCTCATTGAGCTGCTCCAAGGGTGAGGGCTGGCTAGGGGTCGCCCTGGAGGCACCTGTAGCCAGCTCTCATCCTCATTGAGCTGCTCCAAGGGTGAGGGCTGGCTAGGGGTCGCCCTGGAGGCACCTGTAGCCAGCTCTCATCCTCATTGAGCTGCTCCAAGGGTGAGGGCTGGCTAGGGGTCGCCCTGGAGGCACCTGTAGCCAGCTCTCATCCTCATTGAGCTGCTCCAAGGGTGAGGGCTGGCTAGGGGTCGCCCTGGAGGCACCTGTAACCAGCTCTCATCCTCATTGAGCTATTCGAAGGGTGAGGTCTGGCTACGTGTCGCCCTGGAGGCACCTGTAGCCAACTCTCATCCTCATTGAGCGTGATAACGGACGCTGCGCTGAACGGCGGCGCATAGGAACGGGCGGTGAAATAAGCGCGCCAAATAAACTATAAAGTTTACGTTTTTTTTCCGTAATTCATCAGATGAGGGTGATAACGGACGCTGCGCTGAACGGCGGCGCGTAGGAACGGGCGGTGAAATAAGCGCGCCAAAAAAACTATAAAATTTACGTTTTTTTTCCGTAATTCATCAGATGAGCGTGATAACGGAAGCTGCGCTAAACGGCGGCGCGTAGGAACGGGCGGTGAAATAAGCGCGCCAAAAAAGCTATAAAGTGTACGTTTTTTTTCCATAATTCATTAGATGAGCGTGATAACGGAAGCTGCGTTGAACGGCGGCGCGTAGGAACGGGCGGTGAAATAAGCGCGCCAAAAAAACTATAAAGTTTACGTTTTTTTCCGTAATTCATCAGATGAGCGTGATAACGGACGCTGCGCTGAATGGCGGCGCGTAGGAACGGGCGGTGAAATAAGCGCGCCAAAAAAACTATAAAGTTTACGTTTTTTTTCCGTAATTCATCAGATGAGCGTGATAACGGATGCTGTGCTGAACGGCGGCACGTAGGAACGGGCGGTGAAATAAGTGCGCCAAAAAAACGATAAAGTTTACGTTTTTTTTCTGTAATTTATCAGATGAGCGTGATAACGGACGCAGCCCTTAACGGCGGCGTCAGAGCGACTTTTTTTTGTTGCAGATTGAATTTTAAGTGCTTTTGCTATCATCAAACCTGTAGCCAGCTCTCATCCTCATTGAGCTATTCCAAGGGTGAGGGCTGGCTAGGGGTCGCCCTGGAGGCACCTGTAGCCAGCTCTCATCCTCATTGAGCTGCTCCAAGGGTGAGGGCTGGCTAGGGGTCGCCCTGGAGGCACCTGTAGCCAGCTCTCATACTCATTGAGCTGCTCCAAGGGTGAGGGCTGGCTAGGGGTCGCCCTGGAGGCACCTGTAGCCAGCTCTCATCCTCATTGAGCTGCTCCAAGGGTGAGGGCTGGCTAGGGGTCGCCCTGGAGGCACCTGTAGCCAGCTCTCATCCTCATTGAGCTGCTCCAAGGGTGAGGGCTGGCTAGGGGTCGCCCTGGAGGCACCTGTAGCCAGCTCTCATCCTCATTGAGCTGCTCCAAGGGTGAGGGCTGGCTAGGGGTCGCCCTGGAGGCACCTGTAGCCAGCTCTCATCCTCATTGAGCTGCTCCAAGGGTGAGGGCTGGCTACGGGTCGCCCTGGAGGCACCTGTAGCCAGCTCTCATCCTCATTGAGCTGCTCCAAGGGTGAGGGCTGGCTAGGGGTCGCCCTGGAGGCACCTGTAGCCAGCTCTCATCCTCATTGAGCTGCTCCAAGGGTGAGGGCTGGCTAGGGGTCGCCCTGGAGGCACCTGTAGCCAGCTCTCATCCTCATTGAGCTGCTCCAAGGGTGAGGGCTGGCTAGGGGTCGCCCTGGAGGCACCTGTAGCCAGCTCTCATCCTCATTGAGCTATTCCAAGGGTGAGGGCTGGCTACGTGTCGCCCTGGAGGCACTTGTAGCCAGCTCTCATCCTCATTGAGCGTGATAACGGACGCTGCGCTGAACGGCGGCGCATAGGAACGGGCGGTGAAATAAGCGCGCCAAAAAAACTATAAAGTTTACATTTTTTTTTTGTAATTCATCAGATGAGGGTGATAACGGACGCTGCGCTGAACGGCGGCGCGTAGGAACGGGCGGTGAAATAAGTGCGCCAAAAAAACTATAAAGTTTACGTTTTTTTTCCGTATTTCATCAGATGAGCGTGATAACGGACGCTGCGCTGAATGGCGGCGCGTAGGAACGGGCGGTGAAATAAGCGCGCCAAAAAATCTATAAAGTTTACGTTTTTTTTCCGTAATTCATCAGATGAGCGTGATAACGGATGCTGTGCTGAACGGCGGCACGTAGGAACGGGCGATGAAATAAGTGCGCCAAAAAAACTATAAAGTTTACGTTTTTTTTCCGTAATTCATCTGATGAGCGTGATAACGGATGCTGTGCTGAACGGCGGCACGTAGGAACGGGCGATGAAATAAGTGCGCCAAAAAAACGATAAAGTTTACGTTTTTTTTCTGTAATTTATCAGATCAGCGTGATAACGGACGCAGCCCTTAACGGCGGCGTCAGAGCGACTTTATTTTGTTGCAGATTGAATTTTAAGTGCTTTTGCTATCATCAAACCTGTAGCCAGCTCTCATCCTCATTGAGCTATTCCAAGGGTGAGGGCTGGCTAAGGGTCGCCCTGGAGGCACCTGTAGCCAGCTCTCATCCTCATTGAGCTGCTCCAAGGGTGAGGGCTGGCTAGGGGTCGCCCTGGAGGCACCTGTAGCCAGCTCTCATCCTCATTGAGCTGCTCCAAGGGTGAGGGCTGGCTAGGGGTCGCCCTGGAGGCACCTGTAGCCAGCTCTCATCCTCATTGAGCTGCTCCAAGGGTGAGGGCTGGCTACGGGTCGCCCTGGAGGCACCTGTAGCCAGCTCTCATCCTCATTGAGCTGCTCCAAGGGTGAGGGCTGGCTAGGGGTCGCCCTGGAGGCACCTGTAGCCAGCTCTCATCCTCATTGAGCTGCTCCAATGGTGAGGGCTGGCTAGGGGTTGCCCTGGAGGCACCTGTAGCCAGCTCTCATCCTCATTGAGCTGCTCCAAGGGTGAGGGCTGGCTAGGGTTCGCCCTGGAAGCACCTGTAGCCAGCTCTCATCCTCATTGAGCTGCTCCAAGGGTGAGGGCTGGCTAGGGGTCGCCCTGGAGGCACCTGTAGCCAGCTCTCATCCTCATTGAGCTGTTCCAAGGGTGAGGGCTGGCTACGTGTCGCCCTGGAGGCACTTGTAGCCAGCTCTCATCCTCATTGAGCGTGATAACGGACGCTGCGCTGAACGGCGGCGCATAGGAACGGGCGGTGAAATAAGCGCGCCAAAAAAAACTATAAAGTTTACGTTTTTTTTCCGTAATTCATCAGATGAGGGTGATAACGGACGCTGCGCTGAACGGCGGTGCGTAGGAACGGGCGGTGAAATAAGCGCGCCAAAAAAACTATAAAGTTTACGTTTTTTTTCCGTAAATCATCAGATGAGCGTGATAACGGATGCTGTGCTGAACGGCGGCACGTAGGAACGGGCGATGAAATAAGTGCGCCAAAAAAACGATAAAGTTTACGTTTTTTTTCTGTAATTTATCAGATCACCGTGATAACGGACGCAGCCCTTAACGGCGGCGTCAGAGCGACTTTTTTTTGTTGCAGATTGAATTTTAAGTGTTTTGCTATCATCAAACCTGTAGCCAGCTCTCATCCTCATTGAGCTATTCCAAGGGTGAGGGCTGGCTAAGGGTCGCCCTGGAGGCACCTGTAGCCAGCTCTCATCCTCATTGAGCTGCTCCAAGGGTGAGGGCTGGCTAGGGGTCGCCCTGGAGGCACCTGTAGCCAGCTCTCATCCTCATTGAGCTGCTCCAAGGGTGAGGGCTGGCTAGGGATCGCCCTGGAGGCACCTGTAGCCAGCTCTCATCCTCATTGAGCTGCTCCAAGGGTGAGGGCTGGCTAGGGGTCGCCCTGGAGGCACCTGTAGCCAGCTCTCATCCTCATTGAGCTGCTCCAAGGGTGAGGGCTGGCTAGGGGTCGCCCTGGAGGCACCTGTAGCCAGCTCTCATCCTCATTGAGCTGCTCCAAGGGTGAGGGCTGGCTAGGAGTCGCCCTGGAGGCACCTGTAGCCAGCTCTCATCCTCATTGAGCTGCTCCAAGGGTGAGGGCTGGCTAGGGGTCGCCCTGGAGGCACCTGTAGCCAGCTCTCATCCTCATTGAGCTGCTCCAAGGGTGAGGGCTGGCTAGGGGTCGCCCTGGAGGCACCTGTAGCCAGCTCTCATCCTCATTGAGCTGCTCCAAGGGTGAGGGCTGGCTAGGGGTCGCCCTGGAGGCACCTGTAGCCAGCTCTCATCCTCATTGAGCTGCTCCAAGGGTGAGGGCTGGCTAGGGGTCGCCCTGGAGGCACCTGTAGCCAGCTCTCATCCTCATTGAGCTGCTCCAAGGGTGAGGGCTGGCTACGGGTCGCCCTGGACGCACCTGTAGCCAGCTCTCATCCTCATTGAGCTGCTCCAAGGGTGAGGGCTGGCTAGGGGTCGCCCTGGAGGCACCTGTAGCCAGCTCTCATCCTCATTGAGCTGCTCCAAGGGTGAGGGCTGGCTAGGGGTCGCCCTGGAGGCACCTGTAGCCAGCTCTCATCCTCATTGAGGTGCTCCAAGGGTGAGGGCTGGCTAGGGGTCGCCCTGGAGGCACCTGTAGCCAGCTCTCATCCTCATTGAGCTGCTCCAAGGGTGAGGGCTGGCTAGGGGTCGCCCTGGAGGCACCTGTAGCCAGCTCTCATCCTCATTGAGCTGCTCCAAGGGTGAGGGCTGGCTAGGGGTCGCCCTGGAGGCACCTGTAGCCAGCTCTCATCCTCATTGAGCTGCTCCAAGGGTGAGGGCTGGCTAGGGGTCGCCCTGGAGGCACCTGTAGCCAGCTCTCATCCTCATTGAGCTGCTCCAAGGGTGAGGGCTGGCTAGGGGTCGCCCTGGAGGCACCTGTAGCCAGCTCTCATCCTCATTGAGCTGCTCCAAGGGTGAGGGCTGGCTAGGGGTCGCCCTGGAGACACCTGTAGCCAGCTCTCATCCTCATTGAGCTATTCGAAGGGTGAGGGCTGGCTACGTGTCGCCCTGGAGGCACCTGTAGCCAACTCTCATCCTCATTGAGCGTGATAACGGACGCTGCGCTGAACGGCGGCGCATAGGAACGGGCGGTGAAATAAGCGCGCCAAAAAAACTATAAAGTTTACGTTTTTTTTCGTAATTCATCAGATGAGGGTGATAACGGACGCTGCGCTGAACGGCGGCGCGTAGGAACGGGCGGTGAAATAAGCGCGCCAAAAAAACTATAAAATTTACGTTTTTTTTCCGTAATTCATCAGATGAGCGTGATAACGGACGCTGCGCTGAATGGCGGCGCGTAGGAACGGGCGGTGAAATAAGCGCGCCAAAAAAACTATAAAGTTTACGTTTTTTTTCCGTAAATCATCAGATGAGCGTGATAACGGATGCTGTGCTGAACAGCGGCACGTAGGAACGGGCGATGAAATAAGTGCGCCAAAAAAACGATAAAGTTTACGTTTTTTTTCTGTAATTTATCAGATGAGCGTGATAACGGACGCAGCCCTTAACGGCGGCGTCAGAGCGACTTTTTTTTGTTGCAGATTGAATTTTAAGTGCTTTTGGTATCATCAAACCTGTAGCCAGCTCTAATCCTCATTGAGCTATTCCAAGGGTGAGGGCTGGCTAGGGGTCGCCCTGGAGGCACCTGTAGCCAGCTCTCATCCTCACTGAGCTGCTCCAAGGGTGAGGGCTGGCTAGGGGTCGCCCTGGAGGCACCTGTAGCCAGCTCTCATCCTCATTGAGCTGCTCCAAGGGTGAGGGCTGGCTAGGGGTCGCCCTGGAGGCACCTGTAGCCAGCTCTCATCCTCATTGAGCTGCTCCAAGGGTGAGGGCTGGCTAGGGGTCGCCCTGGAGGCACCTGTAGCCAGCTCTCATCCTCATTGAGCTGCTCCAAGGGTGAGGGCTGGCTAGGGGTCGCCCTGGAGGCACCTGTAGCCAGCTCTCATCCTCATTGAGCTGCTCCAAGCGTGAGGGCTGGCTAGGGGTCGCCCTGGAGGCACCTGTAGCCAGCTCTCATCCTCATTGAGCTGCTCCAAGGGTGAGGGCTGGCTAGGGGTCGCCCTGGAGTCACCTGTAGCCAGCTCTCATCCTCATTGAGCTGCTCCAAGGGTGAGGACTGGCTAGGGGTCGCCCTGGAGGCACCTGTAGCCAGCTCTCATCCTCATTGAGCTGCTCCAAGGGTGAGGGCTGGCTAGGGGTCGCCCTGGAGGCACCTGTAGCCAGCTCTCATCCTCATTGAGCTGCTCCAAGGGTGAGGGCTGGCTAGGGGTCGCCATGGAGGCACCTGTAGCCAGCTCTCATCCTCATTGAGCTGCTCCAAGGGTGAGGGCTGGCTAGGGGTCGCCCTCGAGGCACCTGTAGCCAGCTCTCATCCTCATTGAGCTGCTCCAAGGGTGAGGGCTGGCTAGGGGTCGTCCTGGAGGCACCTGTAGCCAGCTCTCATCCTCATTGAGCTGCTCCAAGGGTGAGGGCTGGCTAGGGGTCGCCCTGGAGGCACCTGTAGCCAGCTCTCATCCTCATTGAGCTGCTCCAAGGGTGAGGGCTGGCTAGGGGTCGCCCTGGAGGCACCTGTAGCCAGCTCTCATCCTCATTGAGCTGCTCCAAGGGTGAGGGCTGGCTAGGGGTCGCCCTGGAGGCACCTGTAGCCAGCTCTCATCCTCATTGAGCTGCTCCAAGGGTGAGGGCTGGCTAGGGGTCGCCCTGGAGGCACCTGTAGCCAGCTCTCATCCTCATTGAGCTGCTCCAAGGGTGAGGGCTGGCTAGGGGTCGCCATGGAGGCACCTGTAGCCAGCTCTCATCATCATTGAGCTATTCCAAGGGTGAGAGCTGGCTACGTGTCGCCCTGGAGGCACTTGTAGCCAGCTCTCATCCTCATTGAGCGTGATAACGGACGCTGCGCTGAACGGCGGCGCATAGGAACGGGCGGTGAAATAAGCGCGACAAAAAAAACTATAAAGTTTACGTTTTTTTTCCGTAATTCATCAGATGAGGGTGATAACGGACGCTGCGCTGAACGGCGGCGCGTAGGAACGGGCGGTGAAATAAGCGCGCCAAAAAAACTATAAAGTTTACGTTTTTTTTCCGTAATTCATCAGATGAGCATGATAACGGACGCTGCGCTGAATGGCGGCGCGTAGGAACGGGCGGTGAAATAAGCGCGCCAAAAAAACTATAAAGTTTACTTTTTTTTTCCGTAATTCATCAGATGAGCGTGATAACGGATGCTGTGCTGAACGGCGACACGTAGGAACGGGCGATGAAATAAGTGCGCCAAAAAAACGATAAAGTTTACGTTTTTTTTCTGTAATTTATCAGATCAGCGTGATAACGGACGCAGCCCTTAACGGCGGCGTCAGAGCGACTTTTTTTTGTTGTAGATTGAATTTTAAGTGCTTTTGCTATCATCAAACCTGTAGCCAGCTCTCATCCTCATTGAGCTGCTCCAAGGGTGAGGGCTGGCTAGGGGTCGCCCTGGAGGCACCTGTAGCCAGCTCTCATCCTCATTGAGCTGCTCCAAGGGTGAGGGCTGGCTAGGGGTCGCCCTGGAGGCACCTGTAGCCAGCTCTCATCCTCATTGAGCTGCTCCAAGGGTGAGGGCTGGCTAGGGGTCGCCCTGGAGGCACCTGTAGCCAGCTCTCATCCTCATTGAGCTGCTCCAAGGGTGAGGGCTGGCTAGGGGTCGCCCTGGAGGCACCTGTAGCCAGCTCTCATCCTCATTGAGCTGCTCCAAGGGTGAGGGCTGGCTAGGGGTCGCCCTGGAGGCACCTGTAGCCAGCTCTCATCCTCATTGAGCTGCTCCAAGGGTGAGGGCTGGCTAGGGGTCGCCCTGGAGGCACCTGTAGCCAGCTCTCATCCTCATTGAGCTGCTCCAAGGGTGAGGGCTGGCTACGGGTCGCCCTGGAGGCACCTGTAGCCAGCTCTCATCCTCATTGAGCTGCTCCAAGGGTGAGGGCTGGCTAGGGGTCTCCCTGGAGGCACCTGTAGCCAGCTCTCATCCTCATTGAGCTGCTCCAAGGGTGAGGGCTGGCTAGGGGTCGCCCTGGAGGCACCTGTAGCCAGCTCTCATCCTCATTGAGCTGCTCCAAGGGTGAGAGCTGGCTAGGGGTCGCCCTGGAGGCACCTGTAGCCAGCTCTCATCCTCATTGAGCTGCTCCAAGGGTGAGGGCTGGCTAGGGGTCGCCCTGGAGGCACCTGTAGCCAGCTCTCATCCTCATTGAGCTGCTCCAAGGGTGAGGGCTGGCTAGGGGTCGCCCTGGAGGCACCTGTAGCCAGCTCTCATCCTCATTGAGCTGCTCCAAGGGTGAGGGCTGGCTAGGGGTCGCCCTGGAGGCACCTGTAGCCAGCTCTCATCCTCATTGAGCTGCTCCAAGGGTGAGGGCTGGCTAGGGGTCGCCCTGGAGGCACCTGTAGCCAGCTCTCATCCTCATTGAGCTGCTCCAAGGGTGAGGGCTGGCTAGGGGTCGCCCTGGAGGCACCTGTAGCCAGCTCTCATCCTCATTGAGCTGCTCCAAGGGTGAGGGCTGGCTAGGGGTCGCCCTGGAGGCACCTGTAGCCAGCTCTCATCCTCATTGAGCTGCTCCAAGGGTGAGGGCTGGCTAGGGGTCGCCCTGGAGACACCTGTAGCCAGCTCTCATCCTCATTGAGCTATTCGAAGGGTGAGGGCTGGCTACGTGTCGCCCTGGAGGCACCTGTAGCCAACTCTCATCCTCATTGAGCGTGATAACGGACGCTGCGCTGAACGGCGGCGCATAGGAACGGGCGGTGAAATAAGCGCGCCAAAAAAACTATAAAGTTTACGTTTTTTTTCGTAATTCATCAGATGAGGGTGATAACGGACGCTGCGCTGAACGGCGGCGCGTAGGAACGGGCGGTGAAATAAGCGCGCCAAAAAAACTATAAAATTTACGTTTTTTTTCCGTAATTCATCAGATGAGCGTGATAACGGAAGCTGCGCTGAACGGCGGCGCGTAGGAACGGGCGGTGAAATAAGCGCGCCAAAAAAGCTATAAAGTGTACGTTTTTTTTCCATAATTCATTAGATGAGCGTGATAACGGAAGCTGCGTTGAACGGCGGCGCGTAGGAACGGGCGGTGAAATAAGCGCGCCAAAAAAACTATAAAGTTTACGTTTTTTTTCCGTAATTCATCAGATGAGCGTGATAACGGACGCTGCGCTGAATGGCGGCGCGTAGGAACGGGCGGTGAAATAAGCGCGCCAAAAAAACTATAAAGTTTACGTTTTTTTTCCGTAATTCATCAGATGAGCGTGATAACGGATGCTGTGCTGAACGGCGGCACGTAGGAACGGTCGGTGAAATAAGTGCGCCAAAAAAACGATAAAGTTTACTTTTTTTTCTGTAATTTATCAGATGAGCGTGATAACGGACGCAGCCCTTAACGGCGGCGTCAGAGCGACTTTTTTTTGTTGCAGATTGAATTTTAAGTGCTTTTGGTATCATCAAACCTGTAGCCAGCTCTCATCCTCATTGAGCTATTCCAAGGGTGAGGGCAGGCTAGGGGTCGCCCTGGAGGCACCTGTAGCCAGCTCTCATCCTCATTGAGCTGCTCCAAGGGTGAGGGCTGGCTAGGGGTCGCCCTGGAGGCACCTGTAGCCAGCTCTCATCCTCATTGAGCTGCTCCAAGGGTGAGGGCTGGCTACGGGTCGCCCTGGAGGCACCTGTAGCCAGCTCTCATCCTCATTGAGCTGCTCCAAGGGTGAGGGCTGGCTAGGGGTCGCCCTGGAGGCACCTGTAGCCAGCTCTCATCCTCATTGAGCTGCTCCAATGGTGAGGGCTGGCTAGGGGTTGCCCTGGAGGCACCTGTAGCCAGCTCTCATCCTCATTGAGCTGCTCCAAGGGTGAGGGCTGGCTAGGGTTCGCCCTGGAAGCACCTGTAGCCAGCTCTCATCCTCATTGAGCTGCTCCAAGGGTGAGGGCTGGCTAGGGGTCGCCCTGGAGGCACCTGTAGCCAGCTCTCATCCTCATTGAGCTGTTCCAAGGGTGAGGGCTGGCTACGTGTCGCCCTGGAGGCACTTGTAGCCAGCTCTCATCCTCATTGAGCGTGATAACGGACGCTGCGCTGAACGGCGGCGCATAGGAACGGGCGGTGAAATAAGCGCGCCAAAAAAAACTATAAAGTTTACGTTTTTTTTCCGTAATTCATCAGATGAGGGTGATAACGGACGCTGCGCTGAACGGCGGTGCGTAGGAACGGGCGGTGAAATAAGCGCGCCAAAAAAACTATAAAGTTTACGTTTTTTTTCCGTAAATCATCAGATGAGCGTGATAACGGATGCTGTGCTGAACGGCGGCACGTAGGAACGGGCGATGAAATAAGTGCGCCAAAAAAACGATAAAGTTTACGTTTTTTTTCTGTAATTTATCAGATCACCGTGATAACGGACGCAGCCCTTAACGGCGGCGTCAGAGCGACTTTTTTTTGTTGCAGATTGAATTTTAAGTGTTTTGCTATCATCAAACCTGTAGCCAGCTCTCATCCTCATTGAGCTATTCCAAGGGTGAGGGCTGGCTAAGGGTCGCCCTGGAGGCACCTGTAGCCAGCTCTCATCCTCATTGAGCTGCTCCAAGGGTGAGGGCTGGCTAGGGGTCGCCCTGGAGGCACCTGTAGCCAGCTCTCATCCTCATTGAGCTGCTCCAAGGGTGAGGGCTGGCTAGGGATCGCCCTGGAGGCACCTGTAGCCAGCTCTCATCCTCATTGAGCTGCTCCAAGGGTGAGGGCTGGCTAGGGGTCGCCCTGGAGGCACCTGTAGCCAGCTCTCATCCTCATTGAGCTGCTCCAAGGGTGAGGGCTGGCTAGGGGTCGCCCTGGAGGCACCTGTAGCCAGCTCTCATCCTCATTGAGCTGCTCCAAGGGTGAGGGCTGGCTAGGAGTCGCCCTGGAGGCACCTGTAGCCAGCTCTCATCCTCATTGAGCTGCTCCAAGGGTGAGGGCTGGCTAGGGGTCGCCCTGGAGGCACCTGTAGCCAGCTCTCATCCTCATTGAGCTGCTCCAAGGGTGAGGGCTGGCTAGGGGTCGCCCTGGAGGCACCTGTAGCCAGCTCTCATCCTCATTGAGCTGCTCCAAGGGTGAGGGCTGGCTAGGGGTCGCCCTGGAGGCACCTGTAGCCAGCTCTCATCCTCATTGAGCTGCTCCAAGGGTGAGGGCTGGCTACGGGTCGCCCTGGACGCACCTGTAGCCAGCTCTCATCCTCATTGAGCTGCTCCAAGGGTGAGGGCTGGCTAGGGGTCGCCCTGGAGGCACCTGTAGCCAGCTCTCATCCTCATTGAGCTGCTCCAAGGGTGAGGGCTGGCTAGGGGTCGCCCTGGAGGCACCTGTAGCCAGCTCTCATCCTCATTGAGGTGCTCCAAGGGTGAGGGCTGGCTAGGGGTCGCCCTGGAGGCACCTGTAGCCAGCTCTCATCCTCATTGAGCTGCTCCAAGGGTGAGGGCTGGCTAGGGGTCGCCCTGGAGGCACCTGTAGCCAGCTCTCATCCTCATTGAGCTGCTCCAAGGGTGAGGGCTGGCTAGGGGTCGCCCTGGAGGCACCTGTAGCCAGCTCTCATCCTCATTGAGCTGCTCCAAGGGTGAGGGCTGGCTAGGGGTCGCCCTGGAGGCACCTGTAGCCAGCTCTCATCCTCATTGAGCTGCTCCAAGGGTGAGGGCTGGCTAGGGGTCGCCCTGGAGGCACCTGTAGCCAGCTCTCATCCTCATTGAGCTGCTCCAAGGGTGAGGGCTGGCTAGGGGTCGCCCTGGAGACACCTGTAGCCAGCTCTCATCCTCATTGAGCTATTCGAAGGGTGAGGGCTGGCTACGTGTCGCCCTGGAGGCACCTGTAGCCAACTCTCATCCTCATTGAGCGTGATAACGGACGCTGCGCTGAACGGCGGCGCATAGGAACGGGCGGTGAAATAAGCGCGCCAAAAAAACTATAAAGTTTACGTTTTTTTTCGTAATTCATCAGATGAGGGTGATAACGGACGCTGCGCTGAACGGCGGCGCGTAGGAACGGGCGGTGAAATAAGCGCGCCAAAAAAACTATAAAATTTACGTTTTTTTTCCGTAATTCATCAGATGAGCGTGATAACGGACGCTGCGCTGAATGGCGGCGCGTAGGAACGGGCGGTGAAATAAGCGCGCCAAAAAAACTATAAAGTTTACGTTTTTTTTCCGTAAATCATCAGATGAGCGTGATAACGGATGCTGTGCTGAACAGCGGCACGTAGGAACGGGCGATGAAATAAGTGCGCCAAAAAAACGATAAAGTTTACGTTTTTTTTCTGTAATTTATCAGATGAGCGTGATAACGGACGCAGCCCTTAACGGCGGCGTCAGAGCGACTTTTTTTTGTTGCAGATTGAATTTTAAGTGCTTTTGGTATCATCAAACCTGTAGCCAGCTCTAATCCTCATTGAGCTATTCCAAGGGTGAGGGCTGGCTAGGGGTCGCCCTGGAGGCACCTGTAGCCAGCTCTCATCCTCACTGAGCTGCTCCAAGGGTGAGGGCTGGCTAGGGGTCGCCCTGGAGGCACCTGTAGCCAGCTCTCATCCTCATTGAGCTGCTCCAAGGGTGAGGGCTGGCTAGGGGTCGCCCTGGAGGCACCTGTAGCCAGCTCTCATCCTCATTGAGCTGCTCCAAGGGTGAGGGCTGGCTAGGGGTCGCCCTGGAGGCACCTGTAGCCAGCTCTCATCCTCATTGAGCTGCTCCAAGGGTGAGGGCTGGCTAGGGGTCGCCCTGGAGGCACCTGTAGCCAGCTCTCATCCTCATTGAGCTGCTCCAAGCGTGAGGGCTGGCTAGGGGTCGCCCTGGAGGCACCTGTAGCCAGCTCTCATCCTCATTGAGCTGCTCCAAGGGTGAGGGCTGGCTAGGGGTCGCCCTGGAGTCACCTGTAGCCAGCTCTCATCCTCATTGAGCTGCTCCAAGGGTGAGGACTGGCTAGGGGTCGCCCTGGAGGCACCTGTAGCCAGCTCTCATCCTCATTGAGCTGCTCCAAGGGTGAGGGCTGGCTAGGGGTCGCCCTGGAGGCACCTGTAGCCAGCTCTCATCCTCATTGAGCTGCTCCAAGGGTGAGGGCTGGCTAGGGGTCGCCATGGAGGCACCTGTAGCCAGCTCTCATCCTCATTGAGCTGCTCCAAGGGTGAGGGCTGGCTAGGGGTCGCCCTCGAGGCACCTGTAGCCAGCTCTCATCCTCATTGAGCTGCTCCAAGGGTGAGGGCTGGCTAGGGGTCGTCCTGGAGGCACCTGTAGCCAGCTCTCATCCTCATTGAGCTGCTCCAAGGGTGAGGGCTGGCTAGGGGTCGCCCTGGAGGCACCTGTAGCCAGCTCTCATCCTCATTGAGCTGCTCCAAGGGTGAGGGCTGGCTAGGGGTCGCCCTGGAGGCACCTGTAGCCAGCTCTCATCCTCATTGAGCTGCTCCAAGGGTGAGGGCTGGCTAGGGGTCGCCCTGGAGGCACCTGTAGCCAGCTCTCATCCTCATTGAGCTGCTCCAAGGGTGAGGGCTGGCTAGGGGTCGCCCTGGAGGCACCTGTAGCCAGCTCTCATCCTCATTGAGCTGCTCCAAGGGTGAGGGCTGGCTAGGGGTCGCCATGGAGGCACCTGTAGCCAGCTCTCATCATCATTGAGCTATTCCAAGGGTGAGAGCTGGCTACGTGTCGCCCTGGAGGCACTTGTAGCCAGCTCTCATCCTCATTGAGCGTGATAACGGACGCTGCGCTGAACGGCGGCGCATAGGAACGGGCGGTGAAATAAGCGCGACAAAAAAAACTATAAAGTTTACGTTTTTTTTCCGTAATTCATCAGATGAGGGTGATAACGGACGCTGCGCTGAACGGCGGCGCGTAGGAACGGGCGGTGAAATAAGCGCGCCAAAAAAACTATAAAGTTTACGTTTTTTTTCCGTAATTCATCAGATGAGCATGATAACGGACGCTGCGCTGAATGGCGGCGCGTAGGAACGGGCGGTGAAATAAGCGCGCCAAAAAAACTATAAAGTTTACTTTTTTTTTCCGTAATTCATCAGATGAGCGTGATAACGGATGCTGTGCTGAACGGCGACACGTAGGAACGGGCGATGAAATAAGTGCGCCAAAAAAACGATAAAGTTTACGTTTTTTTTCTGTAATTTATCAGATCAGCGTGATAACGGACGCAGCCCTTAACGGCGGCGTCAGAGCGACTTTTTTTTGTTGTAGATTGAATTTTAAGTGCTTTTGCTATCATCAAACCTGTAGCCAGCTCTCATCCTCATTGAGCTGCTCCAAGGGTGAGGGCTGGCTAGGGGTCGCCCTGGAGGCACCTGTAGCCAGCTCTCATCCTCATTGAGCTGCTCCAAGGGTGAGGGCTGGCTAGGGGTCGCCCTGGAGGCACCTGTAGCCAGCTCTCATCCTCATTGAGCTGCTCCAAGGGTGAGGGCTGGCTAGGGGTCGCCCTGGAGGCACCTGTAGCCAGCTCTCATCCTCATTGAGCTGCTCCAAGGGTGAGGGCTGGCTAGGGGTCGCCCTGGAGGCACCTGTAGCCAGCTCTCATCCTCATTGAGCTGCTCCAAGGGTGAGGGCTGGCTAGGGGTCGCCCTGGAGGCACCTGTAGCCAGCTCTCATCCTCATTGAGCTGCTCCAAGGGTGAGGGCTGGCTAGGGGTCGCCCTGGAGGCACCTGTAGCCAGCTCTCATCCTCATTGAGCTGCTCCAAGGGTGAGGGCTGGCTACGGGTCGCCCTGGAGGCACCTGTAGCCAGCTCTCATCCTCATTGAGCTGCTCCAAGGGTGAGGGCTGGCTAGGGGTCTCCCTGGAGGCACCTGTAGCCAGCTCTCATCCTCATTGAGCTGCTCCAAGGGTGAGGGCTGGCTAGGGGTCGCCCTGGAGGCACCTGTAGCCAGCTCTCATCCTCATTGAGCTGCTCCAAGGGTGAGAGCTGGCTAGGGGTCGCCCTGGAGGCACCTGTAGCCAGCTCTCATCCTCATTGAGCTGCTCCAAGGGTGAGGGCTGGCTAGGGGTCGCCCTGGAGGCACCTGTAGCCAGCTCTCATCCTCATTGAGCTGCTCCAAGGGTGAGGGCTGGCTAGGGGTCGCCCTGGAGGCACCTGTAGCCAGCTCTCATCCTCATTGAGCTGCTCCAAGGGTGAGGGCTGGCTAGGGGTCGCCCTGGAGGCACCTGTAGCCAGCTCTCATCCTCATTGAGCTGCTCCAAGGGTGAGGGCTGGCTAGGGGTCGCCCTGGAGGCACCTGTAGCCAGCTCTCATCCTCATTGAGCTGCTCCAAGGGTGAGGGCTGGCTAGGGGTCGCCCTGGAGGCACCTGTAGCCAGCTCTCATCCTCATTGAGCTGCTCCAAGGGTGAGGGCTGGCTAGGGGTCGCCCTGGAGGCACCTGTAGCCAGCTCTCATCCTCATTGAGCTGCTCCAAGGGTGAGGGCTGGCTAGGGGTCGCCCTGGAGACACCTGTAGCCAGCTCTCATCCTCATTGAGCTATTCGAAGGGTGAGGGCTGGCTACGTGTCGCCCTGGAGGCACCTGTAGCCAACTCTCATCCTCATTGAGCGTGATAACGGACGCTGCGCTGAACGGCGGCGCATAGGAACGGGCGGTGAAATAAGCGCGCCAAAAAAACTATAAAGTTTACGTTTTTTTTCGTAATTCATCAGATGAGGGTGATAACGGACGCTGCGCTGAACGGCGGCGCGTAGGAACGGGCGGTGAAATAAGCGCGCCAAAAAAACTATAAAATTTACGTTTTTTTTCCGTAATTCATCAGATGAGCGTGATAACGGAAGCTGCGCTGAACGGCGGCGCGTAGGAACGGGCGGTGAAATAAGCGCGCCAAAAAAGCTATAAAGTGTACGTTTTTTTTCCATAATTCATTAGATGAGCGTGATAACGGAAGCTGCGTTGAACGGCGGCGCGTAGGAACGGGCGGTGAAATAAGCGCGCCAAAAAAACTATAAAGTTTACGTTTTTTTTCCGTAATTCATCAGATGAGCGTGATAACGGACGCTGCGCTGAATGGCGGCGCGTAGGAACGGGCGGTGAAATAAGCGCGCCAAAAAAACTATAAAGTTTACGTTTTTTTTCCGTAATTCATCAGATGAGCGTGATAACGGATGCTGTGCTGAACGGCGGCACGTAGGAACGGTCGGTGAAATAAGTGCGCCAAAAAAACGATAAAGTTTACTTTTTTTTCTGTAATTTATCAGATGAGCGTGATAACGGACGCAGCCCTTAACGGCGGCGTCAGAGCGACTTTTTTTTGTTGCAGATTGAATTTTAAGTGCTTTTGGTATCATCAAACCTGTAGCCAGCTCTCATCCTCATTGAGCTATTCCAAGGGTGAGGGCTGGCTAGGGGTCGCCCTGGAGGCACCTGTAGCCAGCTCTCATCCTCATTGAGCTGCTCCAAGGGTGAGGGCTGGCTAGGGGTCGCCCTGGAGGCACCTGTAGCCAGCTCTCATCCTCATTGAGCTGCTCCAAGGGTGAGGGCTGGCTAGGGGTCGCCCTGGAGGCACCTGTAGCCAGCTCTCATCCTCATTGAGCTGCTCCAAGGGTGAGGGCTGGCTAGGGGTCGCCCTGGAGGCACCTGTAGCCAGCTCTCATCCTCATTGAGCTGCTCCAAGGGTGAGGGCTGGCTAGGGGTCGCCCTGGAGGCACCTGTAGCCAGCTCTCATCCTCATTGAGCTGCTCCAAGCGTGAGGGCTGGCTAGGGGTCGCCCTGGAGGCACCTGTAGCCAGCTCTCATCCTCATTGAGCTGCTCCAAGGGTGAGGGCTGGCTAGGGGTCGCCCTGGAGTCACCTGTAGCCAGCTCTCATCCTCATTGAGCTGCTCCAAGGGTGAGGGCTGGCTAGGGGTCGCCCTGGAGGCACCTGTAGCCAGCTCTCATCCTCATTGAGCTGCTCCAAGGGTGAGGGCTGGCTAGGGGTCGCCCTGGAGGCACCTGTAGCCAGCTCTCATCCTCATTGAGCTGCTCCAAGGGTGAGGGCTGGCTAGGGGTCGCCCTGGAGGCACCTGTAGCCAGCTCTCATCCTCATTGAGCTGCTCCAAGGGTGAGGGCTGGCTAGGGGTCGTCCTGGAGGCACCTGTAGCCAGCTCTCATCCTCATTGAGCTGCTCCAAGGGAGAGGGCTGGCTAGGGGTCGCCCTGGAGGCACCTGTAGCCAGCTCTCATCCTCATTGAGCTGCTCCAAGGGTGAGGGCTGGCTAGGGGTCGCCCTGGAGGCACCTGTAGCCAGCTCTCATCCTCATTGAGCTGCTCCAAGGGTGAGTGCTGGCTAGGGGTCGCCCTGGAGGCACCTGTAGCCAGCTCTCATCCTCATTGAGCTGCTCCAAGGGTGAGGGCTGGCTAGGGGTCGCCCTGGAGGCACCTGTAGCCAGCTCTCATCCTCATTGAGCTGCTCCAAGGGTGAGGGCTGGCTAGGGGTCGCCCTGGAGGCACCTGTAGCCAGCTCTCATCCTCATTGAGCTATTCCAAGGGTGAGGGCTGGCTACGTGTCGCCCTGGAGGCACTTGTAGCCAGCTCTCATCCTCATTGAGCGTGATAACGGACGCTGCGCTGAACGGCGGCGCATAGGAACGGGCGGTGAAATAAGCGCGCCAAAAAAAACTATAAAGTTTACGTTTTTTTTCCGTAATTCATCAGATGAGGGTGATAACGGACGCTGCGCTGAACGGCGGCGCGTAGGAACGGGCGGTGAAATAAGCGCGCCAAAAAAACTATAAAGTTTACGTTTTTTTTCCGTAATTCATCAGATGAGCATGATAACGGACGCTGCGCTGAATAGCGGCGCGTAGGAACGGGCGGTGAAATAAGCGCGCCAAAAAAACTATAAAGTTTACTTTTTTTTTCCGTAATTCATCAGATGAGCGTGATAACGGATGCTGTGCTGAACGGCGACACGTAGGAACGGGCGATGAAATAAGCGCGCCAAAAAAACTATAAAGTTTACGTTTTTTTTTCCGTAATTCATCAGATGAGGGTGATAACGGACGCTGCGCTGAACGGCGGCGCGTAGGAACGGGCGGTGAAATAAGTGCGCCAAAAAAACTATAAAATTTACGTTTTTTTTCCGTAATTCATCAGATGAGCGTGATAACGGAAGCTGAGCTGAACGGCGGCGCGTAGGAACGGGCGGTGAAATAAGCGCACCAAAAAAGCTATAAAGTGTACGTTTTTTTTCCATAATTCATTAGATGAGCGTGATAACGGAAGCTGCGTTGAACGACGGCGCGTAGGAACGGGCGGTGAAATAAGCGCGCCAAAAAAACTATAAAGTTTACGTTTTTTTTCCGTAATTCATCAGATGAGCGTGATAACGGATGCTGCACTGAATGGCGGCGCGTAGGAACGGGCGGTGAAATAAGCGCGCCAAAAAAACTATAAAGTTTACGTTTTTTTTCCGTAATTCATCAGATGAGCGTGATAACGGAAGGTGCGCTGAACCGTGGCGCGTAGGAACGGGCGGTGAAATAAGCGCGCCAAAAAAACTATAAAGTTTACGTTTTTTTCCATAGTTCATTAGATGAGCGCGATAACGGAAGCTGCGCTGAACGGCGGCGCGTAGGAAAAGGCAGTGAAATAAGCGCGCCAAAAAAGCTATAAAGTTTCCTTTTTTTTTCCGTAATTTATCAGATGAGCGTGATAACGGACGCAGCCCTTAACGGCGGCGTCAGAGCGACTTTTTTTTGTTGCAGATTGAATTTTAAGTGCTTTTGGTATCATCAAACCTGTAGCCAGCTCTCATCCTCATTGAGCTATTCCAAGGGTGAGGGCTGGCTAGGGGTCGCCCTGGAGGCACCTGTAGCCAGCTCTCATCCTCATTGAGCTATTCCAAGGGTGAGGGCTGGCTACGGGTCGTCCTGGAAGTACCTGTAGCCAGCTCTCATCAAGAAAAAGCTACGCCTACTAAGTTGCATTAACCAATCGGAGCAGATTCATGATTTACATTCAAATAAACCATCATTTTAGGAAAACTAAAAGGAGTTTTGGAGGGAAGTTTAATTTGATCCAGTGCTCAGGAGCAACAAGGGTGATTAGTGCACAAGAGAAGCTGTGACCTTAGCCAATTACAACCATGCCGCCCAAAAGAAGGTAAGTACACCTGGTGGGATAGTGAGTGGGAGGGAAATATGAATCTGCAGAGGTATGTGTTGCTTCTAGAAATACTCTTTCTGGACACCATTGCAGCATGCATTCTGGGGTACACTGAGACCATGGGAGTATTTGCAGAAGAGGTTAACATACAGCATGTATTGGGATCAGGTGCCTAACTATACTGCAGCATCATCTGAGCTTGTACTGGAATCAGGTGTATAAGTATACTTGTACTCATATAGCTTGTACTGGAATCAGGTGTATAAGTATACTTGTACTCATATAGCTTGTACTGGAATCAGGTGTATAAGTATGCTTGTACTCATATAGTTTGTACTGGAATCAGGTGCCTAATCTGATGTCCTCTCTGTGACCTCTGCAAACTTTTTAGCTTGGTTGTATTACTGTGGTGGGGGGAGGGGGAAGGATTGCGGTGTGAAAGTGTATTATAACATCATGTTAAGGCTTGCAATTGTTCAGGCTCAGTCACAGAAAGGGTTTATGTTTTTGGCGCGGTCTTTCTGTATCTTTCAAAGTTTGCAGTGTGAAAAGGCTTTAAACTGTATATGTACTTGCTCGCGCACTCGTTTTTTCTCCTTTTTGACTGATAAATGAGTGCCGGTCATGTGCAAAACTGTATACGCATTTGCATAGTCAATACCACATTAATTTTTTGCACGGTATCTTTGTCAATCTAAATAATTCTTGCAAAACCTCAGATTTGCGCAAGATCTAGGAACATGCATATGATAAAAAACCGCATGTGTTATGTGCACAATATTGCCACAATTTGTGTAGTATGCTATAAAAGTGCATTAACTTGTGCTAAACAATTGCTCCTTAAAAAATTGTGTACGTTTGTCCGTTTTTGTGACCAAAAATGAGGGCTGGCTATTGGTGGTCAAAATACACTCTAGAGCCAGCCCTCATCTTTTTAAAAAAATCTATGGCAATGATGAGACGTGCCTTTTCTCATGAGCTGTGTATTTGTTGTAAAAAAAAAATCAGATTTTTGAAATCCAGTTATCCTGCTGAAACATAAAAAATGCTGGTTGATATTAGTGGGTGGAAAAGCTAGATTCTCACTGATATTGTTCCTGATTTTCCATTTTTCTTTTTTACAGCGGCTTCAGGATGCTGAAGACATGTCCACTATGTTACAAAGCATTTACTCAACTGCCACAGCACCTTACACGACAATGCCTTAGATGCTGTACACAAGAGGAGAAGGATGCGCTAGTGAAAGAATCTAGAAACTCACTGATAGCAATTGCAACAAAAGGAACATATATCCCTTATGACAAGATTCCAGAGATCACTACAAAGGACGATCTTATCTCCTTCCTGGAGGACAGAGGGTTTATAGTACCCGAGAAACCAACTATGGCCAGGTATGCCCCACTAGCATCTTATTCTTTGAATACTGATGTTCATACTTGTGTAAGCTTTATAGATTTGCATATATGTTCTGAACTATGCCAAATAATCACGTGTATTTTATATTTACAGGATTGTTGAAGATGAGGGGGCATCACCTGTGCAGGAGGAGCTGACAGCCAGTGAGCAAGAGCTGCCTAATGAGGAGGAAGTGCTGCCTGTTGAGGAGGAAATGTCTACAGTCATCGAGGAGGAGTCGCCCGTCCCAGAGGAAGAGCCGCCCGTCCCAGAGGAAGAGCCGCCCGTCCCAGAGGAAGAGCTGTCCGTCACAGAGGAAGAGCCGTCCGTCACAGAGGAAGAGCCGCCCGTCACAGTGGAAGAGCCGCCCGTCCCAGAGGAAGAGCCGCCCGTCCCAGAGGAAGAGCCGTCCGTCACAGAGGAAGAGCCGTCCGTCACAGTGGAAGAGCCGTCCGTCCCAGAGGAAGAGCCGCCCGTCACAGTGGAAGAGCCGCCCGTCCCAGAGGAAGAGCAGCCCGTCCCAGAGGAAGAGCCGCCCGTCCCAGAGGAAGAGCCGCCCGTCCCAGAGGAAGAGCCGCCCGTCCCAGAGGAAGAGCCGCCCGTCCCAGAGGAAGAGCCGTCCGTCACAGAGGAAGAGCCGTCCGTCACAGAGGAAGAGCCGCCCGTCACAGTGGAAGAGCCGTCCGTCACAGAGGAAGAGCCGCCCGTCCCAGAGGATTATGATGTCTACAGGTCAGTGTAAATTTATACAAGGAATTTACTTTAATCCCTTGCTCAAACATTGCCTTGGCCTCAGCACATCCTGGCTTTTAGGCCACTTTAAAAAATTGTCAACACTGCTGGCCTACTCAAGATTGTACTTCACGTTATTACTAAGGATTTTTATAATTTACAGGACTGTTGAAGATGAGAAGCCATCTACATCAACTGGCACATCGGCACGCCGAGCCATATCAAATCCTGAATTGGTGCATCTTTCAGCTGCAGAAGACTATACATCCTCTGAAACATCCGACAGTGAAGCCGATCAACAACCAGAGACCAGAGAAAGAGAGGAAAATACCAGCCAAACAGATGAAGACAGGCCGAGGTCAGTTAGTGTGTGTAACATTCTCACTCATCATGCTTTCATATATATATACATATCTATCTATATATATCTATATATATATATCTATATATATATATATATATATATTTATATATATATATATTGAGCAAAAAAACAATACAAATAATGTTTAACTGGGACAATTAATAGCATATCCCACAACTTTACAGCCCTTACAAAGTAATTTTTTCTCCTATTTTAGGCAATAGATTTCCCTTCCATTGCAGCCATAAAACAGGATGCCAAAAAAGTGCCCTACACACAGACAGCTCTGTGGGGCACACAGCTTTGGCGGGGCATACTAAAATGCACTGCCATTACGATTTTCATCTGTGGGCCAGTAGAGGATGATGTACTAGCTTTACCCACAGATGAACTTCAGAACACGCAGTGTTCAGCAGTGGATGCTGCGTATAAAGGGCAGGCAGCCAGCAAAGTGCTGCTGCCAGTCAGAGCACTGGGGTCCACAGAAATCGGGCCTGGGGACACAGAAATGTTTACCACCCCTGACAACGGTGAGTGGAACCCCCAGCTGTCAAGGTCCCCGACATTTCCCCAGATTCTTCCACTGGGTGAGGGCCCCATGAATGCGTCGTTACAGGGAACCCTGGACTCACAGGCCCCATAGCGGCTGCATAGTCTACTGCCATTGGCAGGACGTCACTATATATATGCTGTATATGCTTACACAGTATTTTTCTCAAAGTTCTAATTTGTTTCTACTCTGACCTGTTGTTCTTTCTTCCAAATTTGTAGGATGACAAGCCAGAAATGGACTGTTGACAAGAGGATCAAAATGAAAGATGCAGGTTATTATGATCACCATTCTCTGTCTCATCCAATATTAAACGGTTTTTCCTCTTATTTGCAGAACCATTGCAAGCTGGAAAGATACAAACAAATTGTTGAAAATGTGTCAAGGTTTTTATACTTTATGAACAAACGCCGTGTGAGCCTCAACTTTGCGACAAAGATTGAAAACGCCCATTTATTTTTCAAAAACCTTCAAGATCTCGGTCTGTGCAACCAAACTGTCACCAACTACATTAAGAATGTCCGGAAATTTGTACATTATCAACTATTTGCAACCAATTTACGCGATAAAAATGAAAAACTCTTCAAGGCAATGAAGTATTTCCAGTATGTGACTGCGGATATTCAGAAGAAATTTTCCAAGGGAGTTGCAAAAGAAGTTGTCAGCAAAAGGTATGTCAGCTAATTTTTATCCTTTCAGATGTATGCACAATTATTATTTTTTCTCTTTTCTCTCTCCCGCCAGGATTTTTCATACATGACTTAAAAATAGGCCTCACCTATCAGTCACATTTATTAATCTTTCTCTTAGGTACCTGGAGTTGCATAAATTGGACAAAACACCTCAGCAATGCCAGGAGATCCTGACCGTTGCAAAGCCAGCTTTCCTGCAAGCCATCGAGGATGTCCAAGGAGGATCCCGAAATGAAGTGCATCAGTTGGAGATTCTCTATTACCTTGAGGCCTTAATCATACTAAAACACTTACAAAGACCAGGAGTTGTCAGAAACATGACGGTAAGTAACAACCTACTCATTATCCTGATTTAAAGCCACATGTCTATCTAACTTTCCCATGTCTTGACTCACAGGTTTCTGAGTGGACAGAGAGGATGCGTCACATCTATCAAAATGAACAGCTAATAATTGTCGGAGTTAAATCCCATAAGACTGCTGCCCACCAAGTAGCCTGTTTTGTGCTTACTGAAGAAGAAGAAAAGGTAAGATGTTCCTGTCACTACGATGGCACCCACATTAGAGAGGGATCTGTTAGTTGTCATGACTTCAACCCGTAGGATTAGTGGCATTCTGTCCCTTTTAGTAGATCCTCCCTTTAACCAGATTTTACAGGACAACTTGGTGCTACATCCTCATGCAGGTGTGTTGGGAGTCTTTCCCTTATTTCCCTGCAGTATCCAGGATGCTAAACCATAGTATCGGTGTCCAGAATAGTGCATTTTCTTAACAATAATGCTTGTTGCAGCAGCATCCAGAATGCATTATCAGTAGGAACAGATATGCTCTCCCTTATCACAGATGTTCTGCACTTTAAATGAATGGTGGGCAGTTTATAGTCTGACATATGTTTGGTGTGAGGTGACTTTTCTATATATTTAGATTGTGTGGTTCCTATCATGCTCTGAAATCCAACTGAGGCGGAGGAGAGATACTGCCCTTTTAGTCTGTAGGTTTCGCTCTCCTGGTTAGGCACATCCCTCCCTCACGTTGGTGCGGTCATTGACTCCAGTAATTAATTTAGTCTATTTCAAATTTTCTTATCTTAATATTGAAGGGCCCAACTCAATTTTTATTAAGTGGTTTACTGTTTTTTGTTTTGTTTATTTACAGTGGTTTAACATCTACTTTAAAAAAGTGAGACGGGTGCTGGCCAAAAAAGACAGTCCAGATAAATTCTTCTTATCGACTACAGGAAAACAGATATATAATGTATCCACCGACCTTCATCGCTACCAGAAGAAGTAAGTCTTAAAAGTTAAAAATCCTACATATTAGATGTTGTGCCATGTATTTATGATCTACTCTATTGCTATCTAGGTACAAACTTAAATCCATCTCTAGTCAGGTGGCAAGAAAAACTTGTGAAACATGGACCGTGTCACATTTAACAGAGACACAGAGGTATCTTTTCTCCAAATATCTCAGTCATTCCAACATGACAGCAGAGAGGAATTACAGAGAAAAAACGTTAGGAGACCTCTGCCAAGCATACACACTGGTCTTGGCAGCAGGGAAATCATCGGAAAATCAACCTCAACCCAGCAGCTCAAGGTAATTTATTGCAAAGCAGTTATGATCTATTTCACCAAATTGTTGATAAAATGTAATATTCTGTTTTCTATCTCCCCTAAAGAGAAGCAGAAGAGAGCAATGGAGAAGAGGAGCAAATGGTCCAGCAAGCTGAAGACTACAGTGCCCAGGGTGAAACAGAGGACCTCGGTGTGTCAAATTTAAATACTAAGACTCAAAGGTGGGTATATTATTAAATCAAGCAAGCTAGTAGGAGTTGGCAAACTGTACATAGCTTGTGATGTTATGGACAATGACTTGTTCTTCTGAGCATCCTCAGCACCTATACCCAGGCAAAGTGCTCTCAGTAGCGGCCACTTGTAGACAGTATGCGGAAGGGTATATTACAGGCGTTTATTGATGATATCTCCATCGCAGAACAAACCTCGATGCCTAAACTTTTAGGATTGATAGAAGATATCCTTATACCACTCTAAGTGCCCAGAAAATGTAATGTTATTATTTATATCAGGCGGAGAGCACCAATCGAACCTAGGGTCACAACAAGGTCCATGAAGACAGGGATGCAGTTGAGGAAAAGGAAACACCCAGGGTAATTGGTCAATATACTCATTCACATTGTCCTTGAACAATAAACATTTCGGTTTTAACATATGTATTCCCCTTCTTTCCTTTAAAGAGATTAAGAAGACGGCAGTGATCAGCTCCCAAGAAAGAATGAGGCGTTTCGGAGACTAAAGTTCCGGTCTTGTTAAAGTTTCTGAATTCATGTTTTATTTGTTTCTTTTCTATTCTAGGTTGTTCTACAATTCCAGGTGAACGGGGCCCTCGAAGCAATGGAAGAAGATTTTCTTTATTATAAACATTTGTACTGTTTGTATTAGTGTTAAAGGGATTCTGTCACCAGGTTTTAGCCATCTCATCTGAGCGCACCATAATGTGGACACAGACATCTTTATTCCAGTGATATATCACTTACTAGGCTGCTCAGTGTAGTTTGCATTAAAACACTGTTAAATCATCTGGAGATTATCATTAGAGCACTACTCCAGTAGTCCAGTCATACTTGGGAGCTGCCAAATCTGCAACAGAGAAAACAGTAATTTTATCAAAATGACAGCAAGGAGCTCAGTAAGTGAAACATTGCTGGATCAGGATTTCTATCTCTACATTATGCTGCTGTCCGATGGGATGTCAAAAACCTGGTGACAGAGTCCTTTTAATAACTATTTTAAAGATAAATATAAAGTGGAAGTCCTATGGCTATGATGAAACAATTCTGACAACTGTTCAAATGGCACAATCATTTACTACCGTCAGGTTTCTGAGCCGTTTAGTCTAATGCTTTGTCAGTATTACTAGAATCCATAATAATTTAAAGGTCAGGTAGCCATAAAAGTGCTCCTGCCAGTCAGAGCAGTGCAGTCCCTGGAAATCAGGCCTAGGGAAGCAGAATATATTACCATCCCTAACAACGGTAAGCATGACCCCCAGCTGTCCAGCAACCCGACATGTAGAACTGCCTATAAAAATGACCATTTGTCCAGTCAGTGCATCACTCTCTGGTGCCCTTTTACACTGGCACACTGCTTTCTGTCTCTCTCTCTTTCTCTCTCTCCAGTGCAATGCTCTCTGGTGCTCTTTCACTCTCTTTCCAGTGCACCACTCTCTGATGTGTTCTCTTTCTCCCTACTGCACCGCTCTCTGGCACTCCTCTGTCTTTATAGTGCAGTGCTCTCTTTTGTGCTCTCTCAGTCTCCAGTGCATCACTGGCGCTCACTTTTGATCTCTCCCCATTGCACCACTCTCTCGCATGCTCTCTCTCTGGTGCTTTCTTTCCATCCAAAGTGCCTTTTTTTGTCTCTGTGCCTTCACGAGCCTCTCAATCTCTGTCTTTGCCCATCTGTGGCTCTCTATCGGTCTCTGTGCCTCTCTGTCCCTCCCTGTGCTTCTATTTACCTTTTGCATCCCTCTATGTGCCTACCTTTGCCCCTTTGCTCCCCTCTTTGCCTCTATGTGCCTCTCAATGACTCTCTCTCATGCACACCTCTTCCTGTAGGTCAAAGGTAAGAAGCACTACTCAAGTTGCAGCAGAGAAGATTAATTGGTAAGTAACCACAAAGCTACACAGTGTTTAACACTTGTGTATTTTTTAAGAATCTTGTTCCTGTAGGATGCTTCCTGAACATTAAAGTGAATTGTCAGGAAACATCTTTAAGCTACAGGATCCTTGAAAAATATGCAAGTTTTTATTGGATGATTTGTCAGGCTATCAACAATCACACAGGGCCACAGGCCCGTCAACAGGGCAATAGCCCACTCCACAAGGCCAATGACCCTTTGCAAAGGGCCAGAGGTCCCTTTCCGCAGTGCCATAGGCATTTCCACAGGGCCATAACCCACTCCAGCTCTCTCCACAGGGCAACAGGCCCATTTGAAGGGCCACAGATCCCTCTTCAGGGTCACAGGCCTTTCCACAGGGCCGCACCCACCTTCAGCTCTCTCCACAGGGCCATAGGCCCTTTCCTCAGGGCCACAAGCCCCTCCAGCTCTCTCCACAGGGCAACAGACCACTATACAGGGTCACAGGCCTTTCCACAGGGCCAAAAGCCCCTTCAGCTCTCTCCACAGGACCACAGGCTCCTACCGGGCCACAGGCCTTTACACAGTGCCACAAGCCCCTCCAGCTCTTTCCACAGGCAATCATGTTGCATGTTGTTTACTGCAAAAGACTTCATAGGCCCCAATCTTACTCCAGAGCCTTCCACAGGCCCCTCCAGCCCACTCCACATGGCCTTTTTTAGCAGAGCAAAACTCCCTCCAGCTCTCTTTACATCACTACATGCCCCTCTACGGGCAAACAACCCCTTCAACTCTCTCCACAGTACCATAGGCTCCTTCTGCCGGGCCACAAGCATTTCCACAGGGCCACAATCCCCTCCAACTCTTCTCCACAGGACAACAAGCTCTCATTACAGGGCCATAGCTCCCCTCCACAGGGCCAAATGCACTTTCTGCATGGACACAGCCCCATTTAGCTCTCTCCACAGAGACACAAGGCCCGTCTGCAGAGCACAAGCCCCCTCTTCAAGGCCAAAAGGCCTTTCTACATGGCCATAGTCATTTCCATAGGGCACGAGCCCCTCCAGCTCTCTCCACAGGGCAACGGACCCCTATACAGGGTCACAGGCCTTTCCACAGGGCGACAACACCTTCAGCTCTCTCCACATGACCACAGGCTCCTACTGGGCCACAGGCCTTTCCACAGTGCCACAAGCCCCTCCAGCTCTCTCCACAGGCAATCATGTTGCATGTTGTTTACTGCAGAGGACTTCATAGGCCCAAATCTTACTCCAGAGCCTTCCACAGGCCCCTCCAGCCCACTCCACATGGCCTTTTCCTCAGGCCATAACTCCCTCCAGCTCTCTTTACATCGCCACATGCCCCTCTGCGGGGCCACAGACCCCTATACAGCGTCACATGCCTTTCCACAGGGCCTCAACCCCTTCAGCTCTCTCCACAGGACCGCTGCCTCCTTCTGCCAGGCTACAAGCCTTTCCACAGGGCCACAATCCCCTCCAACTCTTCTCCGCAGGACAACAAGCTCTCTTTACCGGGCCATAGCTCCCCTCCACATGCACTTTCTGCATGGACACAGCCCCCTTTAGCTCTCTCCACAGAGACACAAGGCCCGTCTGCAGGGCACAAGCCCCCTCTTCAAGGCCAAAAGGCCTTTCTACATGGCCATAGTCATTTCCATAGGGCACGAGCCCCTCCAGCTCTCTCCACAGGGCAACGGACCCCTATACAGGGTCACAGGCCTTTCCACAGGGCCACAACACCTTCAGCTCTCTCCACAGGACCACAGGCTCCTACTGGGCCACAGGCCTTTCTACAGTGCCACAAGCCCCTCCAGCTCTCTCCACAGGCAATCATGTTGCATATTGTTTACTGCAAAGGACTTCATAGGCCCAAATCTTACTCCAGAGCCTTCCACAGGCCTTTCCAGCCCGCTCCACATGGCCTTTTCCTCAGGCCACAACTCCCTCCAGCTCTCTTTACATCGCTACATGCCCCTCTGTGGGGCCACAGACCCCTATACAGGGTCACAGGCCTTTCCACAGGGCCTCAACCCCTTCAGCTGTCTCCACAGGACCACAGGCTTTTCCACAGCCCACAACTCCTTCCACCTCTCACCACAGGGCCACAGCCCCTTCCACAAGGCCAAAGGGCCTATCCATAGGGCCACAGACCTTTCCACATGGCCACAACACCCTCCAGCTCTCTCCACAGGACAAGAAGCTCTCTTTACAGGGCCATAGCTCACCTCCACAGGGCCAAATGCACTTTCCACACGGCCACAACTCCCAACAGCCCTCTCCACAGAGTCACAGGGCCCGTCTACAGGGCACAAGCCCCCTCTTCAAAGCCAAAAGGCCTTTCTGCATGGCCATAGTCATTTCCATAGGGCACGAGCCCCTCCAGCTCTCTCCACAGGGCAACGGACCGCTATACAGGGTCACAGGCCTTTCCACAGGGCCACAACACCTTCAGCTCTCTCCACAGGACCACAGGCTCCTACCCGGCCACAGGCTTTTACACAGTGCTACAAGTCCCTCTAGCTCTCTCCACAGGCAATCATGTTGCATGTTGTTTACCGAAAAATGGACTTCATAGGCCCAAATCTTACTTCAGACCCTTCCACAGGCCCCTCCAGCCCGCTCCACATGGCCTTTTCCGCAGGCCACAACTCCCTCCAGCTCTCTTTACATCGCCACATGCCCCTCTGCGGGGCCACAGACCCCTATACAGGGTCACAGGCCTTTCCACAGGGCCTCAACCCCTTCAGCTCTCTCCACAGGACCACTGGCTCCTTCTGCCGGGCCACAAGCATTTCCACAGGGCCACAATCCCCTCGAACTCTTCTCCACAGGACAACAAGCTCTCTTTACAGGGCCATAGCTCCCCTCCACAGGGCCAAATGCACTTTCTGCACGGCCACAGCCCCCTTTAGCTCTCTCCACAGAGACACAGGGCCCATCTGCAGGACACAAGCCCCCTCTTCAAGGCCAAAGGGCCTTTCTACATGGCCATAGTCATTTCCATAGGGCACAAGCCCCTCCAGCTCTCTCCACAGGGCAACGGACCCCTATACAGGGTCACAGGCCTTTCCACAGGGCCACAACACCTTCAGCTCTCTCCACAGGACCACAGGCTACTACCGGGCCACAGGTCTTTCCACAGTGCCACAAGCACCATCCAGCTCTCTCCACAGGCAATCATGTTGCACTTTTGCAACAAGAGTCAATTTTTGTTGCAGTTCGGCAACATTGGAGTCAACCCTGTTGCAAATCGGACACGAAGCTTGAAAATTTAGATGTTTACTGCAAAGGACTTCATAGGCCCCCATCTTACTCCAGAGCCTTCCACAGGCCCCTCCAGCACGCTCCACATGGCCTTTTCCACAGGCCACAACTCCATCCAGCTCTCTTTACATCGCCACATGCCCCTCTGCGGGGCAACAGACCCCTATACAGGGTCACAGGCCTCTCCACAGGGCCTCAACCCCTTCAGCTCTCTCCACAGGACCACTGGCTCCTTCTGCTGGGCCACAAGCCTTTCCACAGGGCCACAATCCCCTCCAATTCCACAGGACAACAGGCTCTCTTTACAGGGCCATAGCTCCCCTCCACAGGGCCAAATGCACTTTCCACATTGCCACAACCCCCTCCAGCTCTCTACACAGAGTCATGGGGCCCGTCTGCAGGGCACAAGCCCCTTCATCAAGGCCAAGGGGCCTTTCTACAGGGCCACTGGCCTTTAAATAGTGCCACAACCTCCTCTGGCTCTCTCAAGAGGGCCACAGGCTCCTTCTACAGGGCAAGGGCCCCCTCCACAAGGCCAAAGGCCCTTTGCAAAGGGCCATAGGTCCATTCCACAGGGCCATAGTCATTTCCATAGGGCCATAACCCCCCTCAAGCTCTCTCCACAGAACCGCAGGCTCCTTCTACAGGTTTACAGGCATATACACAGGGCCACATCCGCCTTCACCTCTCTCCACAAGGCGACAGGGCCCTTTCACTGTGTCATAGGCCTTTCCATAAGGCCACAACCCCCTCTGTCTCTCTCAAAAAGGACAGAGGCTCCCTTTACAAGGCAACAGCCCCCTCCACAAGGCCAAAGGCCTTTTTCAAAGGGCCACAGGTCCCTTTCGCAGGGCCATAGGCATTTCCCCAAGGCAATAACCCCCTCCAGCTCTCTCCACAGGACCACAGGCTCCTTCTACAAGACTACAACCCCTTTGAGCTCTTTCATCAGGGCCACAGCCTCCTCCGCCCCCCTTTAATCAGTTAAAAGGGCTCAATTGAGTGACCACAACACCTTCAGCTCTCTCCACAGGACCACAGGCTCCTACTGAGCCACAGGACTTTCCACAGTGCCACAAGCCCCTCTAGCTCTCTCCACAGGCAATCATGTTGCATGTTTTTTACTGCAAAGGACTTCATAGGCCCAAATCTTACTCCAGAGCCTTCCACAGGCCCCTCCAGCCGGCTCCACATGGCCTTTTCCTCAGGCCACAACTCCCTCCAGCTCTCTTTACATCGCCACATGCCCCTCTGCGGGGCCACAGACCCCTATACAGGGTCACTGGCCTTTCCACACTGCCTCAACCCCTTCAGCTCTCTCCACAGGACCACAGGCTTTTCCACAGCCCACAACTCCTTCCAGCTCTCACCACAGGGCCACAGCCCCTTCCACAAGGCTAAAGGGCCTATCCATAGGACCACAGACCTTTCCACAGGGCCACAACACGCTCCAGCTCTCTCCACAGGAAAAGAAGCTCTCTTTACAGGGCCATAGCTCACCTCCACAGGGCCAAATGCACTTTCCACACGGCCACAACTCCCAACAGCTCTCTCCACAGAGTCACAAGGCCCGTCTGCAGGGCACAAGCCCCCTCTTCAAGGCCAAAAGGCCTTTCTACATGGCCATAGTCATTTCCATAGGGCACGAGCCCCGCCAGCTCTCTCCACAGGGCAACGGACCCCTATACAGGGTCACAGGCCTTTCCCCAGGGCCACAATCCCCTCCAACTCTTCTCCACACGACAACAAGCTCTCTTTACCGGGCCATAGCTCCCCTCCACAGGGCCAAATGCACTTTCTGCATGGCCACAGCCCCCTTTAGCTCTCTCCACAGAGACACAAGGCCCGTCTGCAGGGCACAAGCCCCCTCTTCAAGGCCAAAAGGCCTTTCTACATGGCCATAGTCATTTCCATAGGGCACAAGCCCCTCCAGCTCTCTCCACAGGGCAACGGACCCCTATACAGGGTCACAGGCCTTTCCACAGGGCCACAACACTTTCAGCTCTCTCCACAGGACCACAGGCTCCTACTGGGCCACTGGCCTTTCCACGGTGCCACAAGCCCCTCCAGCTCTCTCCACAGGCAATCATGTTGCATGTTGTTTACTGCAAAGGACTTCAAAGGCCCAAATCTTACTCCAGAGCCTTCCACAGGCCTTTCCAGCCCACTCCACATGGCCTTTTCCTCAGGCCACAACTCCCTCCAGCTCTCTTTACATCGCCACATGCACCCTCTGCGGGGCCACAGACCCCAGGAGACAAGGAGGGGGCCGTAGGAGGGCAACAACCCAGCAGCAGTACCGCTACCTCCGCCTTTGTGCAAGGAGGAACAGGGGGAGCACTGACAGAGCCCTGCAAAATGACCTCCAGCAGGCCACAAATGTTCATGTGTCTGCACAAACGGTTAGAAACCGACTCCATGAGGGTGGTATGAAGGCCCGACGTCCACAGATGGGGGTTGTGATCACATCCCAACATTGTGCAGGACGCTTGGCATTTGCCACAGAACACCAGGATTGGCAAAGTCGCCACTGGCGCCCTGTGCTCTTCACAGATGAAAGCAGGTTCACACTGAGCACATGTGACAGACATGACAGAGTCTGGAGACGCCGCGGAGAGCGATCTGCTGCCTGCAACATCCTTCAGCATGACCGGTTTGGCAGTGGGTCAGTAATGGTGTGGAGTGGCATTTCTTTGGAGGGCCGCACAGCCCTCCATGTGCTCGCCAGACGTAGCCTGACTGCCATTAGGTACCGAGATGAGATCCTCAGACCCCTTGTGAGACCATATGCTGGTGCGGTTGGCCCTGGGTTCCTCCTAATGCAGGACAATGCCAGACCTCATGTGGCTGGAGTGTGTCAGCAGTTCCTGCAAGATGAAGGCATTGAAGCTATGGACTGTCCCACCCGTTCCCCAGACCTGAATCCGATTGAGCACATCTGGGACATCATGTCTCGCTCCATCCACCAACGTCACGTTGCACCATAGACTTTCCAGAAGTTGGCGGATGATTTAGTCCAGGTCTGGGAGGAGATCCCACAGGAGACCACCTCATCAGGAGCATGCCCAGGCGTTGTAGGGAGGTCATACAGGCACGTGGAGGCCGCACACAATACTGAACCTCATTTTGACTTGTTTTAAGGACATTACATCAAAGTTGGATCAGCCTGTAGTGTGTTTTTCCACTTTAATTTTGGGGGTGGCTCCAAATCCAGGCCTCCATTAGTTAATAAATTTGATTTCCATTGATGATTTTTATGTGATTTTGTTGTCAGCACATTCAGCTTTGTACAGAACAAAGTATTCAATGAGAATATTTCATTCATTCAGATCTAGGATGTGTTATTTGAGTGTTCCCTTTATTTTTTTGAGCAGTGTATGTATATGTGTGTGTATATATATAATTTTTTTAAATTTTTTTCAATACATATTTCACTTTGGAGCTGACATAAGTCATGGACATGGGCTCTGTATCATGATATGTCTCCAATTTAGTAAATCTAGATCATGAAAGTAACTCTGTGACCTGCCATGTTGTCACCCTGAGTAATATGCTATAGGTATCATTACTGAGTCATATAGTGATGAAGTGATTGACAGTTGCTCCTGCTTTCTATCGAGCGTCTCTCCTGCTCTCTCTCTCGAGCGTCTCTCCTGCTCTCTCTCTCGAGCATCTCTCCTGCTCTCTCTCGAGCGTCTCTACTGCTCTCTCTCTCTAGCTTCTCTCCTGCTCTTTCTCTCGAGCGTCTCTCCTGCTCTCTCTCTCTCGAGCGTCTCTCCTGCTCTCTCTCTCGAGCGTCTCTCCTGCTCTCTCTCTCGAGCGTCTCTCCTGCTCTCTCTCTCGAGCGTCTCTCCTGCTCTCTCTCTCGAGCGTCTCTCCTGCTCTCTCTCTCTCGAGCGTCTCTCCTGCTCTCTCTCGAGTGTCTCTCCTGCTCTCTCTCTCGAGCGTCTCTCCTGCTCTCTCTCTCGAGCGTCTCTCCTGCTCTCTCTCGAGCGTCTCTCCTGCTCTCTCTCTCGAGCTTCTCTCCTGCTCTCTCTCTCGAGCTTCTCTCCTGCTCTTTCTCTCAAGCGTCTCTCTCTCTCTTGCATCTCTCCTGCTCTCTCTCTCTCGAGCGTCTCTCCTGCTCTCTCTCTCGAGCGTCTCTCCTGCTCTCTCTCTCGAGCTTCTCTCCTGCTCAATCTCTCGAGCGTCTCTCTCTCTCTCGAGCGTCTCTCCTGCTCTCTCTCTCGAGCGTCTCTCCTGCTCTCTCTCTCTCGAGCGTCTCTCTCTCTCTAGCGTCTCTCCTGCTCTCTCTCTCTCGAGCATCTCTCCTGCTCTCTCTCTCTCGAGCGTCTCTCCTGCTCTCTCTCTCGAGCGTCTCTCCTGCTCTCTCTCGAGCGTCTCTCCTGCTCTCTCTCTCGAGCTTCTCTCCTGCTCTCTCTCTCGAGCTTCTCTCCTGCTCTTTCTCTCAAGCGTCTCTCTCTCTCTTGCATCTCTCCTGCTCTCTCTCTCTCGAGCGTCTCTCCTGCTCTCTCTCGAGCGTCTCTCCTGCTCTCTCTCTCGAGCTTCTCTCCTGCTCAATCTCTCGAGCGTCTCTCTCTCTCTCGAGCGTCTCTCCTGCTCTCTCTCTCGAGCGTCTCTCCTGCTCTCTCTCTCTCGAGCGTCTCTCTCTCTCTAGCGTCTCTCCTGCTCTCTCTCTCTCGAGCATCTCTCCTGCTCTCTCTCTCTCGAGCGTCTCTCCTGCTCTCTCTCTCGAGCGTCTCTCCTGCTCTCTCTCTCTCTCGAGCGTCTCTCCTGCTCTCTCTCTCGAGCGTCTCTCCTGCTCTCTCTCTCGAGCGCCTCATCTGCTCTCTCTCTCGAGCGTCTCTCCTGCTCTCTCTCTCGAGCGTCTCTCCTGCTCTCTCTCTCGAACGTTTCTCCTGCTCTCTCTCTCGAGCGTCTCTCCTGCTCTCTCTCTCTCGAGCGTCTCTCCTGCTCTCTCTCTCTCGAGCGTCTCTCCTGCTCTTTCTCTCGAGCGTCTCTCCTGCGCTCTCTCTCTCAAGCGTCTCTCCTGCTCTCTCTCTCTCGAGCGTCTCTCCTGCTCTCTCTCTCTCGAGCGTCTCTCCTGCTCTCTCTCTCGAGCGTCTCTCCTGCTCTCTCTCGAGCGTCTCTCCTGCTCTCTCTCTCGAGCGTCTCTCCTGCTCTCTCTCTCTCGAGCGTCTTTCTAGCGTCTCTTCTGCTCTCTCTCTCGAGCGTCTCTCCTGCTCTCTCTCGAGCGTCTCTCCTGCTCTCTCTCTCTCGAGCGTCTCTCCTGCTCTCTCTCTCTCGAGCGTCTCTCCTGCTCTCTCTCTCTAGCGTCCCTCCTGCTCTCTCTCGAGCGTCTCTCCTGCTCTCTCTCTCGAGCGTCTCTCCTGCTCTCTCTATCGAGCGTCTCTCCTGATCTTGAGCGTCTCTCCTGCTCTCTCTCTCTCTCTCGAGCGTCTCTCCTGCTCTCTCTCTCTCGAGCGTCTTTCTAGCGTCTCTCCTGCTCTCTCTCTCGAGCGTCTCTCCTGCTCTCTCTCTTTCGAGCGTCTCTCCTGCTCTCTCTCTCGAGCGTCTCTCCTGCTCTCTCTCTTGAGCGTCTCTCCTGCTCTCTCTCTCTCTCGAGCGTCTCTCCTGATCTCGAGCATCTCTCCTGCTCTCTCTCTCTCTCGAGCGTCTTTCTAGCGTCTCTCCTGCTCTCTCTCTCTCGAGCGTCTTTCTAACGTCTCTCCTGCTCTCTCCAGCCCTTGTCTGCTTGATCGCTGATACTGCCATACTTTGTGGTCTGTATACACTGTGTTCCAAATTATTATGCAAATATTATTTTCTCAGATTTTCCCAAATTACCTATATGAATTGCAGTCATTGTAATTTTCCAGTCAATAACTATTAGAGTACAATTGAAAGGTTTTTGTACAAACTGCCTATGATAACAGTATATTTAAAAAAATAAAACACTCAAACTGCACTCAAAATGCATGTTCCAAATTATTATGCACAGCAGAGTTTTCAACCTTTTAATTTTAATAAAGAACAAAAAAATGGTCTTTTTTGAAATTATAAGCATTAGCAGGTTATTACACACTGAAATCAAACAGTTTTCAACTCAAAACTTTATTCTAGGTGATGTTACATTTGCACATAGGACCGCTTGTTCGAAAGGAGCTTCTGAACTCTCTCGTCCATTGAATTTGTCAGGTTTTGGATGGTTTCTGCTTCAATTGTTTTGCATGAGGACAGAATACCCTCCCAGAGCTGTTGCTTAGATGTGAACTGCCTCCCGCCATCATAGACACTCCTTTTGATGATGCTCCAGAGGTTCTCAATGGGGTTGAGGTCAGGGGAGCATGGGGGCCACACCATAAGTTTGTCCCCTTTTATGCCCATAGCAGCCAGAGATGCAGATGTGTTATGTGCAGCATGAGACGGGGCATTATCATGCATGAAAATGATCTTGCTGCGGAATGCACGGTTCTTCTTCTTGAACCATGGAAGCAAGTGCTGTTTGAGAAACTCAACATACATTATGGAGTTCATCTTTACCCCTTCAGGGATCCTAAAAGGGCCGACAATCTCTCTCCCCATGATTCCAGCCCAAAACATTACTCCACCTCCTCCTTGTTGGCGCTGTAGCCGTGTTTGCATGGGGTGTCCATCAACCAGCCATCCTCCACTCCATCCATCTGGACCATCAAGATCATTTCATGCATGATAATGCACCGTCTCATGATGCACATAACACATCTGCATCTCTGGCTGCTATGGGCATAAAAGGGGACAAACTTATGGTGTGGCCCCCATGCTCCCCTGACCTCAACCCCATTCAGAACCTCTGGAGCATCATCAAAAGGAGTGTCTATGATGGCGGGAGGCAGTTCACATCTAAGCAACAGCTCTGGGAGGGTATTCTGTCCTCATGCACAACAATTAAAGCAGAAACCATCCAAAACCTGACAAATTCAATGGACGAGAGAGTTCAGAAGCTCCTTTCGAACAAGGGGTCCTATGTGCAAATGTAACATCACCTAGAATAAAGTTTTGAGTTGAAAACTGTTTGATTTCAGTGTGTAATAACCTGCTAATGCTTAGAATTTCAAAAATGACCATTTTTTTGTTCTTTATTAAAATGAAAAGGTTGAAAACTCTGCTGTGCATAATAATTTGGAACATGCATTTTGAGTGCAGTTTGAGTTTTTTATTTTTTAAAAAATATACTGTTATCATAGGCAGTTTGTACAAAAACCGTTCAATTGTACTCTAATAGTTATTGACTGGAAAATTACAATGACTGCAATTCATATAGGTAATTTGGGGAAATCTGAGAAAATATTATTTGCATAATAATTTGGAACACAGTGTATATGTACAATTTTAATATGATCAATAAAAATATGTAAATATATTATATATATACACACACTGCTCAAAAAATAAAGGGAACACTTAAACATCACAACTCCAAGTCAATAACACTTCTGTGAAATCTACCTGTCCAGTTATGAAGCAACACGGATTGTGAATCAATTTCTCCTGCTGTTGTGCAAATGGAGCAGACAACTGGTAGAAATGATAGGCAATTAGCCAGATACCCCCTATAAAGGAGTGGTTCTGCAGGTGGTGACCACAGACCATTTCTCTGTTCTCATTCTTTTTGGCTGATGTTTTGGTCACTTTTTCATTTTGCCATTGCTCTCACCCCTAGAGGTACATTAGCATTAGGCAGTGTCTACAGTACAACCCATAGAAGTTGCTCGGGTAGTGCCGTTCATCCAGGATGGCACATCAGTGCGAGCTGTGGCAAGAAGTGTAGCTGTGTCTGTCAGCACAGTGTCCAGAGCATGGAGCAGATACCAGGAGATGTGCAGGGAGCCATAGGAGGGCAACAACCCAGCAACAGGACCGTTACCTCCTCCTTTGTGCAAGGAGGAACAGGAGGAGCACTGCCAGAGCCCTGCAA
Organism: Phyllobates terribilis; assembly: GCF_046119375.1. Taxonomy (NCBI): domain Eukaryota; kingdom Metazoa; phylum Chordata; class Amphibia; order Anura; family Dendrobatidae; genus Phyllobates; species Phyllobates terribilis. Next base: position 5,331,113 of record NW_027362834.1, on the reverse strand, counting down.
AATGACCTCCAGCTGGCCACAAATGTGCATGTGTCTGCACAAACGGTTAGAAACCGACTCCATGAGGGTGGTATGAGGGCCCGATGTCCACAGATGGGGGTTGTGCTCACAGCCCAACACCGAGCAGGACGCTTGACATTTGCCACAGAACACCAGGATTGGCAAAGTCGCCACTGGTGCCCTCTGCTCTTCACAGATGAAAGCTCAGTATTGTGTGTGGCCTCCACGTGCCTGTATGACCTCCCTACAACGCCTGGGCATGCTCCTGATGAGGTTGCGGATGGTCTCCTGTGGGATCTCCTCCCAGACCTAGACTAAAGCATCAGCCAACTCCTGAACAGTCAGTGGTGCAACGCGACGTTGGTGGATGTGACTCGCCCCCTGGGCCGTGGGGTACTCGGATCCGGGCAGTAGGGGAACGATGGGAGTAGTAGTGGCAACCCGGTTTCGTGGCTCAGGGTGGTCAGGCCAGTGGTAGTCCGTTATGTGCTGATGTTTATGTCCGACTACGCCACCCGTGGATTTGCGGTTATTAGGAACCGCCGCTGCATGCCGACCGCTGGGGCTGATGAGGTGTGCAGCTAGGGTAGTGTGACTCCCCACGGGAAGAGTGCGGCCCCAGGGCAGTATAGTGGATGGTGGGAGTGATGGTGGTGAGAGTCCCAGTGCTGATAGTGCTGGAGAAGCAAGGAGCACACAGACAACAGGTTGCAGTCCAGGGTCTTTACTAGAACAGGTAAATTGACCCATAAACAGTCCCGGCTAGGAGGGGGACCTGGATGTCTGAGAGCAACGGGGAAATTGGCCCTGGTCAGGGTGAGGGTGTAGGCCTACCGTGCTTTCTGCGCTCCTTCTGGCTATCTCCTCCTGATAGGGTAACAGCCCACGTTTCCAAGCTTTCCGTGTATTCTCGCCTGTATGGCCTGCGACGTGGGTTCCTTTCTGCTCCCAGCCTTGTACGGCTTTACTGGTACCTTCTGTTGTGGCAGGGCCTCCAGGCTTCTTAGGCCAAGGAATATACAGTCCCCTGCGGACTGGTTCTCTGCTGGGGGATGTGGAATCCTCTCAGCCTCAGACACCAAAGTCTGGTAAATTAAGTCCTCTTTCTGCCAAGACAGGCTCTCTTCGCCTCTTGTCTCTGGCTTGTGGCTCTCCTCCTGCCACACTTCCTCTTAGGTGCAGTGCAACTGTCTGTCCCTGTTCTGCTCTGGGACAAGTGTCAATGCTGAGACAGGCCATCCAGTTCTCTCTAACCCTGCCCCCAGCACCAGCTTTTATAGGGGCAGCCTGCTCCCCCTACTGGCCTGAGACAGGAGGCATTGCATGCTAATGTTCCCCTGACTAGAGAACCTCCCCCTTGCTCTCAGACACAGCTTTAATACATTTTGTGGCATCCAGGCCAGGGTGACACATTCCCCCCTAGTGAAATTTAGTACTCCGGGACTAAACAATAAACAAAGACAATAAAACATTAATAGACATTAATAGACAGACGACGCACAAATTGAGTTCTTAAGGTCACAGTGTGGCCTGTGACCGGGTGTCCATATCACCAATACAACGGGGAGCCTTAACCAGGTGGGGGTCTGTCCTACCCCAAGTCCTTCACAGTCTTAGTTCATTCCTTGGTTAGGCTCCGAACGCAGTCCATACCAGGTCCCGGTTATAAAAAGTCCATAACCTGTGAGTCCTTACAGTAACTGCAAGAAACTGAAACACGGAATTACCAAACATGCATGTAACTTTGCAAACAATTCAACATTTGGCAACAAGGTTATTTACAATTTTAGTGCGCTCTATATTCTCCAGCGAGCGGGTATCAGCCCCTTTGTGCTCCTGGTTGACCTACGTAGCCCACTGTCTGGTGGTGGACCAACCTGGCTTTCCCCACTAGCGTTAGGGGTACAGCTACCAGCTGGGTGTACAGGTAGGGAAGGCAGCTGTCTGCGGGTCCTTTGGCTTACCGCAGGCATGGCAGGCTCACTGTCAGCAGAGGGTTGACTCTCCTGGGCTGCTGGTACAGGCTCTTCTGCCTCTGGAACCGCTTGCTCCTCTTCACCTTCCGGCTCTGGTGTTGGTTGTTGCTGTGCCGGTTGCAGGAAATGCAGGACGGGTACCACTATGGCATCATTTATGCGAGTCCAGGACTGAGGGAACTCTCCGAGAACGGTGCTGATCATTTCTTCCTTGTCCTCTGCGGGTTCAAGGTCACTCTGATCCTCTTCTGCACTACGGAGTTGCTCGGGGCATCTTTTGAGATGGTCTCTGGAGACGGTACTAGTGGTTTCTCCTCCGTCCTTGGTGATCACGCACACCTTCGGGTTGTCGTGATCAGACTGCAGTACGGTGTAGGGTTCCCTTTCCCACTGGTCGTCCAACTTGTGAAGCCTTCTTTTTCGCTTTAGGACTTGCTCACCAGGTTCTAGGGGACCAGCAGGGGCGTGTTGGTTGAAGAGTTTTTCTTGCCTCTCTCTCACCTGGGCCAGGCTCTTCTCCACAGTCTACTGCACCTTCTTGTACTGCAGTTGCCTTTCCGTATCCCAGTCCGCATCCGGGGAGGTGTCCTCAGGCGTTAGGACTCCCATCTCCAGGTCTATAGGCAGCTTACCCGGTCTGGGTCGCATCAGGTAAGCCGGGGTGCAGTTGGTAGCATTCACCGGGATATGATTGTATAAGTCTATCAGGTCCGGCAGTTTTTCTGGCCACAGGCTGCGCTCCTCCAGGGGCAACGTCTTCAGGAGATCAATGACTATATTGTTCATCTTCTCACACATCCCGTTGGTTTGTGGGTGGTAAGGCGTTGTCCGAATCTTCTTACAGCCATAGAGGTTGCCCAACTCCTGGAAGATTTCAGCCTCGAACGCTGGACCCTGGTCTGTCAGGACCTGTTCCGGATACCCGTGTGGACGGCAGAAATATTGCTGGAAGGCTCTGGCCGCTGTTTGGGCTGTCAAGTCTTTTACTGGGACCACCACTAGAAAACGGGAATAGTGGTCCACGATTGTCAGGGCATAGATGTATCCTGACCGGCTGGGAGCCAATTTGACATGGTCCAGAGCTACCAGCTCAAGAGGCTGCGTGGTGACGATGGGCCTCAAGGGTGTCTTCTGGCTGGTGCGGTCCTTCCTCCTTAGGTGACAAGGGCCACAGTCTCTGCACCATTTTTCTACAGCTCCTCTCATGCCGACCCAAAAGAACCTTCCTCTTAGTAGGAACTCCAGTTTCTTCCAACCGAACCGATGTGTCCCGCTCTGTCATGGTAAGCCCCCAGGACCATAGCTGCATCCCGCCTTGGGACCACGACTTGCCAGGTCAGCTCGTGCGTCCGGTGGTTGACAATCCTTCTGCACAACTTGCCTTTGTAGAGGAACAGCTTGCTCTTCTCTTTCCATAGCTGCTTGGCTTCCTCTGGAGCATCCGGATCTATGCGGGCATCTTCCTGGGTCAGCAGATCTTTCACCAGGCGGATGGCAGGGTCACTATCTTGGGTCTCGGCCCAGCTGTGATGAGGTAGGGGATTTATCATCACGGTTGTTAGATCCTCCTCCTTCACGCGGTGGGAGTATTGAGCAGCTCCATACCGGTGAAACGCGGGGAGTTCTACCTCCTCCAGCTCTTCTGGGTCTTCGTCACCTTCAGATAAGTGAGGCATCCTCGATAGGGCATCAGCGTTGGCATTGGTTTTGCCGGCCCGGTACTTGATCAGTCATAGTTGGAGAGACGGGCCATCCACCGCTGTTCTAGGGCACCCAGTCTTGCATTGTCCAGGTGTGTCAACGGGTTGTTGTCCGTGTACACGGTGAACTTTGCGGAGGCCAGGTAATGCTTGAAGCGTTCCGTCACGGCCCACACCACCGCCAAGAATTCTAGCTTGAAGGATCTGTAATTCTCCGGGTTCCTCTTGGTGGGTCTCAGCTTCCGGCTGGCGTACGCGATCACCCTTTCTCTGCCCTGTTGGTTTTGGAACAGTACGGCTCCCAGTCCCACATTACTGGCATCTGTGTGGAGAATGAAAGGCTGGCCATAATCAGGGTAGGCCAGGATCTCGTCCCCTGTGAGGGCCATCTTTAGCTGGCGGAAGGACTCCTCTTCCGGTTTATCCCACTTGAAGGGCGGCTTTTGGCTCCTGGACTTAGACTGTCCGATCAGGAGGTCCTGCATAGGAGCTGCCATCTTAATGAACCCGGGGATGAACCTTCGGTAGTAGCCTACCAACCCGAGAAACTGTCTCACCTCTTTGATGTTCGAGGGGCTTGGCCAGCTCTTGATTGCCGTGACCTTGTCAGGGTCGGGGGCCACTCCTTCCGCGCTTACCACGTGCCCTAGGTACTGGTCCTTTGGTTTCAGCAGGTGACACTTCGATGGTTTCACCTTCAGGCCATAGCCTGCCAGGGCTTCGAACACCTCGGCCAGGTGCTTTAGGTGGTCCTCGTAGGTCTTCGAATAGACGATCACGTCGTCCAGGTAAAGGAGGACCGTCTCGAAGTTTCGGTGCCCTAGACATCATTCCATCAGCCTCTGGAAGGTCCCTGGTGCGTTGCAGAGCCCGAAGGGCATACAGTTGAACTCAGTCAGTCCCATCGGGGTGGTGAAGGCAGTCTTCTCCTTGTCAGCCTCTGCCACAGGAACCTGCCAGTACCCGCTAGTAAGGTCCAAAGTAGAAAAGAAGTTAGCAGATTTTAGTGCGGCTAAAGACTCCTCTATTCTAGGCAGCGGATATGCGTCTTTGTGGGTGATACGGTTGATTTGTCTATAGTCCACGCACATTCTCATGGTGCCGTCTTTCTTTTTGACCAGAACCAAGGGGGCTGCCCAGGGGCTACAGCTGTCTCTAATAACCCCAGCTTCTTTCATCTCTCTTAGCATGCCCTTTGCGTTCTGATAATGTGCAGGGGGTACAGGTCTGTGCCTCTCTTTTATTGGTGGGTGGCTCCCTGTGGGGATGTGGTGTTCTATCCCTTTTACTCTGCCGAAGTCTAGCGGGTGCTTACTAAAGACTCTCTCGTACTCCTGTACCACCCGGTAGACTCCTTGTTTTTGGTGCAGGGGAGTGGAGTCAGCACCCACATGGAGTTTCTGGCACCAGTCCTCCTTTTGTTTCTGGGAGCCATTACCTTCCGCCTGAGGAGATGGAGGCAAGGGTTCCACGGCCCTGATAGCTTTGTGTTCGACAACAAACAGTTTGGCGAGTGTAGCGTACCTGGGTAAGTGTACTTCCCTATCCCCAATGTTGAGGATGCGGACGGGCACCCTCCCATGACGGACATCAACCACCCCCCGGGCTGTCATAATGGTGGGCCTGCTGTCTGAGTACACGGGTTCTACCATGGCTTGGTAGTCTCTACCTCTCAACCCGATTGCAGTCCGACACCAGATCATCATTTCACTTTTGGGAGGCATGGAAATGGGGAATGGGTCACTCAGTCTTACGCTACCGATCTCACCACCAGACAGTTCTACCTGCTGCCGTCTCATCAGGGCTTTTATCTCCTTGTTGAGGACTCTCTGTTGGCTGGAACTAGCATTCACCGCCACCTGTTGTAGAATTACAATTACCTCTGAAAGACAATTTTCAATTACGTTAGTACCCACAGTTATTTTAGGGTGACTTTCACGACGGTCAATGTCCACAATAATCACCCCCTGTGCCGGCAGTTCAACTTTACCAATTTTAATGGTCATCTCCTTGAACCCCATCTGCGGCACGGGTAAGCCATTACTGGCGATGATGCTCAAGTTATTGTCTGGATACCGTGTGATATCAGCATCAGTCCAATACTGCTTAAAAAGTACATAAGGGATAGTGGTTACTTGTGACCTATTATCCAGCAAGGCGCTCATGGGGATACCGTCCAGCACCACGGGTAAAACCGGGCGCCCCCCAACGTACTTATTACGCCAATTGTAAGGGCCTGGTGATCTTATGCCTGGGGGTTGGCCCTTTGCCCCAGGTTGGACCCTTTTAAATTACAGTACCTGGAAATGTGTCCGGGCTGGTTGCATTGACGGCAAATGGGCTGTCCATCCTCTGCGTAGCGGTCTGTGGGCCTCCCTCGGAACGAGGGGATCCTCCTCTGTCGACGCCACGGGACATCCTCCGGACTTGAAGCCAGCTCGATGGGTCTTGACGGGTCCACTTGCAACGCCTGGACGGTCCTGGTCAACGCCGCGACGCTCCTGGTCAGCTCCTGGACTTGGTGGTGCAGGTCTTTCGACGGGGCTTGGTTCAGGGCCTGTGCATCAGCCCCCACGGGATCCATAGAGGAGGGCTCCGCCTCCTGGTGGTTGGTGAGAGCAGGGCGCCGGGGGTTTATAGCGCCACTGGTTGCAGATTCACGGAGCACCCTTATGGCCCTGTCCTTAAATTGGGCAAAGGTTAGGTCGGGGTTCTGAAAGAACATGAGACGCAGTTGGGCCCTGTGGGCGCTAGACAGCAGACCTTCTATGAATTGTTCTGTTAGCAGCTTATCCGTTTCCTGCACACTGCCAGGGTCAGTTTGTTGAATAGCCCTCAAGGCTTCCTGCAGATTTAGGGCATAGTCTCTGATGCTGTCCTGTGCCCGCTGCTTACATCCATAGAACCTCATTTTAATCTCAGCGGAGGTACGTGTGTCAAAGGTACCCCGCAGCCGGGCCAGAATACCCTTCACAGTCCTTTTATCCTCAGTGGGCCATGATTTTACCTCCCTTTGGGCTGCGCCAGTTAACTGCCCTGTCAATATGCTGACCTTCTGTTCCTCTGTCAGGGGGTAAACGTGGAACAAACTGTATAGCCTTTCCTTGAAGTCAGTTAGGGCATGGGGCTCCCCTGAGTATTTGGGCAGCCAGGCCGCTCCAGGGATGTAGGGCAGGGAAAAGGGCATCACCGCTGCTGCAGCTGCGTTGGTGGTAGTGGGCGCCTCTGTGTCCGACATCTTCCTCCCCCCTAGTTAAGCGTGGCCTACCTTCCGACGATCCTCTTCTGTAGGCCGCGGCTCCGCTGCTGCTGCTCTGGACGAGGACCTTGCGTCGCGTCCTGATGACGTCAGCGTCGCTCTCTCTCCCTTCCAGGACCTTGCGCAGCGTCGGTGCGTGGGGCGGAGCTTCGGATCTCGCGCGGTTTTGAAGTCCACGCCCCTCTTCTTCCCGCGCGGCGTCCTGAAGATGGCGTCCGATGGCGAGAAACAGCTGCGGATGGCGGGAAGACGGCAGAAGACGGCGGGAAACAGTCCAAGATGGCGTCTGATGGCGGGAATCGGCTCCGGATGGCGGGAAACGACTCCGGACGGCGGGAAACTTCGCCACAGGTAAGTTACAAAAGTCTTGTTCAGGCACGCAGTACCCGGTGGTTGCGGGCATGAAATCCTGCCGACTACGCCAAAGCTGACTCGCCCCTTGGGCCGTGGGGCACTCGGATCCGGGCAGTCTGGGAACGATGGGAGTAGTAGTGGCAACCCGGTTCCGTGGCTCAGGGTGGTCAGGCCAGTGGTAGTCCGTTATGTGCTATTGATTATGTCCGACTACGCCACCCGTGGATTGCGGTTATTAGGAACCGCCGCTGCATGCCGACCGCTGGGGCTGATGAGGTGTGCAGCTAGGGTAGTGTGACTCCCCACGGGAAGAGTGCGGCCCCAGGGCAGTATAGTGGATGGTGGGAGTGATGGTGGTGAGAGTCCCAGTGCTGATAGTGCTGGAGAAGCAAGGAGCACACAGACAACAGGTTGCAGTCCAGGGTCTTTACTAGAACAGGTAAATTGACCCATAAACAGTCCCGGCTAGGAGGGGGACCTGGATGTCTGAGAGCAACGGGGAAATTGGCCCTGGTCAGGGTAAGGGTGTAGGCCTACCGTGCTTTCTGCGCTCCTTCTGGCTATCTCCTCCTGATAGGGTAACAGCCCACGTTTCCAAGCTTTCTGTGTATTCTCGCCTGTATGGCCTGCGACGTGGGTTCCTTTCTGCTCCCAGCCTTGTACGGCTTTACTGGTCCCTTCTGTTGTGGCAGGGCCTCCATGTTAGAACCTTGCTGTTAGGTTTTTTTTTCCTTTGCTGGTCACATGACCTTGTTGGCCTATTTAATCCTGCTCCGCCCTTCTGGCTTTGCTGGACTTCATTGTATATCTACTTTCTAGCTAGCCTGTGCTCTGTATCTAACTCTGTTAGTTTGCTTGGTCTACGGACCTCTATGTTCTATCTATTTTGTTTGTTCGTCTGTCTGCTACTATTTCTGTTAGGAGGTGTCCCATATTCCTTCCAGTCCTTAGTACTTGTAGGGATTCCCTCCCCACATCTATAGGTCTTCGTACAGACTAGATTAGGACTTTAGCAGGTCTGATCGCAGGATCAGGTTCCCTGTTACATTGTAGGGATTCAGCTGAGTCCTATAGTAGGGACAGATCTCCTCTCTTTCCTTAGCTTTGGTAGCAGAACATAACAGTAAGTCCAGCCTGCAAATTCTCTAAGGAAAGATTTTTTTTGTTCCATCATGGTGTCGGTTCAGGATTTGGCTAAACACCTGCAGGGACTCTCTCTGGAGGTGGCCGAGCTCCGTCAGCACGTGAGTAACTGTCCTGGAGCATATTTCTTGGAGCCATAAATGTTATGACAAGTGTTGTAACGGGCGTATTGCAGCTTTGGATAGGGGAGAATTGCCTGTTCCTATTCAGGATTTTTGGAGAGTTTTTTCTGAGAAAGAATCGCAGGTTTTGCCTCCCCATAGAGACTATGATTGTTCTATTGAATTTGTCCCTGGAGCGACTATTCCTAAAAGTCGTTTATTTAACCTTACTATTCCTGAGAGGAAGGCTTTGGAGGAATACATACAGACAAGTTTGGCCGCCGGTCACATTAGGCCCTCTAAGTCTCCTGTGGCGGTTGGATTTTTTTTTGTAAAAAAAAAGGACGGCGGTTTACGTCCTTGTCTGGATTTTCGTGAGATTAACAAAATTACGGTACGCAATCCTTACCCACTGCCATTGATTCCTGATCTGTTTAACCAGTTATTGGGGGCCAAGTGGTTCTCTAAAATTGACCTTAAGGGGGCATGCAATCTGTTGCGCATGAAGGAGGGTGATGAATGGAAGACTGCTTTTAACACTCCTGTGGGTCATTTTGAGAATCTGGTTATGCCTTTTGGTCTTACTAATGCTCCTGCATTTTTTCAGAATCTGATTAATGACATCCTTAGACCTTTGATCGGTAAAAATGTGGTTGTGTATTTGGATGACATTTTGATTTATTCGCCAGATCTGGAGTCTCATTGGCGGAGCGTGCGTGAGGTATTACAGTTATTAATGGACAATTCGCTTTTTGCTAAGCTGGAGAAATATGAGTTCGCTGTACAGAGAATTAGTTTTTTGGGCTACATTATCTCCAGCAAAGGTTTTGAGATGGATCCGGTTAAGGTTCAGGCTGTGCAGGAATGGCCTAGGCCTATTGGTTTGAAATCGATACAGAGGTTTTTGGGTTTCGCCAATTACTATAGAAAATTCATAAAAAATGTTTCTAGTATTGTCAAACCTCTGACTGATCTCACCAGGAAAGGTGCTAATGCGGTTCAGTGGTCTTCTGAGGCCATTGAAGCTTTTATGTATCTCAAGGAGAGGTTCACCTCTGCTCCCATCCTTATGCAACCTGATGTTACTAGGCCGTTTTTGGTTGAGGTTGATGCTTCCTCTGTGGGGGTTGGCGCAGTATTGTCTCAGGATAACGGGGATGGATTACATCCCTGTGCCTTTTTTTCAAAAAAATTTTCGGAGACTGAATTGAATTACGATGTTGGTAATCGGGAATTATTGGCTATTAAACTCGCATTTGAACACTGGCGCCACTTCTTGGAAGGTGCGGAATTTCCCGTTCAGGTTCTTACGGATCATAAAAATCTGATATATCTTGATGCTGCCAAGCGCCTGAATGCCCGTCAGGCTAGGTGGGCACTGTTTTTCTCGCGGTTTAATTTCTCCGTTACTTACATCCCTGGTACTAAGAATGTTAAGGCGGATGCCTTGTCTCGCAGTTTTTCTCCCATAGTCGGTGCTGAGAAAGAGGAAAACATTTTACAAGAAGGTGTTGTGATAGCTGCTTTAGACTCCGTTTTGGAAGATGAGATTCTTAAAGCTCAGGAGAATGCCCCATCTAACACTCCTCATGGGAGGTTGTTTGTGCCTGGGACCTTTAGGAGAGATTTGTTTGTTGAGTGTCACGAATCTCGGTTGGCAGGTCATCCCGGAATCTCTGAGACCAAGAGACTGGTGGGTCGCAGTTTTTGGTGGCCTGGATGGCAGAAGGAAGTCATTAAGTGGGTGCGCCAATGTACTATATGTGCTAGATCTAAGTCCTCACATACTCCTGCTGCGGGGTTGCTTTGTCCTTTGGAGGTCCCCAGTGCTCCTTGGACACATTTGGCTATGGACTTTATAACTGACCTTCCCCCCTCTGAGGGTTTTACTGTCATCTGGGTGGTCGTGGACCGTTTTAGCAAGATGTGTCACTTGGTTCCCTTCGTCAAACTGCCCTGCGCTAAAACTCTCGCTAAGACCTTTGTCAAGGAAATTGTCAGACTTCATGGCGTTCCTACTGACATTGTTTCTGATAGGGGTCCTCAGTTCGTGGCTCGTTTTTGGCGTGCCTTTTGTGACAGGTTGGGAATTCATTTGTCGTTTTCGTCCGGATATCATCCTGAATCTAATGGCCAGACAGAAAGGAAAAACCAGGATGTTGAGCAGTTCTTGCGTTGTTTTGTGGCAGACAATCAAGAGGGGTGGTCTGAGTTTCTGCCACTTGCCGAATTTGCTCTGAACAATCATACATCTTCTTCTGCTGGTTGTTCGCCTTTTTTTTGTTGTTCTGGGAGACATCCGTCGTTTGGGTCGTTCTCCAAGTTGGGATCTGCCGTGCCTGAGGAGGAGAATTTTTCCGGTGATTTGGAAAGAGTTTGGACGGATGTGCGTGGTAATCTTCAGGAGGCCAACAGAAAATCTAAAGACTACTTTGATAGGAAACGACAGGAGGTTTTGTTCGCTGTTGGTGACATGGTTTGGTTGTCCTCTAGGAATCTGCGGTTGAGGATTCCTTCTAAGAAATTGGGTCCCAAGTTTGTAGGGCCCTTTAAGGTGCTTCAGGTTGTCAACCAATCTGCTGTTAGGTTGGAGGTTCCTACCTCCTGGAGAATTAATCCGGTCTTTCATGTCTCTCTGTTAAAAAAAGCTGTTGTGTCGGATGGTGACGCCTCTGCCTCTGTTCCTCCGGTGGTGGAGGACGGGGAATATGAAATTTCTCGCATCCTTGACTCTAGACGGTATAGAGGTAGTTTGCAGTATCTTGTGGCCTGGAAAGGTTTCGGACCCGAGGATAACTCTTGGGTGAGGTCAGATGATGTTTCCGCGTCCAGACTTATCAGAGCGTTTCACAGGAGATTTCCTGATAAGCCTGGTCCTAGGGGATCCGGAGGATCCTCTTAGAAGGGGGGGTACTGTTAGAACCTTGCTGTTAGGTTTTTTTTTCCTTTGCTGGTCACATGACCTTGTTGGCCTATCTAATCCTGCTCCGCCCTTCTGGCTTTGCTGGACTTCATTGTATATCTACTTTCTAGCTAGCCTGTGCTCTGTATCTAACTCTGTTAGTTTGCTTGGTCTACGGACCTCTATGTTCTATCTATTTTGTTTGTTCATCTGTCTGCTACTATTTCTGTTAGGAGGTGTCCCATATTCCTTCCAGTCCTTAGTACTTGTAGGGATTCCCTCCCCACATCTATAGGTCTTCGTACAGACTAGATTAGGACTTTAGCAGGTCTGATCGCAGGATCAGGTTCCCTGTTACATCGTAGGGATTCAGCTGAGTCCTATAGTAGGGACAGATCTCCTCTCTTTCCTTAGCTTTGGTAGCAGAACATAACACTCCAGGCTTCTTAGGCCAAGGAATATACAGTCCCCTGCGGACTGGTTCTCTGCTGGGGGATGTGGAATCCTCTCAGCCTCAGACACCAAAGTCTGGTAAATTAAGTCCTCTTTCTGCCAAGACAGGCTCTCTTCGCCTCTTGTCTCTGGCTTGTGGCTCTCCTCCTGCCACACTTCCTCTTAGGTGCAGTGCAACTGTCTGTCCCTGTTCTGCTCTGGGACAAGTCTCAATGCTGAGACAGGCCATCCAGTTCTCTCTAACCCTGCCCCCAGCACCAGTTTTTATAGGGGCAGCCTGCTCCCCCTACTGGCCTGAGACAGGAGGCATTGCATGCTAATGTTCCCCTGACTAGAGAACCTCCCCCTTGCTCTCAGACACAGCTTTAATACATTTTGTGGCATCCAGGCCAGGGTGACACAGATGGAGCGAGACATGATGTCCCAGATGTGCTCAATCGGATTCAGGTCTGGGGAACAGGCGGGCCAGTCCATAGCTTCAATGCCTTCACCTTGCAGAAACTGCTGACACACTCCAGCCACATGAGGTCTGGCAATGTCCTGCATACTGCATAAGGGGCATAATGGGGGCATTACACTGTGTGGGGGCATAATACATACTACATAAGGGGCATAATGGGGGCATTAAACTTTTTGGGGCATCATACATACTGCATAAGGGGCATAATGGGGGCAATACACTGTGTGGGGGCATCATACATACTGCATAAGGGGCATAATGGGGGCATTACATTGTGTGGTAGCATCATACATCTTGTATAAGGGGCATAATGGGGGCATTACACTGTGTGGTGCATCATACATACTGTATAAGGGGCATAATGGGGGCATTACACTGTGTGGGGCATCATATATACTGTATAAGGGGCATAATGGGGCATTACACTGTGTGGGGGCATCATACATACTGCATAAGGGGCATAATGGGGGCATTACACTGTGTGGGGGCATCATACATACTGCATAAGGAGCATAATGGGGGCATTACACTGTGTGGGGGCATCATGTATACTGCATAAGGGGCATAATGGGGGCATTACACTGTGTGGGGCATCATATATACTGTATAAGGGGCATAATGGTGGCATACACTGTGTGGTGCATCATACATACTGTATAAGGGGCATAATGGGGGCATTACACTGTGTGGGGCATCATATATACTGTATAAGGGGCATAATGGGGCATTACACTGTGTGGGGGCATCATACATACTGCATAAGGGGCATAATGGGGGCATTACACTGTGTGGGGGCATCATACATACTGCATAAGGAGCATAATGGGGGCATTACACTGTGTGGGGGCATCATGTATACTGCATAAGGGGCATAATGGGGGCATTACACTGTGTGGGGGCATCATACATCCTGCATAAGGGGCATAATGGGGGCATTACACTGTGTGGGGGGCATCATACATCCTGCATAAGGGGCATAACACTGTGTGGGGGCATCATACATCCTGCATAAGGGGCATAATGGGGGCATTACACTGTGTGGGAGGCATCATACATACTGCATAAGGGGCATAATGGGGGCATTACACTGTGTGGGGGCATCATACATCCTGCATAAGGGGCATAATGGGGGCATTACACTGTGTGGGGGCATCATGCATCCTGCATAAGGGGCATAATGGGGGCATTACACTGTGTGGGGGCATCATACATACTGCATAAGGGGTATAATGGGGGCATTACACTGTGGGGGGCATCATGCACCCTACATAAGGGGCATAATGGGGGCATTACACTGTGTGGGGGCATCATACATTCTGTATAAGGGGCATAATGGGGGCATTACACTGTGGGGCCAGTAAAGGGGCCCTTTACTATGAGAACAATACGTTTCCTCCCTTCCTGTCTCCATAGTTGTGTCGTATGTATCTATTACAGGAAACAGAACAAAAACCTTATGATTCTTATAAAGGGGCAACACAAGACCCCAAAAGAGTCTCTGTGCTCAAGGGGTTAATGCCCCCTGCGCCCAGTAATGGGGGATCCCCACATACCTCCACCTGCAGAGCCGCCACCACATATATGGCTGCTCTGTGCGCACAGGAGCTGTGATGAGGTCACAGGAGGGGAAGAGTCAGGGGTCACATGATCAGGGGCCTCAGTGGATGTGTGACACCCCAGGGGTCTGGTTGCCACAGTGATAGAGATATTATGTCTGAGAGCAGGTGGGAGGTCCTTTGGTCAGGGATCCTGTGCATGCCACACCTCCTGCCCAGTCTTGGGAGGGGAAGGACTTCCCCTATATAAACCTGGGGCTGAGGCAGGGTAGGGAGTTCTGAGAGGAGAAGACAGGGAGCAGAGCTGCTCTATGGGCTCTGCTCCACAGGCAGGCCCTGTCCAGGGGCCTGAGCCTGGAGTCAAGGAGAGTAGAGACAAGAAACAGTCATATGAAGAAACAGCAGAAGCTCAGTGGGAGCAATACTAATACGAGTCAGGGGCTGGCAGCTGCAGAGCTCGCCCTGACTGAGAAGCTTTCTTACCGGACCCGGCGTCCGAGGCTGTGGGGACTAACTCTTACCCAGCAGCAGAAGCCGACCGGCAGGGGATTTCAGGTCCTCAGGCCCAGAAACCCAAAGGCACGGTCACACGCGTGTTACAAGCACCGCCATCGTGGAGCGGAAGCCATTAGAAGGCCCCGAGTCACCGGCCATACGGGTGAGCACCACACGGTACACTCAGGGACGTGGGCTACTTATATCCGCTTCTAGCAAGGTAGCCAGAAGAGTACAGTCAGTTTGGGAGGCCTACAACTCCGCCTGGCCAGGGGAGATCCCATCTGCTCAAGGACTGACCAGGCCCCGTTCGCTAGCAAGTACTCCGGGAGGGTCTATCGTTGTTACCAGTAAAGACCCTGAATTACACCGCACCGTCTCTGAGTGGTTCCTGCATCTACCGCTGTTACATCGCCGCTCAGTTTGACTCCCTGGGCACGGACCGGGTCACCGCCACGAGACTACAACCCTCAAGAGATCCGGCTCCGGGTAAGCTCCCGCGTGCGCAACACAGCGTGACACAGGCCCAGGGGCGCGTCAACTTTGGCGTAGTCGGCAGGATTTCGTGCCCGCAACCACCGGGTACTGCGTGCCTGAAAAAGAGACTTTTCAAACTTACCTGTGGTGAAGATTCCCGCCATCCGGCGCCATCTTCAGCCTTCTTCCCGCCATCGGTGAAGTTTCCCGCCATCCGGCGCCATCTTCTGCCTTCTTCCCGCCATCCGTGGAGTTTTCCCGCCATTGGACGCCATCTTGAGGACGCCGCGCGGGAAGAAGAGGGGCGTGGACTCCGAAAGCGCGCGAGAACTGAAGCCCCGCCTCACGTCCGGACGTTGCGTAAGGTCCTGGAAGGAGCCCAGCAGACGCCGACGTCGCAGGAGCGCGACGGAAGGTCCTCAACCCTGACGATCCACTGCGGAGCCGCGACCTACGGAACAGGATCATCGCAAGGTAGGCCACGGTCCACTAGGGGGGAGGAAGATGTCGGATACGGAGGAGAGCTTCACTGCCTCAACCCCCGCCAGCGCTACCGCTGCGGCAGTTATGCCCTTCACCATGCCCTATATCCCGGGAGCAGCTTGGCTACCCCAGTACTCAGGGGAGTCACATACCCTGCATGACTTTAGAGAAAAGCTGGATAGCCTCTTCCAGGTGTACCCCCTCACAGAAGAGCAAAAAGTGAGCATCCTGGTGGCCCAACTAACCGGGGCAGCCAAAAGGGAAGTAAAATCCTGGCCACCTGGGAGGAAGACTGTCGCAGGGATACTAACCCGGCTGAAGGACACCTTTGATACCCGCACCTCAGCCGAGATTAAGCTTAGATTCTACGGGTGCAAGCAGCGAGCGCATGAGAGTATAAGGGACTATGCACTAAACCTACAAGAGGCCCTGAGGGCCATTAAGCAGGCCGACCCTGATGGAGTGGGAAACGAGGACAGGCTGTTGACCGAACAGTTTATAGAGGGACTGTATTGTAATACCCACCGAACCCAGTTGCGGGCAATGGCCTTACAGGATCCCCATCTGGGCTTTGCACAGTTCAAGGACAGAGCCATCCGGGTGCTCCGAGAACCGGCACCGGGTGGCGTTGTGACCCACAAGCGCCCTGCTATCACTTACCACCAGGAGGCGGCGCCCTTGTCGGCAGGGCCTGTGGGAGCTGATGCGCAGGCTTTGGACAATGACCCGGCTCCAGACCTACACCATCAGGTCCAAGAGCTAGCTAAGAGCGTTGCTGCGCTAACCCGAACTGTGCAGTCTTTACAGGCTTCCACCCCAGGGAAGATCCAGCTGGCATCCGGACCGGAGGACATCCCGTGGCGTCGACCAAGGAGGACCCCACCGGCCAGAGGAAGACCCAGTGACCGATACAGCGAGGACGGACGACCCATCTGCCGCCGCTGCAATCAACCTGGACATATGGCAAGGTACTGTTCTTTAAACGGGCACAACCTGGGGTAGAGGGCCAACCCCCAGGAAAAAGATCACCAGGCCCATCGAACTGGCGCGACAGATATGTGGGAGGACGTCCAGTCTTGCCTGTGGTACTGGATGGCATTCCCATGAGTGCCCTACTGGACACCGGGTCACAGGTCACCACCATCCCGTACGTGCTCTTTAAGCAGTACTGGAATGACTCGGATATTACCCGCTACCCTGACGACGACTTGAGTATCATCGCCAGCAATGGCCAGCCCGTGCCACAGATCGGATTTAAAGAGGTGACCATCAAAATCGGTAGAGTCGAACTGGCAGCACAGGGACTGATCATTGTAGATATTGACAAACATGAGAGTCACCCAAAAATAACTCTAGGAACTAATGTAATTGAAAATTGTCTTGCAGAGGTGATTTTTTGCTTTTACAGCAGGTTGCCAAGAACGCCAGCTCCGGCGAGCAGCGGGTGCTCCAGAAAGAGATCCGGGCACTGATGCGACGGCAACAGGTGGAACTCTCCGGCGGTGAGATTGGTAGCGTAAGAATGTGTGACCCTTTTCCTATTGTCATGCCCCCAAAAAGTGAAATGATGATTTGGTGCCGGGCAGCTATTGGTCTGAGAGGTAGAGATTACCAGGCAATGGTAGAACCAGTTTACTCAGACAGTAGGCCCACCATTTTGACAGCACGGGGGGTGGTCAATGTACGCCATGGGAGGGTGCCCGTTCGCATAATCAATATCGGGGAGAGGGAAGTGTACCTGCCCCGGTATGCCACGCTAGCCAAATTATATACCATTAACCAAAATGCTATACAATCTGTGGAACCCTTGCCTCCATCTCACCTGGAGGAAGGTAACGGCTCTAAGAAAACAAAGGAGGACTGGTGTCAGCAACTACATTTGGGTACTGACTCCACTCCCTCACATCAGAAACAGGGAGTCTATCGGGTGGTTCAAGAGTACGAGAGAGTGTTTAGTAAACACCCGTTAGACTTCGGGAGAGTCAAGGGGGTAGAACACCGCATCCCCACGGGAGATCATCCTCCCATAAAAGAGAGGTATCGACCCGTACCCCCTGCACATTACCAACACGCCAAGGGGATGCTTAGAGACATGAAGGAGGCTGGGGTAATCCGGGATAGCTGTAGCCCCTGGGCAGCCCCACTGGTTTTAGTCAAAAAGAAAGACAACACCATGAGGATGTGTGTAGATTACCGGAAAATCAATCGTATCACACACAAGGATGCGTACCCCTTACCAAGGATAGAGGAGTCATTGGCTGCTTTAAGATCTGCTAACTTCTTCTCTACCTTGGATCTCACTAGCGGGTACTGGCAGGTTCCTGTAGCAGAGGCGGACCGGGAGAAGACCGCATTCACCACCCCGATGGGACTTAGCGAGTTCACCTGCATGCCGTTCGGACTCTGCAACGCACCGGGAACCTTCCAACGACTAATGGAGTGTTGTCTGGGCCACAGAAACTTCGAGACGGTCCTGTTGTACCTGGACGATGTCATCGTATATTCCAAGACGTATGAGGACCACCTGAAACACCTGGCGGAAGTGTTCGAAGCTCTGGCAAGTTACGGCCTAAAGGTGAAACCCTCCAAGTGTCACCTCCTGAAACCAAAGGTGCAGTACCTGGGACACGTGGTGAGCGCTGACGGAGTGGCTCCCGACCCTGATAAGATCACCGCAATTAAGGAATGGCCAAGCCCCTCCAGCGTAAAAGAAGTGCGGCAGTTCCTCGGGTTGGTAGGCTGCTACCGAAGGTTTATTCCCGGTTTCACCAAAAAGGCAGCACCTATGCAGGACCTCCTGATAGGCCAGTCCCGGAAGGCCAAGAACCAGAAGCCGCCCTTCAAATGGGAGGAGCTGGAAGAAGAGTCCTTCCGCCAGCTGAAGATGGCCCTCACGGGGGACGAAATCCTGGCGTACCCGGATTATAGCCAGCCCTTTATCCTCTACACCGACGCCAGTAACATCGGGCTAGGAGCCGTACTGTCCCAGATCCAGCAGGGGAAGGAACGAGTAATCGCCTACGCCAGCCGAAAACTGCGACCCACCGAAAGGAACCCCGAGAATTACAGCTCATTTAAGCTAGAGTTCCTGGCCGTAGTATGGGCAGTCACCGAGCGCTTTAAGCATTACCTCGCTTCTTCCCGGTTCACCGTGTACACGGATAACAACCCGTTGACACACCTGGACACGGCAAGACTCGGTGCCCTGGAGCAGAGGTGGATGGCCCGTCTGTCCAACTACGAGTTCACAATCAAATACCGGGCCGGACGCTCCAATACCAACGCGGACGCCCTGTCCAGGATGCCCAACCTGCCGGACGAAGGAGAAGATCCGGAGGGACTGGAAGAAGTTGAACTCCCTGCGTTCCACCGTCATGGGACTATCCAGTACTCCCACCTGGTAAGGAGTAAGCAGGCTGCTACGTTGAACCCCTTACCTCACTACAACTGGGCGGAAACGCAAGACAGCGACCCTGCCGTCCGACTGGTGAAGGAGATGCTGACTCGCCCGGAGGCTTGCCTTGAACCAGACGCTCCGGAGGAAGCCAAACAACTATGGGCAGAGAGGAGTCGACTGTTCCTTTACAAGGGGAAGTTGTGCCGCAGAATGGTTAACTCCCGGACGCATGAACTACTCTGGCAAGTAGTGGTGCCACGAAGAGACGCAGCCATGGTGATGGAGGCATACCACGACGGAGCTGGACACTTCGGGTGGAAGAAGCTGGAGTTCCTGCTGCGCGAGCGATTCCACTGGGTAGGCATGAGGGGAACCATTGAGAAGTGGTGCAGAGACTGTGGCCCGTGCAACCTAAGAAGGAAGGATCGTGCCAGCCAGAAGACTCCCCTGCAGTCCATCGTCACCCGGCAGCCGTTGGAACTGGTAGCCTTGGATCATGTAAAACTGACCCCAAGCAGAAGTGGCTACGTCTACGCACTAACCATCGTGGATCACTACTCCCGGTTCTTGGTTGTCGTCCCCGTCAAGGACTTAACAGCTCGAACAGCAGCGAGAGCCTTCCAGCAGCATTTCTGCCGTCCACACGGGTACCCGGACCAAGTGTTGACAGACCAGGGACCTGCCTTTGAAGCGGAGGTCTTCCAAGAATTCTGCACTCTGTATGGCTGCCGGAAGATAAGGACGACACCCTATCATCCGCAAACTAATGGACTTTGTGAGAAAATGAACCAGGTGGTAATGGATCTTCTGAAAACGTTGCCCCTGGAAGAACGCAGTCTGTGGCCTGAGAAGCTGCCCGATCTGGTGGACCTATACAACCACATCCCGGTAGGTTCCACCAACTGTACCCCGGCTTACCTAATGAGGGCAAGACCTGGTAAGTTACCTGTTGACCTGGAAATGGGAGTCCTGACACCCGAGGACACTTCACCAGAAGCAGACTGGGACACAGAGAGGCAGCAGCAGTACCGGAGAGTACAGGAGAGCGTGGAGCGAAGTCTCTGTCAGGCTAGGGAAAGACAAGAGAAAACTTACAACCAGTATGCTCCCACTGTTCCCCTGGTACCCGGAGAGCAGGTCTTGAAGAGGAAGAGACGGCTCCACAAGTTGGACGACCAGTGGGAGAAGGACCCGTACACCGTACTGCCCTCAAGCCACGAGAACCCGAAGGTTTGTACCATCAGTAAAGACGGAGGGGAAACTACAGCCATTGTATCCCGGGACCACCTGAAGAAGTGTCCCGAACAACTGAGGAACCCTGAAGAGGAACAAGAAGACCATCGACCCGTAGAGGAAAGGGAAGATATGGTTAGTACTGTGCTCGGGGACTTCCCTCGGTCTTGGACTCAAGTCAATGGTGCAGTTGTGGTACCCGTACTCACCTTCCTCCAACCAGCATCCCAAGCACCTACGGAGCAACAGGTAGAGCTGGAAGAACAGCCGGTCCAGGAGGCAGAAGACCCCAAACCCGCAGACCAGGAGGATCAACCCTCTGCTTGCAGTGAGCCTGCCATATCCCTAGTGAGCCAAAGAGCCGGTAGACAGCTGCCCAGTTTACCCTTGACAGCTCCTACACCCTGTAGTTCAGGGCTAGACAGTCAGCTCCGTAGGTCCACTAGGGCCACTAGAGGCCAGTTACCCGCACGTTGGAGGATTTGAAGTGTATAAATTGTTTTATTTATGTTTACCTGTGTATTGTTGCTTGTGTATAATTTTGTGTTTCTAGTTATTTGTAGGAGTCCTTGGTGGATTTACCGGGAATCCTTTGTACATAGTTGGAGCGTAACCCAGGACGGACTAAAGACTGTTAAGGACTTGGGGCAGGACAAACCCCTACCTGGTTACGTCTCCCTGTTTTGGTGAAATGGACACCTTGCTTTTCTTCAAAGACTGCACCTGGTTACGGACATGCCGTAACCATCTTTATGTGTTTTTCTTATTGTATTATTATTGTTGTTATATCTTGTTATGTTTTTCTAAAATATGTTTAGTCCCGGAGTACTAAATTTCACTAGGGGGGAATGTGACACCCCAGGGGTCTGGTTGCCACAGTGATAGAGATATTATGTCTGAGAGCAGGTGGGAGGTCCTTTGGTCAGGGATCCTGTGCATGCCACACCTCCTGCCCAGTCTTGGGAGGGGAAGGACTTCCCCTATATAAACCTGGGGCTGAGGCAGGGTAGGGAGTTCTGAGAGGAGAAGACAGGGAGCAGAGCTGCTCTATGGGCTCTGCTCCACAGGCAGGCCCTGTCCAGGGGCCTGAGCCTGGAGTCAAGGAGAGTAGAGACAAGAAACAGTCATATGAAGAAACAGCAGAAGCTCAGTGGGAGCAATACTAATACGAGTCAGGGGCTGGCAGCTGCAGAGCTCGCCCTGACTGAGAAGCTTTCTTACCGGACCCGGCGTCCGAGGCTGTGGGGACTAACTCTTACCCAGCAGCAGAAGCCGACCGGCAGGGGATTTCAGGTCCTCAGGCCCAGAAACCCGAAGGCACGGTCACACGTGTGGGACCAGCACCGCCATCGTGGAGCGGAAGCCATTAGAAGGCCCCGAGTCACCGGCCATACGGGTGAGCACCACACGGTACACTCAGGGACGTGGGCTACTTATATCCGCTTCTAGCAAGGTAGCCAGAAGAGTACAGTCAGTTTGGGAGGCTTACAACTCCGCCTGGCCAGGGGAGATCCCATCTGCTCAAGGACTGACCAGGCCCCGTTCGCTAGCAAGTACTCCGGGAGGGTCTATCGTTTTTACCAGTAAAGACCCTGAATTACACCGCACCGTCTCTGAGTGGTTCCTGCTACCCCCATTTTCCACGTCGGCTGCCCTGAGGCCATACCCCTCCCGTTGGGGGTTATACTATCACGCTGCACAATTCTACACCGGCCTCAGCGGTCTGCCCTGCAGCGGCAGCTCCATAGCTGCAAATCAACGGGTGGCGTAGTCGACACTCAAATAACATCTATCAAGACTGCCACACACTGAGTTGACTCCCTGGGCACGGACCGGGTCCCCGCCACTCGGAGACTACAACCCTCATCTGATCCGGTTCCGGGTAAGCCCCGTGCGCGAGACGCTGCGCGACACAGCAGGCCCAGGGGCGCGTCAGATGCAGGACTCTGCTGTGCTGGTTGTCATGGTGCTGGATGAGCTGAAGTTTATGTGTGGGGTCAGGAGTAGTGTTGAGCGATACCTTCCGATATCGGGAAATATCGTATCAGATTGGATACATCCTGCTGGCACGAGTGGACGGGGGACAGACAAAGGCCGATGTGAGTAGTAGTGTCACATCGGCCTATGTCTGCCTGCACGCAGACACCCGCAGACATCGCGCACACACCCGCACACATCGCACAGACACCCGCGCACACTCCAATCATGATGGGTCTGATGGTCTGGGAGGTGAGGCTGACCTGTGCGGCCGTGGGAAAGTTCATGTGAGTTCATGCAGTGAAGCATGAACTCACATGAACCCTCTGAGGGCACCGCAGCTACTTCAAATGAACAGCTGATCAGCATCACCTGATACCTCAGCTGTTCATTTGAAATAACCGGCGGGAGAGCGCAGCACAAAACGGGAAAGCCGGCGGTGAAGTCTTTTCCCTGCCAGCTTCCCCGCCTGGGTCCTTCGCTCCCTGCTCCTTGGTGCTCCCCGCCCGGTCCTAACTTACGATCGGGATGTGAGGTGGCGGGGGGAGCGCAGGATCGGGGTGGGAGGCTGCGGGGAAGCAGTATGGGGCTGTGTGATTTTTTTAAAAGCCGGCGGCTTTTTACCGCCTGCCGGCTTTTAAACAATCAGGAGAATTCTCTCACGCTGGGATGGCATTCCGATATTAGCGTCCCATTGACTTGCATTGGTTTCCGGTATCGGAATCGGCGATATCCGATACTTTTTGGGTATCGGTCCGATCCAATCCGATCCGATATTTCCCGATATCGGAAGGTATCGCTCAACATTAAGTAATACATAAGAATAATATGTACTATGTCTGACCACTACAAACACTCATCTGAACTGGTCCAAGTGCTGTCAGGTTTTTTCACGGGCAGCACTTAGACAATACGGTCGTGTGAATATAGGCTTATGATGCATCTGGTAATAAACATGTTAAGGATGGGCCGCTACTCATGGGCCACTGCTGTGTGCTTGCCCCCCAGGCTAAAATGTGCCAGCCAGCCCCTGCTGCACCGGGTGCCAGAAAACCTAGATACACCTTTGGAATAGGTATCCTGCAAAGTAAGGATGGGGTTTGGTGTTTTTAAATGATTTTATTGACTCTGTGCATTTATATTTTGTATCAATAATATGATATGGTTATATATATCTTCTGGATATCAGGAGGGCTTATCCCTGTGCCTTGACTCTCTCCTTCTCCTTCGATGTCCTGTATAGGCCAAAAAAAACTATGCGTTTCGAGGACTCACAGTTCCTCTTCGTCAGCTTCTCGCTGGTAGTCAAACTGGTAACCTAATAAAGTCCAAACGCCCCCCACAAAGATAATACAACCAAAGAAATGGAGGAAGATCCAATACTAACAAGACGGTGCAAAAGGACATATGGAGGTGCAATAGAACTAAGATAGAATTCCAATAAGAATAGACTGTGTGTGAAAAAAATAATAATAAAAAAGACTTTGTTCAAACTTTCACAATTAGTTAAAAATATATAAAAATTATATACTTATATTTCTGATGGCTATAAAAAACAGTCTGTTAATCAGTGTATATTACCAGGATAGTATAAATTCGGCACTTAGTACCATCCAGAGATAAAAAGGAAAAAATGAAGGAGAAAAATAAAAACATTATATTGTATCTCCAATAGGGGTATCAATGTATAGAAACAAATACATATATAAAATAGGTGGATTCAAAGGAATATATCCAAAAGACATATTATATTGATAAAATATAAGGAGGTTCATAAAAGTGCAATGTAAATGTTCAATTGGTACTGGGATAAAAAATACATACAGTATATACCGCTGCGAGTTGAAGGCATACAGCTGACTCTCGTGATTAAGGCCCTTCAGAGCCAAGCTATTTAATGTGAAGATCCATTTGGATTCCATCCGCGACATTAATCTCAGGTAATCACCTCCCCTCCATTTTCTGGGGACTAATCGGATCCCACAAAACTTAGTGTCCTTATAAGATTGGTTGTGGAACTTCCGGTAGTGCCGGGACAGTGGATGCCCTTCAAAACCTTCATTCATGTTGATAAAGTGTTCCTTCAGCCTTTTGATAACTTGCGCTTTGTACAGACATCTCCTCCTGCCAAGGCATAAAAAGGGCGTGGCTTGGGGTGTGGATAGGGGCGTGGCCAGACTACGCGTGCCGCATGGTTTCGCCCTCTTTCTAGTCCTCATAGGTTGGCGGTATGCTTGTACTGAGCAGATCTGGGATATCAGTGATTAGGTCCCATATTGTGCACTGTAAGGTCTGGAAAAGCTCCTTCTATCCGTCTCTGTAGCACCAGAGGAAGAACAGAGGGGAAAAGACAGGATTTTCTACATGTCGCGTTATGTAGATGTTCTGCAGATTTATCACAACCGTCCACAAGAAGAAACTGCCATCACAGAGCCGCCTTTAGCTGTTGGAAAAGTTTAAACTTAGTTTTGAATAGTTGCTATAGCCAACAAGGACTTTCTATTTATGCTGGGTCACATGATGCTGGTGCTGGGTGATGTCATGTGACGGAATGTTGTGGGTGATGATGTCACAGAGGGCGTTGTGATGTCACCCTTGGGGTATATAAGGGGGCTCCATCCACCTGGAGCTCATATCTCATTGGCCATATCTTGGTGCTGAGATACCCCCTGGAGACAATGAGGATCGCCATATTGTTTCTGTGCTGTACCCTGTTCTACCCTGTGAATTACCATAGGCTGCCGGTGAGTACCTGTCTATTATTACATATGGAGGACGTTTAGAATCAGCTGCGGCAGGGGAAGGGGATGGGGAGGGGGGTCCTGTAAGAATTTACCTGCGGGAATAAGAGGTTATGGCAGGGAAAGGAGCTTAGGAAGTGACAGTCAGAGGGGATATAAGTGTGGGGTGACCCCTCTGACTCCCACATTCCTGCCTTGTCCTTGTAGTGATTAATGACTTTGGTGTTGTCCCTTATATATCACTTTGCAGTCACCAGTGATCGCTCCGCACTGTGATCCTAAACTACAGTCTCATTTACCTTTTTGCAAACGCCCAGAAGGGGAGGAGTGACATCACACCCATGTGAGCAGATCCCGCCCACTTTTACTGCAGTCGTAATGCGAGCTAGCTGTATTCTGTTTTCATGGAAATATCAGCAGCTGCTCCCCCTAGTGTTTACAAGATGAAAACATCAAAAGAGTTAAAATATTTTTTTCAGATTTTATACCATTAAAACCTTTTTAAATATATATGTGTATTTATATATAAATATAAATACTTTACAATTTTACAATTGTAAAAAAATTGCTGACACTTTCCCTTTAAAAGATCTAAAGACGTTCTGCTTCATGTGCCATTGTGACCAATCACAGCACAGATTATATTTTTTAAACTTTTCTTGAAAAACTGAAGCTGCTCCGTGATTGGAAATCATGTGGAAGGGTTCTCTTTTAGACATTTAGTTAGGTCCAAAGTATCAGTGACATGATGGATAGAACTGTGCAATGATGTCACAGAGGGCTTTGTGATGTCACCCCTGGGTATATTAGAAGCCTCGGCCCATCTGCAGCTTGTATCTCATTGACCATACCTTGGTGCTGAGAGACCTCTGGAGATGATGAGTATCATCCTATCATTTCTGTGCTTTACGTTGCTCTACCCCCCACATTACAGTACACTGAGGGCGAGTATGTTCTCATCAATATGGAGGTCACAAGGATCAGCTAATGAGAATATCGCCTCTTGCAGGACTTCTCATACTGGACACGTGACCGTCCGTCATATGAAAGTCCAACTGTAAATAATATTCCATGGACCCTGGAGGTGAATCCCAAACTTCTTCCTGATCTTCTCAATGGGATATTTCTGAAAGTTGCTTGATAATGTATCCATCACTGTATAATAACAAGGGCTCTCTGTTTGACTGGATTGGGTATAAATATACAGGACTTTATTATGTTTTTTTTCTTTATTATAGGATGACCCACTACCCGTGGATCTCAGAAGAAGCACCTATCAAGCTTCCATCAATCTTCCTCTTTGGCTCTTCCGTGACGCAGTTTTTGTTGCGGTGATGACACTACTGACAATACTAGAGTATTTGGCCTTAAGTCTTGTCCTGAGCAAGTGGGCAATGTCTGAACCTGGTGAAACAATCAGAAAACTCCTGAGAACAAAACCATTCTGAAGGAACAAAGTGCTTGTAAGGAGCCGATTTGCATCCCTCAGATTCAGAAGCAAGACTCCAGGAGAACACCTGTCCTGCCCAATGGCAAATGTTCTACTCCATCCATGGCTCCTGCACCGCAGGATGCGAAAAAGGTTCCTAGTTGCAACTATAAAGTGGCGTTCAGTGATATTGTCTGGGTCAGAATGATCCCTCACAACAATATAGGAAGAAGAGCTCGAAGTTCAACGGAGCTTAAAGAGAGGTTACTGATTTTTCAGAGAAGCCAACAACCCAGAATTCCAGAGCCAAGAGCACCAGAACCTAGAACACCAGAACCTACCATGTCAGAACCTAGTATGTCAGAACCTAGAATGCCAGAGCCTGAAATGCCTACAACACCTCAACCCAAAATCAAGAGGAGAAGATGTTTCCTTAGATGTCTTAGAGGCGAGGAAGATTGAGAAGGCAACTGCTTGAACTTTCCCATTGCTCGTGTTTTCATCACAGGTTAGTCCTATACATGCTGTCTGATGGGCACCATCTTACTACATACAATGCAGCATTGCACCTGAAATCGCATGGATATTTTGTCACACACTTGCACTTTAGCACCTTATCATATGGCGCATATATCTATGAACGCTTTGCTAAGTATCACTGTCTAGTATGTGCTTCTGATGAACCTATTTTAGGAAAACGTGTCGAGGTTTGGCATACTATGTACTTGAGTTTGGCGTACTATGTGCTTGTTGGTAAATTCTATTGCCATCTATAATCTACTAGATATTATAATGTCTCTGGTGGGATGCCCCATGCCGAATTGTTGATAACTGACTATGAGCATTGTCCTCTATTTCTTATCTACTATGGTTACAGGTTGATGTGAAGAGAGCTGTGCCATTGGTAGCGATTTTTCTACTGATTTGTCAGTTATATTTATGTTAGTTTAGCAAATTTCTGCTTGTAGGGTCTAATGTTTTACCATAGTGTATGTTCTGTGAGCTAAATTGTCATACTTATGCACTAGATAGATTATAAATTGTGATGCTTATGTACAAGATAGATTATTAGTTTAATCGGTGATTTTTTAAATATTTTTTAGCATCAGGAGACTCAAGAATCGCATCTTACAGAAGACAAGAAGCCTAAATGCCGAAGGGTGATGACCTGTTGATGGCCCACAGCTGGAGGGTCATTACCTCTTGATGGCACAAAACTGGACAGAAGATAAAAACATTTGATGGCACACAGCCGGAGGGTGATGATCTATTGATGGCCATAGCCAGAGGGTCATTACCTGTTGATGGCACACAGCCGGAGGGTGATGACCTATTGATGACCATAGCCAGAGGGTCATTACCTGTTGATGGCACACAGCTGGAGGATGATGACCTATTGATGGCCATAGCCAGAGGGTCATTACCTGTTGATGGCACACAGCCGGACAGAGGATAATTACCTGTTGATGGCACACAGACGGATGGTCATTACCTGTTCATGGTGCACTGCCGGATGGTCATTACCTATTGATGGCACACAGCCGGAGGGTGATGACCAATTGATGGCCATAGCCAGAGGGTCATTACCTGTTGATGGTGCACTGCCGGATGGTCATTACCTGTTGATGGTGCACTGCCGGATGGTCATTACCTGTTGATGGCACACAGCCGGAGGGTGATGACCTATTGATGGCCATAGCCAGAGGGTCATTACCTGTTGATGGCGCACTGCCGGATGGTCATTACCTGTTGATGGCACACAGCTGGAGGGTGATGACCAGTTGATGTCGGACTGCCGGATGGTCATTACCTGTTGATGGCACACAGCCGGACAGAGGATCATTACCTGTTGATGGCACAAAGCCTGTCAGAGGATAAGATCTTTTGATTGCATACACCGGGTCCCTCCCTGATAACAGGGAACCCTGGGGAATACTCGTCATCTTGATCCCCCACTGACTAAATACTTGCTCCACCTCAGCCTACACCATCATGGAGGACACTTCCACCTGTGTCCACTGTAAGGTTCGACTTTCTTTTATCATTTCAGCAGATTAATAAACATCATAAAGCTGTAAAACTATCGAGTAATTTATTATAAATTATTATAAAGAAATATAAAGTATAATAGATAGCTATAGAGGGCACAGAAGACGACTAACTATAGTAAGCATGGTATCGCCTGATATATACTGTATATTCTAGATGGCGCTATTACACTAAATACATCACAACCTCCAGGGTGATATTACCGTACAATGTGAGATCACTAATAATGGCCACAGATT
Organism: Phyllobates terribilis; assembly: GCF_046119375.1. Classification (NCBI taxonomy): domain Eukaryota; kingdom Metazoa; phylum Chordata; class Amphibia; order Anura; family Dendrobatidae; genus Phyllobates; species Phyllobates terribilis. The sequence goes on along the minus strand of NW_027362834.1, from coordinate 5,302,689 downwards.
ATGAGAAAATGACCAGCTCCATAGTCCTGGAGTTATTATAAATGTCTCTAGTGTGAGGCAGGGACTGGACGAGTGTTGGAGGGAGGTATATTCCCCCAGGACGTCCTTTATGTATCCATGCTGTAGAATCTGCCGTATACTTCTGTTCTAGCAGTCAGACATTTCACTCTGCAAATCACAGGCTCAACATTGTGTAAAACTACCACCGTATATAAGAGCACTCAGAATAAAAACTAGCGGCATGCCGTGCACTGCCCACGTCATGTGTACGGGATACAGGACCTGCAGGACCTGGTACGGCCATTATAGTTGATAGATTAATGATACCTGTGCAGATGAAGGGAAAAAAATATGTGCAACAGCAGGAGGAGAAAGTCTCAAAATGTAATTTGAAGAGTATAATAGAGAAATGGGAAACTTCTAGAGATGCAGATAAGTGGTACCAGGGCAAAACGTAAGTGCAGTCAGACATGGGAAAAGTGCAAATGATCCAGCGTAAAGGTTTATTTAGTAGAAAAAATATTAAAACTTAGCTTTTATTAGCCATATAAAACACTGCTCCACAAAGAATACAGCAAATGTGCAACTATCATAGCTTACAGACCTACACGTTTCAACAAATCATGTCTTAATTATGGCCCTACTACTAGAATGACAAAAAGGCATATATATATATATATATATATATATATATATATATATATATATATATATATATATCCACGTGCCTGTATGACCTCCCTACAACGCCTGGGCATGCTCCTGATGAGGTTGCGGATGGTCTCCTGTGGGATCTCCTCCCAGACCTGAACTAAAGCATCTGCCAACTCCTGGACAGTCTGTGGTGCAACGTGACGTTGGCGGATGGAGCGAGACATGATGTCCCAGATGTGCTCAATCGGATTCATGTCTGGGGAACGGGCGGGCCAGTCCATAGCTTCAATGCCTCCATCTTGCAGGAACTGCTGACACACTCCAGCCACATGAGGTCTGCCATTGTCCAGCATTATGAGGAACCCAGGGCCAACCGCACCAGCATATGGTCTCACAAGGGGTCTGAGGATCTCATCTCGGTACCTAATGGAAGTCAGGCTACCTCTGGCGAGCACATGGAGGGCTGTGCGGCTCTCCAAAGAAATGCCACCCCACACCATTACTCACCCACTGCCAAACCGGTCATGCTGAAGGATGTCACTCTCCACGGCGTCTCCAGACTCTGTCACGTCTGTCACATGTGCTCAGTGTGAACCTGCTTTCATCTACGAAGAGCACAGGGCGCGAGTGGCAACTTTGCCAATCCTGGTGTTCTGTGGCAAATGCCAAGCGTCCTGCATGGTGTTGGGCTGTGAGCACAACCCCTATCTGTGGACGTCGGGCCCTCATACCACCCTCATGGAGTTAGTATCTAACCGTTTGTGCAGACACATGCACATTTGTGGCCTGCTGGAGGTCATTTTGCAGGGCTCTGGCAGTGCTCCTCCTGTTCCTCCTTTCACAAAGGCGGAGGTAGCGGTCCTGCTGCTGGGTTGTTGCCCTCCTACGGCCCCCTCCACATCTCCTGGTGTACTGGCCTGTCTCCTGGTAGCGCCTCCAGCCTCTGGACACAGCCAACCTTCTTGCCACAGCTCGCATTGATGTGCCATCCTGGATGAGCTGCACTATCTGAGCAACTTCTGTGGGTTGTAGAGTCTGTCTCATGCTACCACGAGTGTGAAAGCACAACCAACATTCAAAAGTGACCAAAACATCAGCCAGAAAGCATTGGTACTGAGATGTGGTCTGTGGTCCCCACCTGCAGAACCACTCCTTTATTGAGGGTGTCTTGATAATTGCCAATAATTTCCATCTATCCTCTATTCCATTTGCACATCATCATGTGAAATTGATTGTCAATCAGTGTTGCTTCCTAAGTGGACAGTTTGATTTCACAGAAGTTTGATTTACTTGGAGTTATATTCTGTTGTTTTAAGTGTTCCCTTTATTTTTGGAGCAGTTTATATAGATACATACAGTGAGTACGGAAAGTATTCAGACTCCTTTAAATTTTTCACTCTTTGTTTCATTGCAGCCATTTGATAAATTCTAAAAAGTTCATTTTTTTCTCATTAAAGTACACTCAGCACCCCATCTTGACTGAAAAAAACAGCAATATAGAATTTTTTTGCAAATTTATTAAAAAAGAAAAACTGAAATATCACATGGTCATAAGTATTCAGATCCTTTGCTCAGACACTCATATTTAAGTCACATGCTGTCCATTTCCTTGTGATCCTCCTTGAGATGGTTCTACTCCTTCAATGGAGTCCAAATGTGTTTAATTAAACTGATAGGACTTGATTTGGAAAGGCACACACCTGTCTATATAAGACCCCACAGCTCACACTACATGTCAGACCAAATGAGAATCATGAGCTCAAACGAACTGCCCAAGGAGCTCAGAGACCGAATTGTGGCAAGGCACAGATCTAGCCAAGGTTATAAAAGAATTTCTGCATTACCCAAGGTTCATAAGAGCACAGTGGCCTCCATAATCCTTAAATGGAAGAAGTTTGGGACCACCAGAAGTCTTCCTAGACCTGGCCGTCCAGCCAAACTGAGCAATCGTGGGAGAAGAGCCTTGGTGAGAGAGGTAAAGAAGAACCCCAAGATCACTGTGGCTGAGCTCCAGAGATGCAGTAGGGAGATGGGAGAAAGTTCCACATAGTCAACTATCACTGCAGCCCTTCCCCAGTTGGGCCTTTATGGCAGAGTGGCCAGATGGAAGCCTCTCCTCATATGAAAGCCCGCATAGAGTTTGCTCAAAAACACATGAAGGACTCCCAGACTATGAGAAATAAGATTCTCTGGTCTGATGAGACGAAGATAGAACTTTTTGGTGATAATTCTAAGTGGTATGTGTGGAGAAAACCAGGCACTGCTCATCACCTGCCTAATACAATCCCAACAGTGAAACATGGTGGTGGCAGTTGTTAGAACCCTCCTGTTAGTTTTTTCTATTTTGTGGTCATGTGACCTTCTGCCTATTTATTCCAGCTCCGCCCTTCAGGCTTTGCTGGACTTCAGTGTTACTTTGACTCTTAATCTAGCCAGGTGCTTTGTACCTACTGTATCTCTCTAGTTTGTTTGGTCCTTGGACCACTAAGTACTTTTGTCTGTTTGTCTTCTTCTGCTACTACTTCTGCCAGGAGGTGTCCAGTTTTGTCCCAGTCCTTAGTTCTTTTAGGGACCCCTCCCTTTAATCTATAGGTCTGTGTTCAGATTAGCCGCGGACATAGGCGGGTCTGTTTGCAAGGAACAGGTTGCCCGCTGCATCGTAAGGAATCAGCTTAGTCCTATTGTATGGACAGATTTCCTCTCTTTCCTTAGTTCTTGTAGCAGATCATAACAGCAGTATCATGCTATGGGTGTGTTTTTCAGCTGCAGGGACAGGACGACTGGTTGCAATTGAAGGAAACATGAATGCGGCCAAGTACAGAGATATCCTGGATGAAAACCTCTTCCAGAGTGCTCTGCACCTCAGACTTGGCCAAAGGTTCACCTTCCAACAAGACAATGACCCTAAGCACACAGCTAAAATAACAAAGGAGTGGCTTCAGAACAACTATGTGACCATTCTTGACTGGCCCAGCCAGAGCCCTGACCTAAACCCAATTGAGCATCTTTGGAGAGACCTGAAAATGGCTGTCCACCAACGTTTCCCATTCATCCTGACGGAACTGGAGAGGATCTGCAAGGAAGAATGGCAGAGGATCCCAAAATGCTGGTGTGAAAAACTTGTTGCATCATTTCCAAGAAGACTCATGGCTGTACTAGCCCAAAAGGGTGCTTCTACTCAATACTGAGCAAAGGGTCTGAATACTTATGCCCGTGTGATATTTCAGTTTTTCTTTTTTATTAAATTTTGCAAAAATTTCTTCATTTCTGTTTTCTTTCAGACAAGATGGGGTGCAGAGTGGACTTTAATGAGAAAAAAATGAACTTTTTAGAATTTACCAAATGGCTGCAATGAAACAAAGAGTGAAAAATGTAAAGGGGTCTGAATACTTTCCGTACCCAGTGTACATGCATGGAAATAAATGCAGAATTATATTTCTTAATACTGCAGTATCAGATCCTGTCTTGAATTTAACCCCTGTGGTATCCAATGTGAAAATCCACAGGGACTCCCCTGATGAATTACAATTGAGGAAATCATGAATTTTATATTCTCTATCATTACTTAAGGACATAAAACTATCTGTTTTAACCGCATGTAGACACGCTTTGCACCGATTGGCTCCACATCTGAAGAAACCTTTTGTGCTGAGCCAATTTGGTTGTACAGTATTAGTCTCACTCGGGGTGGATTAAGAGTAGCAAGGGCCCCCTCCACACACCTGATTTATCACGTGACATGTCACATGATCCCCGTGATAGATCATGTGATAGTTCACGGGAAATTGATTTGGCATAATATTAATTGTGCTGCCCCATCTGAGAGCAGCACAATATTGGGGCAGATACCCTGATTCCAGCGATGTGTCACTTTTTCAGCTGCTTGTTGTCATTTTGAGAAAATCACCGTTTTATCTGCTGCAGATCTAGCAGCTCTCTGAATGCTGCGCTCTGTATAGCCCCGCCCACACCACTGATTGGCAGCTTTCTGCCCATGCTCAGTGTACACAGAAATCTACTGATCAGTGATGGGGGTGGGGTCCTACAGAACTTACTAGTCATCTAGTAATAATTACCTTCTGACAAATCAATGATTTTATCAAAACAACACTAAGCAGCCCAGTAAGTGACACATTACTGGAATCAGTGCCTCTAACCCTACATTATGCTGCTCTCAGATTAGGTGGCAAAAACCTGATGACAGATTCCCTTTAAAGGAGCTGTAAACACAAAAAAAGTTTGTATTAAAAAATACAAGCCATTTGTTAAATTAACTTTTTTTCATTGTTAATTCACATTAGACTGTATCTTCAACACTTTTGTCAGCAGGTCTTATTACAGACTCTGAATAGGGCAGCTCTCTCCCTCTCCCTCAGCAGAAAGTCACAGCATGGTTAAAAAACGGGATCTTTTATGATTTTCTCATAATAAATAAAAAAGGACATGCAAGTCCTCCAAACTATTTTCCGTTTCTGTATAGGGGAGGTCCTAAATCTTTCTTGTTCTTTAGTTGATCACATGTCAAAAAGGCAAAG
>NW_027362834.1:5217500-5292500 GCF_046119375.1 Phyllobates terribilis | reverse complement strand
AGGAACTGGCGGTGAAATAAGTGCGCCAAAAAAACGATAAAGTTTACGTTTTTTTTCTGTAATTCATCAGATGAGCATGATAACGGACGCTGCGCTGAACGGTGGCGCGTAGTAACAGGCGGTGAAATAAGCGCGCCAAAAAACTATAAAGTTTACTTTTTTTCCATAATTCATTAGATGAGCGTGATAACGGAAGCTGCGCTGAACGGCGGCGCGTAGGAAAAGGCAGTGAAATAAGCGCGCCAAAAAAACTATAAAGTTTACGTTTTTTTTCCGTAATTTATCAGATGAGCGTGATAACGAACGCAGCCCTTAACGGCGGCGTCAGAGCGACTTTTTTTTGTTGCAGATTGAATTTTAAGTGCTTTTGCTATCATCAAACCTGTAGCCAGCTCTAATCCTCATTGAGCTATTCCAAGGGTGAGGGCTGGCTAAGGGTCGCCCTGGAGGCACCTGTAGCCAGCTCTCATCCTCATTGAGCTGCTCCAAGGGTGAGGGCTGGCTAGGGGTCGCCCTGGAGGCACCTGTAGCCAGCTCTCATCCTCATTGAGCTGCTCCAAGGGTGAGGGCTGGCTAGGGGTCGCCCTGGAGGCACCTGTAGCCAGCTCTCATCCTCATTGAGCTGCTCCAAGGGTGAGGGCTGGCTACGGGTCGCCCTGGAGGCACCTGTAGCCAGCTCTCATCCTCATTGAGCTGCTCCAAGGGTGAGGGCTGGCTAGGGGTCGCCCTGGAGGCACCTGTAGCCAGCTCTCATCCTCATTGAGCTGCTCCAAGGGTGAGGGCTGGCTAGGGGTCGCCCTGGAGGCACCTGTAGCCAGCTCTCATCCTCATTGAGCTGCTCCAAGGGTGAGGGCTGGCTAGGGGTCGCCCTGGAGGCACCTGTAGCCAGCTCTCATCCTCATTGAGCTGCTCCAAGGGTGAGGGCTGGCTAGGGGTCGCCCTGGAGGCACCTGTAGCCAGCTCTCATCCTCATTGAGCTATTCGAAGGGTGAGGGCTGGCTACGTGTCGCCCTGGAGGCACCTGTAGCCAACTCTCATCCTCATTGAGCGTGATAACGGACGCTGTGCTGAACGGCGGCGCATAGGAACGGGCGGTGAAATAAGCGCGCCAAAAAAACTATAAAGTTTACGTTTTTTTTCCGTAATTCATCAGATGAGCGTGATAACGGAAGGTGCGCTGAACCGCGGCGCGTAGGAACGGGCGGTGAAATAAGCGCGCCAAAAAAACTATAAAGTTTACGTTTTTTTCCATAATTCATTAGATGAGCGTGATAACGGAAGCTGCGCTGAACGGCGGCGCGTAGGAAAAGGCAGTGAAATAAGCGCGCCAAAAAAACTATAAAGTTTACGTTTTTTTTCCGTAATTTATCAGATGAGCGTGATAACGAACGCAGCCCTTAACGGCGGCGTCAGAGCGACTTTTTTTTGTTGCAGATTGAATTTTAAGTGCTTTTGCTATCATCAAACCTGTAGCCAGCTCTAATCCTCATTGAGCTATTCCAAGGGTGAGGGCTGCCTAAGGGTCGCCCTGGAGGCACCTGTAGCCAGCTCTCATCCTCATTGAGCTGCTCCAAGGGTGAGGGCTGGCTAGGGGTCGCCCTGGAGGCACCTGTAGCCAGCTCTCATCCTCATTGAGCTGCTCCAAGGGTGAGGGCTGGCTACGGGTCGCCCTGGAGGCACCTGTAGCCAGCTCTCATCCTCATTGAGCTGCTCCAAGGGTGAGGGCTGGCTAGGGGTCGCCCTGGAGGCACCTGTAGCCAGCTCTCATCCTCATTGAGCTGCTCCAAGGGTGAGGGCTGGCTAGGGGTCGCCCTGGAGGCACCTGTAGCCAGCTCTCATCCTCATTGAGCTGCTCCAAGGGTGAGGGCTGGCTAGGGGTCGCCCTGGAGGCACCTGTAGCCAGCTCTCATCCTCATTGAGCTGCTCCAAGGGTGAGGGCTGGCTAGGGGTCGCCCTGGAGGCACCTGTAGCCAGCTCTCATCCTCATTGAGCTGCTCCAAGGGTGAGGGCTGGCTAGGGGTCGCCCTGGAGGCACCTGTAGCCAGCTCTCATCCTCATTGAGCTATTCGAAGGGTGAGGGCTGGCTACGTGTCGCCCTGGAGGCACCTGTAGCCAACTCTCATCCTCATTGAGCGTGATAACGGACGCTGTGCTGAACGGCGGCGCATAGGAACGGGCGGTGAAATAAGCGCGCCAAAAAAACTATAAAGTTTACGTTTTTTTTCCGTAATTCATCAGATGAGGGTGATAACTGACGCTGTGCTGAACGGCGGCGCGTAGGAACGGGCGGTGAAATAAGCGCGCCAAAAAAACTATAAAATTTAAGTTTTTTTTCCGTAATTCATCAGATGAGCGTGATAACGGAAGCTGCGCTGAACGGCGGCGCGTAGGAACGGGCGGTGAAATAAGCGCGCCAAAAAAGCTATAAAGTGTACGTTTTTTTTCCATAATTCATTAGATGAGCGTGATAACGAAGCAGCGTTGAACGGCGGCGCGTAGGAACGGGCGGTGAAATAAGCGCGCCAAAAAAACTATAAAGTTTACGTTTTTTTTCCGTAATTCATCAGATGAGCGTGATAACGGACGCTGCGCTGAATGGCGGCGCGTAGGGACGGGCGGTGAAATAAGCGCGCCAAAAAAACTATAAAGTTTACGTTTTTTTCCGTAATTCATCAGATGAGCGTGATAACGGATGCTGTGCTGAACGGCGGCACGTAGGAACGGGCGGTGAAATAAGTGCGCCAAAAAAACGATAAAGTTTACGTTTTTTTTCTGTAATTTATCAGATGAGCGTGATAACGGACGCAGCCCTTAACGGCGGCGTCAGAGCGACTTTTTTTTGTTGCAGATTGAATTTTAAGTGCTTTTGGTATCATCAAACCTGTAGCCAGCTCTCATCCTCATTGAGCTATTCCAAGGGTGAGGGCTGGCTAGGGGTCGCCCTGGAGGCACCTGTAGCCAGCTCTCATCCTCATTGAGCTGCTCCAAGGGTGAGGGCTGGCTAGGGGTCGCCCTGGAGGCACCTTTAGCCAGCTCTCATACTCATTGAGGTGCTCCAAGGGTGAGGGCTGGCTAGGGGTCGCCCTGGAGGCACCTGTAGCCAGCTCTCATCCTCATTGAGCTGCTCCAAGGGTGAGGGCTGGCTAGGGGTCGCCCTGGAGGCACCTGTAGCCAGCTCTCATCCTCATTGAGCTGCTCCAAGGGTGAGGGCTGGCTAGGGGTCGCCCTGGAGGCACCTGTAGCCAGCTCTCATCCTCATTGAGCTGCTCCAAGGGTGAGGGCTGGCTAGGGGTCGCCCTGGAGGCACCTGTAGCCAGCTCTCATCCTCATTGAGCTGCTCCAAGGGTGAGGGCTGGCTAGGGGTCGCCCTGGAGGCACCTGTAGCCAGCTCTCATCCTCATTGAGCTGCTCCAAGGGTGAGGGCTGGCTAGGGGTCGCCCTGGAGGCACCTGTAGCCAGCTCTCATCCTCATTGAGCTGCTCCAAGGGTGAGGGCTGGCTAGGGGTCGCCCTGGAGGCACCTGTAGCCAGCTCTCATCCTCATTGAGCTGCTCCAAGGGTGAGGGCTGGCTAGGGGTCGCCCTGGAGGCACCTGTAGCCAGCTCTCATCCTCATTGAGCTGCTCCAAGGGTGAGGGCTGGCTAGGGGTCGCCCTGGAGGCACCTGTAGCCAGCTCTCATCCTCATTGAGCTATTCCAAGGGTGAGGGCTGGCTACGTGTCGCCCTGGAGGCACTTGTAGCCAGCTCTCATCCTCATTGAGCGTGATAACGGACGCTGCGCTGAACGGCGGCGCATAGGAACGGGCGGTGAAATAAGTGTGACACCTCAGGGGTCTGGTTGCCACAGTGATAGAGATATTACGTCTGAGAGCAGGTGGGAGGTCCTTTGGTCAGGGATCCTGTGCATGCCACACCTCCTGCCCAGTCTTGGGAGGGGAAGGACTTCCCCTATATAAACCCGGGGCTGAGGCAGAGTTAGTGAGAAAGAAGACAGAACAAGAGTAGAGAAGAGAAGCAGCATAGCAAGAAACATCAGGAGCTCTGTGGGGAGCAGTGTTACAACGAGTCAGGGGCTGGCAGCTGCAGAGCTCGCCCTGACTGAGAAGATTTCTAACCGGACCCGGAGTCCGAGGCTTTGGGGACTAACTCCTACCCAGCAGCAGAAACCGTCCGGCAGAGGATTTCAGGTCCTCTGGCCCAGAAGCCCGAAGGCACGGTCACACGCGTGGGACCAGCACCGCCATCGTGGAGCGGAAGCCATTAGAAGGCCCCGAGTCACCGGCCATACGGGTGAGCACCACACGGTACACTCAGGGACGTGGGCTACTTATTCCCGCCTCTAGCAAGGTAGCCAGAAGAGTACAGTTAGTTGGGAAGGCCTACAACTCCGCCTGGCCAGGGGAAATCCCATCTGCTCAAGGACTGACCAGGCCCCTATCACTAGCAAGTACTCCGGGAGGGTCTTTCTTTGTCACCAGTAAAGACCCTGAACTACACCGCACCATCTCTGAGTGGTTCCTGCTACCCCCATCATCCACGTCGGCTGCCCTGAGGCCATACCCCTCCCGTTGGGGGTTATACCATCCACGCTGCACCATCCTTCCACCGGCCTCAGCGGTCTGCCCTGCAGCGGCAGCTCCATAGCTGAATTCAACGGGTGGCGTAGTCACCAACCATCTACTGCTAGTACATCGCCGCTCAGTTTGACTCCCTGGGCACGGACTGGGTCGCCGCCACGAGACTACAACCCTCAAGAGATCCGGCTCCGGGTAAGCTCCCGCGTGCTCATCGCAGCGCGACACAGGCCCAGGGGCGCGTCATAAGCGCGCCAAAAAAACTATAAAGTTTACGTTTTTTTTCCGTAATTCATCAGATGAGGGTGATAACGGACGCTGCGCTGAACGGCGGCGCGCAGGAACGGGCGGTGAAATAAGCGCGCCAAAAAAACTATAAAGTTTACGTTTTTTTTCCGTAATTCATCAGATGAGCGTGATAACGGACGCTGCGCTGAATGGCGGCGCGTAGGAACGGGCGGTGAAATAAGCGCGCCAAAAAAACTATAAAGTTTACGTTTTTTTTCCGTAATTCATCAGATGAGCGTGATAACGGATGCTGTGCTGAACGGCGGCACGTAGGAACGGGCGATGAAATAAGTGCGCCAAAAAAACGATAAAGTTTACGTTTTTTTTCTGTAATTTATCAGATCAGCGTGATAACGGACGCAGCCCTTAACGGCGGCGTCAGAGCGACTTTATTTTGTTGCAGATTGAATTTTAAGTGCTTTTGCTATCATCAAACCTGTAGCCAGCTCTCATCCTCATTGAGCTATTCCAAGGGTGAGGGCTGGCTAGGGGTCGCCCTGGAGGCACCTGTAGCCAGCTCTCATCCTCATTGAGCTGCTCCAAGGGTGAGGGCTGGCTAGGGGTCGCCCTGGAGGCACCTGTAGCCAGCTCTCATCCTCATTGAGCTGCTCCAAGGGTGAGGGCTGGCTAGGGGTCGCCCTGGAGGCACCTGTAGCCAGCTCTCATCCTCATTGAGCTGCTCCAAGGGTGAGGGCTGGCTAGGGGTCGCCCTGGAGGCACCTGTAGCCAGCTCTCATCCTCATTGAGCTGCTCCAAGGGTGAGGGCTGGCTAGGGGTCGCCCTGGAGGCACCTGTAGCCAGCTCTCATCCTCATTGAGCTGCTCCAAGGGTGAGGGCTGGCTAGGGGTCGCCCTGGAGGCACCTGTAGCCAGCTCTCATCCTCATTGAGCTGCTCCAAGGGTGAGGGCTGGCTAGGAGTCGCCCTGGAGGCACCTGTAGCCAGGTCTCATCCTCATTGAGCTATTCCAAGGGTGAGGGCTGGCTACGTGTCGCCCTGGAGGCACTTGTAGCCAGCTCTCATCCTCATTGAGCGTGATAACGGACGCTGCGCTGAACGGCGGCGCATAGGAACGGGCGGTGAAATAAGCGCGCCAAAAAAACTATAAAGTTTACGTTTTTTTTCCGTAATTCATCAGATGAGCGTGATAACGGATGCTGTGCTGAACGGCGGCACGTAGGAACGGGCGATGAAATAAGTGCGCCAAAAAAACGATAAAGTTTACGTTTTTTTTCTGTAATTTATCAGATCAGCGTGATAACGGACGCAGCCCTTAACGGCGGCGTCAGAGCGACTTTATTTTGTTGCAGATTGAATTTTAAGTGCTTTTGCTATCATCAAACCTGTAGCCAGCTCTCATCCTCATTGAGCTATTCCAAGGGTGAGGGCTGGCTAGGGGTCGCCCTGGAGGCACCTGTAGCCAGCTCTCATCCACATTGAGCTGCTCCAAGGGTGAGGGCTGGCTAGGGGTCGCCCTGGAGGCACCTGTAGCCAGCTCTCATCCTCATTGAGCTGCTCCAAGGGTGAGGGCTGGCTAGGGGTCGCCCTGGAGGCACCTGTAGCCAGCTCTCATCCTCATTGAGCTGCTCCAAGGGTGAGGGCTGGCTAGGGGTCGCCCTGGAGGCACCTGTAGCCAGCTCTCATCCTCATTGAGCTGCTCCAAGGGTGAGGGCTGGCTAGGGGTCGCCCTGGAGGCACCTGTAGCCAGCTCTCATCCTCATTGAGCTATTCCAAGGGTGAGGGCTGGCTACGTGTCGCCCTGGAGGCACTTGTAGCCAGCTCTCATCCTCATTGAGCGTGATAACGGACGCTGCGCTGAACGGCGGCGCATAGGAACGGGCGGTGAAATAAGCGCGCCAAAAAAACTATAAAGTTTACGTTTTTTTTCCGTAATTCATCAGATGAGGGTGATAACGGACGCTGCGCTGAACGGCGGCGCGTAGGAACGGGCGGTGAAATAAGCGCGCCAAAAAAACTATAAAGTTTACGTTTTTTTTCCGTAATTCATCAGATGAGCGTGATAACGGACGCTGCGCTGAATGGCGGCGCGTAGGAACGGGCAGTGAAATAAGCGCGCCAAAAAAACTATAAAGTTTACGTTTTTTTTCCGTAATTCATCAGATGAGCGTGATAACGGATGCTGTGCTGAACGGCGGCACGTAGGAACGGGCGATGAAATAAGTGCGCCAAAAAAACTATAAAGTTTACGTTCTTTTTCCGTAATTCATCAGATGAGCGTGATAACGGATGCTGTGCTGAACGGCGGCACGTAGGAACGGGCGATGAAATAAGTGCGCCAAAAAAACGATAAAGTTTACGTTTTTTTTCTGTAATTTATCAGATCAGCGTGATAACGGACGCAGCCCTTAACGGCGGCGTCAGAGCGACTTTATTTTGTTGCATTTGAATTTTAAGTGCTTTTGCTATCATCAAACCTGTAGCCAGCTCTCATCCTCATTGAGCTATTCCAAGGGTGAGGGCTGGCTAAGGGTCGCCCTGGAGGCACCTGTAGCCAGCTCTCATCCTCATTGAGCTGCTCCAAGGGTGAGGGCTGGCTAGGGGTCGCCCTGGAGGCACCTGTAGCCAGCTCTCATCCTCATTGAGCTGCTCCAAGGGTGAGGGCTGGCTACGGGTCGCCCTGGAGGCACCTGTAGCCAGCTCTCATCCTTATTGAGCTGCTCCAAGGGTGAGGGCTGGCTAGGGTTCGCCCTGGAGGCACCTGTAGCCAGCTCTCATCCTCATTGAGCTGCTCCAAGGGTGAGGGCTGGCTAGGGGTCGCCCTGGAGGCACCTGTAGCCAGCTCTCATCCTCATTGAGCTATTCCAAGGGTGAGGGCTGGCTACGTGTCGCCCTGGAGGCACTTGTAGCCAGCTCTCATCCTCATTGAGCGTGATAACGGACGCTGCGCTGAACGGCGGCGCATAGGAACGGGCGGTGAAATAAGCGCGCCAAAAAAACTATAAAGTTTACGTTTTTTTTCCGTAATTCATCAGATGAGGGTGATAACGGACGCTGCGCTGAACGGCGGCGCGTAGGAACGGGCAGTGAAATAAGCGCGCCAAAAAAATTATAAAGTTTACGTTTTTTTTCCGTAATTCATCAGATGAGCGTGATAACGGACGCTGCGCTGAATGGCGGCGCGTAGGAACGGGCGGTGAAATAAGCGCGCCAAAAAAACTATAAAGTTTACGTTTTTTTTCCGTAATTCATCAGATGAGCGTGATAACGGATGCTGTGCTGAACGGCGGCACGTAGGAACGGGCGATGAAATAAGTGCGCCAAAAAAACAATAAAGTTTACGTTTTTTTTCTGTAATTTATCAGATCACCGTGATAACGGACGCAGCCCTTAACGGCGGCGTCAGAGCGACTTTTTTTTAGTTGCAGATTGAATTTTAAGTGCTTTTGCTATCATCAAACCTGTAGCCAGCTCTCATCCTCATTGAGCTATTCCAAGGGTGAGGGCTGGCTAAGGGTCGCCCTGGAGGCACCTGTAGCCAGCTCTCATCCTCATTGAGCTGCTCCAAGGGTGAGGGCTGGCTAGGGGTCACCCTGGAGGCACCTGTAGCCAGCTCTCATCCTCATTGAGCTGCTCCAAGGGTGAGGGCTGGCTAGGGGTCGCCCTGGAGGCACCTGTAGCCAGCTCTCATCCTCATTGAGCTGCTCCAAGGGTGAGGGCTGGCTAGGGGTCGCCCTGGAGGCACCTGTAGCCAGCTCTCATCCTCATTGAGCTGCTCCAAGGGTGAGGGCTGGCTAGGGGTCGCCCTGGAGGCACCTGTAGCCAGCTCTCATCCTCATTGAGCTGCTCCAAGGGTGAGGGCTGGCTAGGGGTCGCCCTGGAGGCACCTGTAACCAGCTCTCATCCTCATTGAGCTATTCGAAGGGTGAGGTCTGGCTACGTGTCGCCCTGGAGGCACCTGTAGCCAACTCTCATCCTCATTGAGCGTGATAACGGACGCTGCGCTGAACGGCGGCGCATAGGAACGGGCGGTGAAATAAGCGCGCCAAATAAACTATAAAGTTTACGTTTTTTTTCCGTAATTCATCAGATGAGGGTGATAACGGACGCTGCGCTGAACGGCGGCGCGTAGGAACGGGCGGTGAAATAAGCGCGCCAAAAAAACTATAAAATTTACGTTTTTTTTCCGTAATTCATCAGATGAGCGTGATAACGGAAGCTGCGCTAAACGGCGGCGCGTAGGAACGGGCGGTGAAATAAGCGCGCCAAAAAAGCTATAAAGTGTACGTTTTTTTTCCATAATTCATTAGATGAGCGTGATAACGGAAGCTGCGTTGAACGGCGGCGCGTAGGAACGGGCGGTGAAATAAGCGCGCCAAAAAAACTATAAAGTTTACGTTTTTTTCCGTAATTCATCAGATGAGCGTGATAACGGACGCTGCGCTGAATGGCGGCGCGTAGGAACGGGCGGTGAAATAAGCGCGCCAAAAAAACTATAAAGTTTACGTTTTTTTTCCGTAATTCATCAGATGAGCGTGATAACGGATGCTGTGCTGAACGGCGGCACGTAGGAACGGGCGGTGAAATAAGTGCGCCAAAAAAACGATAAAGTTTACGTTTTTTTTCTGTAATTTATCAGATGAGCGTGATAACGGACGCAGCCCTTAACGGCGGCGTCAGAGCGACTTTTTTTTGTTGCAGATTGAATTTTAAGTGCTTTTGCTATCATCAAACCTGTAGCCAGCTCTCATCCTCATTGAGCTATTCCAAGGGTGAGGGCTGGCTAGGGGTCGCCCTGGAGGCACCTGTAGCCAGCTCTCATCGTCATTGAGCTGCTCCAAGGGTGAGGGCTGGCTAGGGGTCGCCCTGGAGGCACCTGTAGCCAGCTCTCATACTCATTGAGCTGCTCCAAGGGTGAGGGCTGGCTAGGGGTCGCCCTGGAGGCACCTGTAGCCAGCTCTCATCCTCATTGAGCTGCTCCAAGGGTGAGGGCTGGCTAGGGGTCGCCCTGGAGGCACCTGTAGCCAGCTCTCATCCTCATTGAGCTGCTCCAAGGGTGAGGGCTGGCTAGGGGTCGCCCTGGAGGCACCTGTAGCCAGCTCTCATCCTCATTGAGCTGCTCCAAGGGTGAGGGCTGGCTAGGGGTCGCCCTGGAGGCACCTGTAGCCAGCTCTCATCCTCATTGAGCTGCTCCAAGGGTGAGGGCTGGCTACGGGTCGCCCTGGAGGCACCTGTAGCCAGCTCTCATCCTCATTGAGCTGCTCCAAGGGTGAGGGCTGGCTAGGGGTCGCCCTGGAGGCACCTGTAGCCAGCTCTCATCCTCATTGAGCTGCTCCAAGGGTGAGGGCTGGCTAGGGGTCGCCCTGGAGGCACCTGTAGCCAGCTCTCATCCTCATTGAGCTGCTCCAAGGGTGAGGGCTGGCTAGGGGTCGCCCTGGAGGCACCTGTAGCCAGCTCTCATCCTCATTGAGCTATTCCAAGGGTGAGGGCTGGCTACGTGTCGCCCTGGAGGCACTTGTAGCCAGCTCTCATCCTCATTGAGCGTGATAACGGACGCTGCGCTGAACGGCGGCGCATAGGAACGGGCGGTGAAATAAGCGCGCCAAAAAAACTATAAAGTTTACATTTTTTTTTTGTAATTCATCAGATGAGGGTGATAACGGACGCTGCGCTGAACGGCGGCGCGTAGGAACGGGCGGTGAAATAAGTGCGCCAAAAAAACTATAAAGTTTACGTTTTTTTTCCGTATTTCATCAGATGAGCGTGATAACGGACGCTGCGCTGAATGGCGGCGCGTAGGAACGGGCGGTGAAATAAGCGCGCCAAAAAATCTATAAAGTTTACGTTTTTTTTCCGTAATTCATCAGATGAGCGTGATAACGGATGCTGTGCTGAACGGCGGCACGTAGGAACGGGCGATGAAATAAGTGCGCCAAAAAAACTATAAAGTTTACGTTTTTTTTCCGTAATTCATCTGATGAGCGTGATAACGGATGCTGTGCTGAACGGCGGCACGTAGGAACGGGCGATGAAATAAGTGCGCCAAAAAAACGATAAAGTTTACGTTTTTTTTCTGTAATTTATCAGATCAGCGTGATAACGGACGCAGCCCTTAACGGCGGCGTCAGAGCGACTTTATTTTGTTGCAGATTGAATTTTAAGTGCTTTTGCTATCATCAAACCTGTAGCCAGCTCTCATCCTCATTGAGCTATTCCAAGGGTGAGGGCTGGCTAAGGGTCGCCCTGGAGGCACCTGTAGCCAGCTCTCATCCTCATTGAGCTGCTCCAAGGGTGAGGGCTGGCTAGGGGTCGCCCTGGAGGCACCTGTAGCCAGCTCTCATCCTCATTGAGCTGCTCCAAGGGTGAGGGCTGGCTAGGGGTCGCCCTGGAGGCACCTGTAGCCAGCTCTCATCCTCATTGAGCTGCTCCAAGGGTGAGGGCTGGCTACGGGTCGCCCTGGAGGCACCTGTAGCCAGCTCTCATCCTCATTGAGCTGCTCCAAGGGTGAGGGCTGGCTAGGGGTCGCCCTGGAGGCACCTGTAGCCAGCTCTCATCCTCATTGAGCTGCTCCAATGGTGAGGGCTGGCTAGGGGTTGCCCTGGAGGCACCTGTAGCCAGCTCTCATCCTCATTGAGCTGCTCCAAGGGTGAGGGCTGGCTAGGGTTCGCCCTGGAAGCACCTGTAGCCAGCTCTCATCCTCATTGAGCTGCTCCAAGGGTGAGGGCTGGCTAGGGGTCGCCCTGGAGGCACCTGTAGCCAGCTCTCATCCTCATTGAGCTGTTCCAAGGGTGAGGGCTGGCTACGTGTCGCCCTGGAGGCACTTGTAGCCAGCTCTCATCCTCATTGAGCGTGATAACGGACGCTGCGCTGAACGGCGGCGCATAGGAACGGGCGGTGAAATAAGCGCGCCAAAAAAAACTATAAAGTTTACGTTTTTTTTCCGTAATTCATCAGATGAGGGTGATAACGGACGCTGCGCTGAACGGCGGTGCGTAGGAACGGGCGGTGAAATAAGCGCGCCAAAAAAACTATAAAGTTTACGTTTTTTTTCCGTAAATCATCAGATGAGCGTGATAACGGATGCTGTGCTGAACGGCGGCACGTAGGAACGGGCGATGAAATAAGTGCGCCAAAAAAACGATAAAGTTTACGTTTTTTTTCTGTAATTTATCAGATCACCGTGATAACGGACGCAGCCCTTAACGGCGGCGTCAGAGCGACTTTTTTTTGTTGCAGATTGAATTTTAAGTGTTTTGCTATCATCAAACCTGTAGCCAGCTCTCATCCTCATTGAGCTATTCCAAGGGTGAGGGCTGGCTAAGGGTCGCCCTGGAGGCACCTGTAGCCAGCTCTCATCCTCATTGAGCTGCTCCAAGGGTGAGGGCTGGCTAGGGGTCGCCCTGGAGGCACCTGTAGCCAGCTCTCATCCTCATTGAGCTGCTCCAAGGGTGAGGGCTGGCTAGGGATCGCCCTGGAGGCACCTGTAGCCAGCTCTCATCCTCATTGAGCTGCTCCAAGGGTGAGGGCTGGCTAGGGGTCGCCCTGGAGGCACCTGTAGCCAGCTCTCATCCTCATTGAGCTGCTCCAAGGGTGAGGGCTGGCTAGGGGTCGCCCTGGAGGCACCTGTAGCCAGCTCTCATCCTCATTGAGCTGCTCCAAGGGTGAGGGCTGGCTAGGAGTCGCCCTGGAGGCACCTGTAGCCAGCTCTCATCCTCATTGAGCTGCTCCAAGGGTGAGGGCTGGCTAGGGGTCGCCCTGGAGGCACCTGTAGCCAGCTCTCATCCTCATTGAGCTGCTCCAAGGGTGAGGGCTGGCTAGGGGTCGCCCTGGAGGCACCTGTAGCCAGCTCTCATCCTCATTGAGCTGCTCCAAGGGTGAGGGCTGGCTAGGGGTCGCCCTGGAGGCACCTGTAGCCAGCTCTCATCCTCATTGAGCTGCTCCAAGGGTGAGGGCTGGCTACGGGTCGCCCTGGACGCACCTGTAGCCAGCTCTCATCCTCATTGAGCTGCTCCAAGGGTGAGGGCTGGCTAGGGGTCGCCCTGGAGGCACCTGTAGCCAGCTCTCATCCTCATTGAGCTGCTCCAAGGGTGAGGGCTGGCTAGGGGTCGCCCTGGAGGCACCTGTAGCCAGCTCTCATCCTCATTGAGGTGCTCCAAGGGTGAGGGCTGGCTAGGGGTCGCCCTGGAGGCACCTGTAGCCAGCTCTCATCCTCATTGAGCTGCTCCAAGGGTGAGGGCTGGCTAGGGGTCGCCCTGGAGGCACCTGTAGCCAGCTCTCATCCTCATTGAGCTGCTCCAAGGGTGAGGGCTGGCTAGGGGTCGCCCTGGAGGCACCTGTAGCCAGCTCTCATCCTCATTGAGCTGCTCCAAGGGTGAGGGCTGGCTAGGGGTCGCCCTGGAGGCACCTGTAGCCAGCTCTCATCCTCATTGAGCTGCTCCAAGGGTGAGGGCTGGCTAGGGGTCGCCCTGGAGGCACCTGTAGCCAGCTCTCATCCTCATTGAGCTGCTCCAAGGGTGAGGGCTGGCTAGGGGTCGCCCTGGAGACACCTGTAGCCAGCTCTCATCCTCATTGAGCTATTCGAAGGGTGAGGGCTGGCTACGTGTCGCCCTGGAGGCACCTGTAGCCAACTCTCATCCTCATTGAGCGTGATAACGGACGCTGCGCTGAACGGCGGCGCATAGGAACGGGCGGTGAAATAAGCGCGCCAAAAAAACTATAAAGTTTACGTTTTTTTTCGTAATTCATCAGATGAGGGTGATAACGGACGCTGCGCTGAACGGCGGCGCGTAGGAACGGGCGGTGAAATAAGCGCGCCAAAAAAACTATAAAATTTACGTTTTTTTTCCGTAATTCATCAGATGAGCGTGATAACGGACGCTGCGCTGAATGGCGGCGCGTAGGAACGGGCGGTGAAATAAGCGCGCCAAAAAAACTATAAAGTTTACGTTTTTTTTCCGTAAATCATCAGATGAGCGTGATAACGGATGCTGTGCTGAACAGCGGCACGTAGGAACGGGCGATGAAATAAGTGCGCCAAAAAAACGATAAAGTTTACGTTTTTTTTCTGTAATTTATCAGATGAGCGTGATAACGGACGCAGCCCTTAACGGCGGCGTCAGAGCGACTTTTTTTTGTTGCAGATTGAATTTTAAGTGCTTTTGGTATCATCAAACCTGTAGCCAGCTCTAATCCTCATTGAGCTATTCCAAGGGTGAGGGCTGGCTAGGGGTCGCCCTGGAGGCACCTGTAGCCAGCTCTCATCCTCACTGAGCTGCTCCAAGGGTGAGGGCTGGCTAGGGGTCGCCCTGGAGGCACCTGTAGCCAGCTCTCATCCTCATTGAGCTGCTCCAAGGGTGAGGGCTGGCTAGGGGTCGCCCTGGAGGCACCTGTAGCCAGCTCTCATCCTCATTGAGCTGCTCCAAGGGTGAGGGCTGGCTAGGGGTCGCCCTGGAGGCACCTGTAGCCAGCTCTCATCCTCATTGAGCTGCTCCAAGGGTGAGGGCTGGCTAGGGGTCGCCCTGGAGGCACCTGTAGCCAGCTCTCATCCTCATTGAGCTGCTCCAAGCGTGAGGGCTGGCTAGGGGTCGCCCTGGAGGCACCTGTAGCCAGCTCTCATCCTCATTGAGCTGCTCCAAGGGTGAGGGCTGGCTAGGGGTCGCCCTGGAGTCACCTGTAGCCAGCTCTCATCCTCATTGAGCTGCTCCAAGGGTGAGGACTGGCTAGGGGTCGCCCTGGAGGCACCTGTAGCCAGCTCTCATCCTCATTGAGCTGCTCCAAGGGTGAGGGCTGGCTAGGGGTCGCCCTGGAGGCACCTGTAGCCAGCTCTCATCCTCATTGAGCTGCTCCAAGGGTGAGGGCTGGCTAGGGGTCGCCATGGAGGCACCTGTAGCCAGCTCTCATCCTCATTGAGCTGCTCCAAGGGTGAGGGCTGGCTAGGGGTCGCCCTCGAGGCACCTGTAGCCAGCTCTCATCCTCATTGAGCTGCTCCAAGGGTGAGGGCTGGCTAGGGGTCGTCCTGGAGGCACCTGTAGCCAGCTCTCATCCTCATTGAGCTGCTCCAAGGGTGAGGGCTGGCTAGGGGTCGCCCTGGAGGCACCTGTAGCCAGCTCTCATCCTCATTGAGCTGCTCCAAGGGTGAGGGCTGGCTAGGGGTCGCCCTGGAGGCACCTGTAGCCAGCTCTCATCCTCATTGAGCTGCTCCAAGGGTGAGGGCTG
Source organism: Phyllobates terribilis (assembly GCF_046119375.1). NCBI lineage: Eukaryota > Metazoa > Chordata > Amphibia > Anura > Dendrobatidae > Phyllobates > Phyllobates terribilis. Next base: position 5,277,468 of record NW_027362834.1, on the reverse strand, counting down.
GCTAGGGGTCGCCCTGGAGGCACCTGTAGCCAGCTCTCATCCTCATTGAGCTGCTCCAAGGGTGAGGGCTGGCTAGGGGTCGCCCTGGAGGCACCTGTAGCCAGCTCTCATCCTCATTGAGCTGCTCCAAGGGTGAGGGCTGGCTAGGGGTCGCCATGGAGGCACCTGTAGCCAGCTCTCATCATCATTGAGCTATTCCAAGGGTGAGAGCTGGCTACGTGTCGCCCTGGAGGCACTTGTAGCCAGCTCTCATCCTCATTGAGCGTGATAACGGACGCTGCGCTGAACGGCGGCGCATAGGAACGGGCGGTGAAATAAGCGCGACAAAAAAAACTATAAAGTTTACGTTTTTTTTCCGTAATTCATCAGATGAGGGTGATAACGGACGCTGCGCTGAACGGCGGCGCGTAGGAACGGGCGGTGAAATAAGCGCGCCAAAAAAACTATAAAGTTTACGTTTTTTTTCCGTAATTCATCAGATGAGCATGATAACGGACGCTGCGCTGAATGGCGGCGCGTAGGAACGGGCGGTGAAATAAGCGCGCCAAAAAAACTATAAAGTTTACTTTTTTTTTCCGTAATTCATCAGATGAGCGTGATAACGGATGCTGTGCTGAACGGCGACACGTAGGAACGGGCGATGAAATAAGTGCGCCAAAAAAACGATAAAGTTTACGTTTTTTTTCTGTAATTTATCAGATCAGCGTGATAACGGACGCAGCCCTTAACGGCGGCGTCAGAGCGACTTTTTTTTGTTGTAGATTGAATTTTAAGTGCTTTTGCTATCATCAAACCTGTAGCCAGCTCTCATCCTCATTGAGCTGCTCCAAGGGTGAGGGCTGGCTAGGGGTCGCCCTGGAGGCACCTGTAGCCAGCTCTCATCCTCATTGAGCTGCTCCAAGGGTGAGGGCTGGCTAGGGGTCGCCCTGGAGGCACCTGTAGCCAGCTCTCATCCTCATTGAGCTGCTCCAAGGGTGAGGGCTGGCTAGGGGTCGCCCTGGAGGCACCTGTAGCCAGCTCTCATCCTCATTGAGCTGCTCCAAGGGTGAGGGCTGGCTAGGGGTCGCCCTGGAGGCACCTGTAGCCAGCTCTCATCCTCATTGAGCTGCTCCAAGGGTGAGGGCTGGCTAGGGGTCGCCCTGGAGGCACCTGTAGCCAGCTCTCATCCTCATTGAGCTGCTCCAAGGGTGAGGGCTGGCTAGGGGTCGCCCTGGAGGCACCTGTAGCCAGCTCTCATCCTCATTGAGCTGCTCCAAGGGTGAGGGCTGGCTACGGGTCGCCCTGGAGGCACCTGTAGCCAGCTCTCATCCTCATTGAGCTGCTCCAAGGGTGAGGGCTGGCTAGGGGTCTCCCTGGAGGCACCTGTAGCCAGCTCTCATCCTCATTGAGCTGCTCCAAGGGTGAGGGCTGGCTAGGGGTCGCCCTGGAGGCACCTGTAGCCAGCTCTCATCCTCATTGAGCTGCTCCAAGGGTGAGAGCTGGCTAGGGGTCGCCCTGGAGGCACCTGTAGCCAGCTCTCATCCTCATTGAGCTGCTCCAAGGGTGAGGGCTGGCTAGGGGTCGCCCTGGAGGCACCTGTAGCCAGCTCTCATCCTCATTGAGCTGCTCCAAGGGTGAGGGCTGGCTAGGGGTCGCCCTGGAGGCACCTGTAGCCAGCTCTCATCCTCATTGAGCTGCTCCAAGGGTGAGGGCTGGCTAGGGGTCGCCCTGGAGGCACCTGTAGCCAGCTCTCATCCTCATTGAGCTGCTCCAAGGGTGAGGGCTGGCTAGGGGTCGCCCTGGAGGCACCTGTAGCCAGCTCTCATCCTCATTGAGCTGCTCCAAGGGTGAGGGCTGGCTAGGGGTCGCCCTGGAGGCACCTGTAGCCAGCTCTCATCCTCATTGAGCTGCTCCAAGGGTGAGGGCTGGCTAGGGGTCGCCCTGGAGGCACCTGTAGCCAGCTCTCATCCTCATTGAGCTGCTCCAAGGGTGAGGGCTGGCTAGGGGTCGCCCTGGAGACACCTGTAGCCAGCTCTCATCCTCATTGAGCTATTCGAAGGGTGAGGGCTGGCTACGTGTCGCCCTGGAGGCACCTGTAGCCAACTCTCATCCTCATTGAGCGTGATAACGGACGCTGCGCTGAACGGCGGCGCATAGGAACGGGCGGTGAAATAAGCGCGCCAAAAAAACTATAAAGTTTACGTTTTTTTTCGTAATTCATCAGATGAGGGTGATAACGGACGCTGCGCTGAACGGCGGCGCGTAGGAACGGGCGGTGAAATAAGCGCGCCAAAAAAACTATAAAATTTACGTTTTTTTTCCGTAATTCATCAGATGAGCGTGATAACGGAAGCTGCGCTGAACGGCGGCGCGTAGGAACGGGCGGTGAAATAAGCGCGCCAAAAAAGCTATAAAGTGTACGTTTTTTTTCCATAATTCATTAGATGAGCGTGATAACGGAAGCTGCGTTGAACGGCGGCGCGTAGGAACGGGCGGTGAAATAAGCGCGCCAAAAAAACTATAAAGTTTACGTTTTTTTTCCGTAATTCATCAGATGAGCGTGATAACGGACGCTGCGCTGAATGGCGGCGCGTAGGAACGGGCGGTGAAATAAGCGCGCCAAAAAAACTATAAAGTTTACGTTTTTTTTCCGTAATTCATCAGATGAGCGTGATAACGGATGCTGTGCTGAACGGCGGCACGTAGGAACGGTCGGTGAAATAAGTGCGCCAAAAAAACGATAAAGTTTACTTTTTTTTCTGTAATTTATCAGATGAGCGTGATAACGGACGCAGCCCTTAACGGCGGCGTCAGAGCGACTTTTTTTTGTTGCAGATTGAATTTTAAGTGCTTTTGGTATCATCAAACCTGTAGCCAGCTCTCATCCTCATTGAGCTATTCCAAGGGTGAGGGCTGGCTAGGGGTCGCCCTGGAGGCACCTGTAGCCAGCTCTCATCCTCATTGAGCTGCTCCAAGGGTGAGGGCTGGCTAGGGGTCGCCCTGGAGGCACCTGTAGCCAGCTCTCATCCTCATTGAGCTGCTCCAAGGGTGAGGGCTGGCTAGGGGTCGCCCTGGAGGCACCTGTAGCCAGCTCTCATCCTCATTGAGCTGCTCCAAGGGTGAGGGCTGGCTAGGGGTCGCCCTGGAGGCACCTGTAGCCAGCTCTCATCCTCATTGAGCTGCTCCAAGGGTGAGGGCTGGCTAGGGGTCGCCCTGGAGGCACCTGTAGCCAGCTCTCATCCTCATTGAGCTGCTCCAAGCGTGAGGGCTGGCTAGGGGTCGCCCTGGAGGCACCTGTAGCCAGCTCTCATCCTCATTGAGCTGCTCCAAGGGTGAGGGCTGGCTAGGGGTCGCCCTGGAGTCACCTGTAGCCAGCTCTCATCCTCATTGAGCTGCTCCAAGGGTGAGGGCTGGCTAGGGGTCGCCCTGGAGGCACCTGTAGCCAGCTCTCATCCTCATTGAGCTGCTCCAAGGGTGAGGGCTGGCTAGGGGTCGCCCTGGAGGCACCTGTAGCCAGCTCTCATCCTCATTGAGCTGCTCCAAGGGTGAGGGCTGGCTAGGGGTCGCCCTGGAGGCACCTGTAGCCAGCTCTCATCCTCATTGAGCTGCTCCAAGGGTGAGGGCTGGCTAGGGGTCGTCCTGGAGGCACCTGTAGCCAGCTCTCATCCTCATTGAGCTGCTCCAAGGGAGAGGGCTGGCTAGGGGTCGCCCTGGAGGCACCTGTAGCCAGCTCTCATCCTCATTGAGCTGCTCCAAGGGTGAGGGCTGGCTAGGGGTCGCCCTGGAGGCACCTGTAGCCAGCTCTCATCCTCATTGAGCTGCTCCAAGGGTGAGTGCTGGCTAGGGGTCGCCCTGGAGGCACCTGTAGCCAGCTCTCATCCTCATTGAGCTGCTCCAAGGGTGAGGGCTGGCTAGGGGTCGCCCTGGAGGCACCTGTAGCCAGCTCTCATCCTCATTGAGCTGCTCCAAGGGTGAGGGCTGGCTAGGGGTCGCCCTGGAGGCACCTGTAGCCAGCTCTCATCCTCATTGAGCTATTCCAAGGGTGAGGGCTGGCTACGTGTCGCCCTGGAGGCACTTGTAGCCAGCTCTCATCCTCATTGAGCGTGATAACGGACGCTGCGCTGAACGGCGGCGCATAGGAACGGGCGGTGAAATAAGCGCGCCAAAAAAAACTATAAAGTTTACGTTTTTTTTCCGTAATTCATCAGATGAGGGTGATAACGGACGCTGCGCTGAACGGCGGCGCGTAGGAACGGGCGGTGAAATAAGCGCGCCAAAAAAACTATAAAGTTTACGTTTTTTTTCCGTAATTCATCAGATGAGCATGATAACGGACGCTGCGCTGAATAGCGGCGCGTAGGAACGGGCGGTGAAATAAGCGCGCCAAAAAAACTATAAAGTTTACTTTTTTTTTCCGTAATTCATCAGATGAGCGTGATAACGGATGCTGTGCTGAACGGCGACACGTAGGAACGGGCGATGAAATAAGCGCGCCAAAAAAACTATAAAGTTTACGTTTTTTTTTCCGTAATTCATCAGATGAGGGTGATAACGGACGCTGCGCTGAACGGCGGCGCGTAGGAACGGGCGGTGAAATAAGTGCGCCAAAAAAACTATAAAATTTACGTTTTTTTTCCGTAATTCATCAGATGAGCGTGATAACGGAAGCTGAGCTGAACGGCGGCGCGTAGGAACGGGCGGTGAAATAAGCGCACCAAAAAAGCTATAAAGTGTACGTTTTTTTTCCATAATTCATTAGATGAGCGTGATAACGGAAGCTGCGTTGAACGACGGCGCGTAGGAACGGGCGGTGAAATAAGCGCGCCAAAAAAACTATAAAGTTTACGTTTTTTTTCCGTAATTCATCAGATGAGCGTGATAACGGATGCTGCACTGAATGGCGGCGCGTAGGAACGGGCGGTGAAATAAGCGCGCCAAAAAAACTATAAAGTTTACGTTTTTTTTCCGTAATTCATCAGATGAGCGTGATAACGGAAGGTGCGCTGAACCGTGGCGCGTAGGAACGGGCGGTGAAATAAGCGCGCCAAAAAAACTATAAAGTTTACGTTTTTTTCCATAGTTCATTAGATGAGCGCGATAACGGAAGCTGCGCTGAACGGCGGCGCGTAGGAAAAGGCAGTGAAATAAGCGCGCCAAAAAAGCTATAAAGTTTCCTTTTTTTTTCCGTAATTTATCAGATGAGCGTGATAACGGACGCAGCCCTTAACGGCGGCGTCAGAGCGACTTTTTTTTGTTGCAGATTGAATTTTAAGTGCTTTTGGTATCATCAAACCTGTAGCCAGCTCTCATCCTCATTGAGCTATTCCAAGGGTGAGGGCTGGCTAGGGGTCGCCCTGGAGGCACCTGTAGCCAGCTCTCATCCTCATTGAGCTATTCCAAGGGTGAGGGCTGGCTACGGGTCGTCCTGGAAGTACCTGTAGCCAGCTCTCATCAAGAAAAAGCTACGCCTACTAAGTTGCATTAACCAATCGGAGCAGATTCATGATTTACATTCAAATAAACCATCATTTTAGGAAAACTAAAAGGAGTTTTGGAGGGAAGTTTAATTTGATCCAGTGCTCAGGAGCAACAAGGGTGATTAGTGCACAAGAGAAGCTGTGACCTTAGCCAATTACAACCATGCCGCCCAAAAGAAGGTAAGTACACCTGGTGGGATAGTGAGTGGGAGGGAAATATGAATCTGCAGAGGTATGTGTTGCTTCTAGAAATACTCTTTCTGGACACCATTGCAGCATGCATTCTGGGGTACACTGAGACCATGGGAGTATTTGCAGAAGAGGTTAACATACAGCATGTATTGGGATCAGGTGCCTAACTATACTGCAGCATCATCTGAGCTTGTACTGGAATCAGGTGTATAAGTATACTTGTACTCATATAGCTTGTACTGGAATCAGGTGTATAAGTATACTTGTACTCATATAGCTTGTACTGGAATCAGGTGTATAAGTATGCTTGTACTCATATAGTTTGTACTGGAATCAGGTGCCTAATCTGATGTCCTCTCTGTGACCTCTGCAAACTTTTTAGCTTGGTTGTATTACTGTGGTGGGGGGAGGGGGAAGGATTGCGGTGTGAAAGTGTATTATAACATCATGTTAAGGCTTGCAATTGTTCAGGCTCAGTCACAGAAAGGGTTTATGTTTTTGGCGCGGTCTTTCTGTATCTTTCAAAGTTTGCAGTGTGAAAAGGCTTTAAACTGTATATGTACTTGCTCGCGCACTCGTTTTTTCTCCTTTTTGACTGATAAATGAGTGCCGGTCATGTGCAAAACTGTATACGCATTTGCATAGTCAATACCACATTAATTTTTTGCACGGTATCTTTGTCAATCTAAATAATTCTTGCAAAACCTCAGATTTGCGCAAGATCTAGGAACATGCATATGATAAAAAACCGCATGTGTTATGTGCACAATATTGCCACAATTTGTGTAGTATGCTATAAAAGTGCATTAACTTGTGCTAAACAATTGCTCCTTAAAAAATTGTGTACGTTTGTCCGTTTTTGTGACCAAAAATGAGGGCTGGCTATTGGTGGTCAAAATACACTCTAGAGCCAGCCCTCATCTTTTTAAAAAAATCTATGGCAATGATGAGACGTGCCTTTTCTCATGAGCTGTGTATTTGTTGTAAAAAAAAAATCAGATTTTTGAAATCCAGTTATCCTGCTGAAACATAAAAAATGCTGGTTGATATTAGTGGGTGGAAAAGCTAGATTCTCACTGATATTGTTCCTGATTTTCCATTTTTCTTTTTTACAGCGGCTTCAGGATGCTGAAGACATGTCCACTATGTTACAAAGCATTTACTCAACTGCCACAGCACCTTACACGACAATGCCTTAGATGCTGTACACAAGAGGAGAAGGATGCGCTAGTGAAAGAATCTAGAAACTCACTGATAGCAATTGCAACAAAAGGAACATATATCCCTTATGACAAGATTCCAGAGATCACTACAAAGGACGATCTTATCTCCTTCCTGGAGGACAGAGGGTTTATAGTACCCGAGAAACCAACTATGGCCAGGTATGCCCCACTAGCATCTTATTCTTTGAATACTGATGTTCATACTTGTGTAAGCTTTATAGATTTGCATATATGTTCTGAACTATGCCAAATAATCACGTGTATTTTATATTTACAGGATTGTTGAAGATGAGGGGGCATCACCTGTGCAGGAGGAGCTGACAGCCAGTGAGCAAGAGCTGCCTAATGAGGAGGAAGTGCTGCCTGTTGAGGAGGAAATGTCTACAGTCATCGAGGAGGAGTCGCCCGTCCCAGAGGAAGAGCCGCCCGTCCCAGAGGAAGAGCCGCCCGTCCCAGAGGAAGAGCTGTCCGTCACAGAGGAAGAGCCGTCCGTCACAGAGGAAGAGCCGCCCGTCACAGTGGAAGAGCCGCCCGTCCCAGAGGAAGAGCCGCCCGTCCCAGAGGAAGAGCCGTCCGTCACAGAGGAAGAGCCGTCCGTCACAGTGGAAGAGCCGTCCGTCCCAGAGGAAGAGCCGCCCGTCACAGTGGAAGAGCCGCCCGTCCCAGAGGAAGAGCAGCCCGTCCCAGAGGAAGAGCCGCCCGTCCCAGAGGAAGAGCCGCCCGTCCCAGAGGAAGAGCCGCCCGTCCCAGAGGAAGAGCCGTCCGTCACAGAGGAAGAGCCGTCCGTCACAGAGGAAGAGCCGCCCGTCACAGTGGAAGAGCCGTCCGTCACAGAGGAAGAGCCGCCCGTCCCAGAGGATTATGATGTCTACAGGTCAGTGTAAATTTATACAAGGAATTTACTTTAATCCCTTGCTCAAACATTGCCTTGGCCTCAGCACATCCTGGCTTTTAGGCCACTTTAAAAAATTGTCAACACTGCTGGCCTACTCAAGATTGTACTTCACGTTATTACTAAGGATTTTTATAATTTACAGGACTGTTGAAGATGAGAAGCCATCTACATCAACTGGCACATCGGCACGCCGAGCCATATCAAATCCTGAATTGGTGCATCTTTCAGCTGCAGAAGACTATACATCCTCTGAAACATCCGACAGTGAAGCCGATCAACAACCAGAGACCAGAGAAAGAGAGGAAAATACCAGCCAAACAGATGAAGACAGGCCGAGGTCAGTTAGTGTGTGTAACATTCTCACTCATCATGCTTTCATATATATATACATATCTATCTATATATATCTATATATATATATCTATATATATATATATATATATATTTATATATATATATATTGAGCAAAAAAACAATACAAATAATGTTTAACTGGGACAATTAATAGCATATCCCACAACTTTACAGCCCTTACAAAGTAATTTTTTCTCCTATTTTAGGCAATAGATTTCCCTTCCATTGCAGCCATAAAACAGGATGCCAAAAAAGTGCCCTACACACAGACAGCTCTGTGGGGCACACAGCTTTGGCGGGGCATACTAAAATGCACTGCCATTACGATTTTCATCTGTGGGCCAGTAGAGGATGATGTACTAGCTTTACCCACAGATGAACTTCAGAACACGCAGTGTTCAGCAGTGGATGCTGCGTATAAAGGGCAGGCAGCCAGCAAAGTGCTGCTGCCAGTCAGAGCACTGGGGTCCACAGAAATCGGGCCTGGGGACACAGAAATGTTTACCACCCCTGACAACGGTGAGTGGAACCCCCAGCTGTCAAGGTCCCCGACATTTCCCCAGATTCTTCCACTGGGTGAGGGCCCCATGAATGCGTCGTTACAGGGAACCCTGGACTCACAGGCCCCATAGCGGCTGCATAGTCTACTGCCATTGGCAGGACGTCACTATATATATGCTGTATATGCTTACACAGTATTTTTCTCAAAGTTCTAATTTGTTTCTACTCTGACCTGTTGTTCTTTCTTCCAAATTTGTAGGATGACAAGCCAGAAATGGACTGTTGACAAGAGGATCAAAATGAAAGATGCAGGTTATTATGATCACCATTCTCTGTCTCATCCAATATTAAAAGGTTTTTCCTCTTATTTGCAGAACCATTGCAAGCTGGAAAGATACAAACAAATTGTTGAAAATGTGTCAAGGTTTTTATACTTTATGAACAAACGCCGTGTGAGCCTCAACTTTGCGACAAAGATTGAAAACGCCCATTTATTTTTCAAAAACCTTCAAGATCTCGGTCTGTGCAACCAAACTGTCACCAACTACATTAAGAATGTCCGGAAATTTGTACATTATCAACTATTTGCAACCAATTTACGCGATAAAAATGAAAAACTCTTCAAGGCAATGAAGTATTTCCAGTATGTGACTGCGGATATTCAGAAGAAATTTTCCAAGGGAGTTGCAAAAGAAGTTGTCAGCAAAAGGTATGTCAGCTAATTTTTATCCTTTCAGATGTATGCACAATTATTATTTTTTCTCTTTTCTCTCTCCCGCCAGGATTTTTCATACATGACTTAAAAATAGGCCTCACCTATCAGTCACATTTATTAATCTTTCTCTTAGGTACCTGGAGTTGCATAAATTGGACAAAACACCTCAGCAATGCCAGGAGATCCTGACCGTTGCAAAGCCAGCTTTCCTGCAAGCCATCGAGGATGTCCAAGGAGGATCCCGAAATGAAGTGCATCAGTTGGAGATTCTCTATTACCTTGAGGCCTTAATCATACTAAAACACTTACAAAGACCAGGAGTTGTCAGAAACATGACGGTAAGTAACAACCTACTCATTATCCTGATTTAAAGCCACATGTCTATCTAACTTTCCCATGTCTTGACTCACAGGTTTCTGAGTGGACAGAGAGGATGCGTCACATCTATCAAAATGAACAGCTAATAATTGTCGGAGTTAAATCCCATAAGACTGCTGCCCACCAAGTAGCCTGTTTTGTGCTTACTGAAGAAGAAGAAAAGGTAAGATGTTCCTGTCACTACGATGGCACCCACATTAGAGAGGGATCTGTTAGTTGTCATGACTTCAACCCGTAGGATTAGTGGCATTCTGTCCCTTTTAGTAGATCCTCCCTTTAACCAGATTTTACAGGACAACTTGGTGCTACATCCTCATGCAGGTGTGTTGGGAGTCTTTCCCTTATTTCCCTGCAGTATCCAGGATGCTAAACCATAGTATCGGTGTCCAGAATAGTGCATTTTCTTAACAATAATGCTTGTTGCAGCAGCATCCAGAATGCATTATCAGTAGGAACAGATATGCTCTCCCTTATCACAGATGTTCTGCACTTTAAATGAATGGTGGGCAGTTTATAGTCTGACATATGTTTGGTGTGAGGTGACTTTTCTATATATTTAGATTGTGTGGTTCCTATCATGCTCTGAAATCCAACTGAGGCGGAGGAGAGATACTGCCCTTTTAGTCTGTAGGTTTCGCTCTCCTGGTTAGGCACATCCCTCCCTCACGTTGGTGCGGTCATTGACTCCAGTAATTAATTTAGTCTATTTCAAATTTTCTTATCTTAATATTGAAGGGCCCAACTCAATTTTTATTAAGTGGTTTACTGTTTTTTGTTTTGTTTATTTACAGTGGTTTAACATCTACTTTAAAAAAGTGAGACGGGTGCTGGCCAAAAAAGACAGTCCAGATAAATTCTTCTTATCGACTACAGGAAAACAGATATATAATGTATCCACCGACCTTCATCGCTACCAGAAGAAGTAAGTCTTAAAAGTTAAAAATCCTACATATTAGATGTTGTGCCATGTATTTATGATCTACTCTATTGCTATCTAGGTACAAACTTAAATCCATCTCTAGTCAGGTGGCAAGAAAAACTTGTGAAACATGGACCGTGTCACATTTAACAGAGACACAGAGGTATCTTTTCTCCAAATATCTCAGTCATTCCAACATGACAGCAGAGAGGAATTACAGAGAAAAAACGTTAGGAGACCTCTGCCAAGCATACACACTGGTCTTGGCAGCAGGGAAATCATCGGAAAATCAACCTCAACCCAGCAGCTCAAGGTAATTTATTGCAAAGCAGTTATGATCTATTTCACCAAATTGTTGATAAAATGTAATATTCTGTTTTCTATCTCCCCTAAAGAGAAGCAGAAGAGAGCAATGGAGAAGAGGAGCAAATGGTCCAGCAAGCTGAAGACTACAGTGCCCAGGGTGAAACAGAGGACCTCGGTGTGTCAAATTTAAATACTAAGACTCAAAGGTGGGTATATTATTAAATCAAGCAAGCTAGTAGGAGTTGGCAAACTGTACATAGCTTGTGATGTTATGGACAATGACTTGTTCTTCTGAGCATCCTCAGCACCTATACCCAGGCAAAGTGCTCTCAGTAGCGGCCACTTGTAGACAGTATGCGGAAGGGTATATTACAGGCGTTTATTGATGATATCTCCATCGCAGAACAAACCTCGATGCCTAAACTTTTAGGATTGATAGAAGATATCCTTATACCACTCTAAGTGCCCAGAAAATGTAATGTTATTATTTATATCAGGCGGAGAGCACCAATCGAACCTAGGGTCACAACAAGGTCCATGAAGACAGGGATGCAGTTGAGGAAAAGGAAACACCCAGGGTAATTGGTCAATATACTCATTCACATTGTCCTTGAACAATAAACATTTCGGTTTTAACATATGTATTCCCCTTCTTTCCTTTAAAGAGATTAAGAAGACGGCAGTGATCAGCTCCCAAGAAAGAATGAGGCGTTTCGGAGACTAAAGTTCCGGTCTTGTTAAAGTTTCTGAATTCATGTTTTATTTGTTTCTTTTCTATTCTAGGTTGTTCTACAATTCCAGGTGAACGGGGCCCTCGAAGCAATGGAAGAAGATTTTCTTTATTATAAACATTTGTACTGTTTGTATTAGTGTTAAAGGGATTCTGTCACCAGGTTTTAGCCATCTCATCTGAGCGCACCATAATGTGGACACAGACATCTTTATTCCAGTGATATATCACTTACTAGGCTGCTCAGTGTAGTTTGCATTAAAACACTGTTAAATCATCTGGAGATTATCATTAGAGCACTACTCCAGTAGTCCAGTCATACTTGGGAGCTGCCAAATCTGCAACAGAGAAAACAGTAATTTTATCAAAATGACAGCAAGGAGCTCAGTAAGTGAAACATTGCTGGATCAGGATTTCTATCTCTACATTATGCTGCTGTCCGATGGGATGTCAAAAACCTGGTGACAGAGTCCTTTTAATAACTATTTTAAAGATAAATATAAAGTGGAAGTCCTATGGCTATGATGAAACAATTCTGACAACTGTTCAAATGGCACAATCATTTACTACCGTCAGGTTTCTGAGCCGTTTAGTCTAATGCTTTGTCAGTATTACTAGAATCCATAATAATTTAAAGGTCAGGTAGCCATAAAAGTGCTCCTGCCAGTCAGAGCAGTGCAGTCCCTGGAAATCAGGCCTAGGGAAGCAGAATATATTACCATCCCTAACAACGGTAAGCATGACCCCCAGCTGTCCAGCAACCCGACATGTAGAACTGCCTATAAAAATGACCATTTGTCCAGTCAGTGCATCACTCTCTGGTGCCCTTTTACACTGGCACACTGCTTTCTGTCTCTCTCTCTTTCTCTCTCTCCAGTGCAATGCTCTCTGGTGCTCTTTCACTCTCTTTCCAGTGCACCACTCTCTGATGTGTTCTCTTTCTCCCTACTGCACCGCTCTCTGGCACTCCTCTGTCTTTATAGTGCAGTGCTCTCTTTTGTGCTCTCTCAGTCTCCAGTGCATCACTGGCGCTCACTTTTGATCTCTCCCCATTGCACCACTCTCTCGCATGCTCTCTCTCTGGTGCTTTCTTTCCATCCAAAGTGCCTTTTTTTGTCTCTGTGCCTTCACGAGCCTCTCAATCTCTGTCTTTGCCCATCTGTGGCTCTCTATCGGTCTCTGTGCCTCTCTGTCCCTCCCTGTGCTTCTATTTACCTTTTGCATCCCTCTATGTGCCTACCTTTGCCCCTTTGCTCCCCTCTTTGCCTCTATGTGCCTCTCAATGACTCTCTCTCATGCACACCTCTTCCTGTAGGTCAAAGGTAAGAAGCACTACTCAAGTTGCAGCAGAGAAGATTAATTGGTAAGTAACCACAAAGCTACACAGTGTTTAACACTTGTGTATTTTTTAAGAATCTTGTTCCTGTAGGATGCTTCCTGAACATTAAAGTGAATTGTCAGGAAACATCTTTAAGCTACAGGATCCTTGAAAAATATGCAAGTTTTTATTGGATGATTTGTCAGGCTATCAACAATCACACAGGGCCACAGGCCCGTCAACAGGGCAATAGCCCACTCCACAAGGCCAATGACCCTTTGCAAAGGGCCAGAGGTCCCTTTCCGCAGTGCCATAGGCATTTCCACAGGGCCATAACCCACTCCAGCTCTCTCCACAGGGCAACAGGCCCATTTGAAGGGCCACAGATCCCTCTTCAGGGTCACAGGCCTTTCCACAGGGCCGCACCCACCTTCAGCTCTCTCCACAGGGCCATAGGCCCTTTCCTCAGGGCCACAAGCCCCTCCAGCTCTCTCCACAGGGCAACAGACCACTATACAGGGTCACAGGCCTTTCCACAGGGCCAAAAGCCCCTTCAGCTCTCTCCACAGGACCACAGGCTCCTACCGGGCCACAGGCCTTTACACAGTGCCACAAGCCCCTCCAGCTCTTTCCACAGGCAATCATGTTGCATGTTGTTTACTGCAAAAGACTTCATAGGCCCCAATCTTACTCCAGAGCCTTCCACAGGCCCCTCCAGCCCACTCCACATGGCCTTTTTTAGCAGAGCAAAACTCCCTCCAGCTCTCTTTACATCACTACATGCCCCTCTACGGGCAAACAACCCCTTCAACTCTCTCCACAGTACCATAGGCTCCTTCTGCCGGGCCACAAGCATTTCCACAGGGCCACAATCCCCTCCAACTCTTCTCCACAGGACAACAAGCTCTCATTACAGGGCCATAGCTCCCCTCCACAGGGCCAAATGCACTTTCTGCATGGACACAGCCCCATTTAGCTCTCTCCACAGAGACACAAGGCCCGTCTGCAGAGCACAAGCCCCCTCTTCAAGGCCAAAAGGCCTTTCTACATGGCCATAGTCATTTCCATAGGGCACGAGCCCCTCCAGCTCTCTCCACAGGGCAACGGACCCCTATACAGGGTCACAGGCCTTTCCACAGGGCGACAACACCTTCAGCTCTCTCCACATGACCACAGGCTCCTACTGGGCCACAGGCCTTTCCACAGTGCCACAAGCCCCTCCAGCTCTCTCCACAGGCAATCATGTTGCATGTTGTTTACTGCAGAGGACTTCATAGGCCCAAATCTTACTCCAGAGCCTTCCACAGGCCCCTCCAGCCCACTCCACATGGCCTTTTCCTCAGGCCATAACTCCCTCCAGCTCTCTTTACATCGCCACATGCCCCTCTGCGGGGCCACAGACCCCTATACAGCGTCACATGCCTTTCCACAGGGCCTCAACCCCTTCAGCTCTCTCCACAGGACCGCTGCCTCCTTCTGCCAGGCTACAAGCCTTTCCACAGGGCCACAATCCCCTCCAACTCTTCTCCGCAGGACAACAAGCTCTCTTTACCGGGCCATAGCTCCCCTCCACATGCACTTTCTGCATGGACACAGCCCCCTTTAGCTCTCTCCACAGAGACACAAGGCCCGTCTGCAGGGCACAAGCCCCCTCTTCAAGGCCAAAAGGCCTTTCTACATGGCCATAGTCATTTCCATAGGGCACGAGCCCCTCCAGCTCTCTCCACAGGGCAACGGACCCCTATACAGGGTCACAGGCCTTTCCACAGGGCCACAACACCTTCAGCTCTCTCCACAGGACCACAGGCTCCTACTGGGCCACAGGCCTTTCTACAGTGCCACAAGCCCCTCCAGCTCTCTCCACAGGCAATCATGTTGCATATTGTTTACTGCAAAGGACTTCATAGGCCCAAATCTTACTCCAGAGCCTTCCACAGGCCTTTCCAGCCCGCTCCACATGGCCTTTTCCTCAGGCCACAACTCCCTCCAGCTCTCTTTACATCGCTACATGCCCCTCTGCGGGGCCACAGACCCCTATACAGGGTCACAGGCCTTTCCACAGGGCCTCAACCCCTTCAGCTGTCTCCACAGGACCACAGGCTTTTCCACAGCCCACAACTCCTTCCACCTCTCACCACAGGGCCACAGCCCCTTCCACAAGGCCAAAGGGCCTATCCATAGGGCCACAGACCTTTCCACATGGCCACAACACCCTCCAGCTCTCTCCACAGGACAAGAAGCTCTCTTTACAGGGCCATAGCTCACCTCCACAGGGCCAAATGCACTTTCCACACGGCCACAACTCCCAACAGCCCTCTCCACAGAGTCACAGGGCCCGTCTACAGGGCACAAGCCCCCTCTTCAAAGCCAAAAGGCCTTTCTGCATGGCCATAGTCATTTCCATAGGGCACGAGCCCCTCCAGCTCTCTCCACAGGGCAACGGACCGCTATACAGGGTCACAGGCCTTTCCACAGGGCCACAACACCTTCAGCTCTCTCCACAGGACCACAGGCTCCTACCCGGCCACAGGCTTTTACACAGTGCTACAAGTCCCTCTAGCTCTCTCCACAGGCAATCATGTTGCATGTTGTTTACCGAAAAATGGACTTCATAGGCCCAAATCTTACTTCAGACCCTTCCACAGGCCCCTCCAGCCCGCTCCACATGGCCTTTTCCGCAGGCCACAACTCCCTCCAGCTCTCTTTACATCGCCACATGCCCCTCTGCGGGGCCACAGACCCCTATACAGGGTCACAGGCCTTTCCACAGGGCCTCAACCCCTTCAGCTCTCTCCACAGGACCACTGGCTCCTTCTGCCGGGCCACAAGCATTTCCACAGGGCCACAATCCCCTCGAACTCTTCTCCACAGGACAACAAGCTCTCTTTACAGGGCCATAGCTCCCCTCCACAGGGCCAAATGCACTTTCTGCACGGCCACAGCCCCCTTTAGCTCTCTCCACAGAGACACAGGGCCCATCTGCAGGACACAAGCCCCCTCTTCAAGGCCAAAGGGCCTTTCTACATGGCCATAGTCATTTCCATAGGGCACAAGCCCCTCCAGCTCTCTCCACAGGGCAACGGACCCCTATACAGGGTCACAGGCCTTTCCACAGGGCCACAACACCCACCTTCAGCTCTCTCCACAGGACCACAGGCTACTACCGGGCCACAGGTCTTTCCACAGTGCCACAAGCACCATCCAGCTCTCTCCACAGGCAATCATGTTGCACTTTTGCAACAAGAGTCAATTTTTGTTGCAGTTCGGCAACATTGGAGTCAACCCTGTTGCAAATCGGACACGAAGCTTGAAAATTTAGATGTTTACTGCAAAGGACTTCATAGGCCCCCATCTTACTCCAGAGCCTTCCACAGGCCCCTCCAGCACGCTCCACATGGCCTTTTCCACAGGCCACAACTCCATCCAGCTCTCTTTACATCGCCACATGCCCCTCTGCGGGGCAACAGACCCCTATACAGGGTCACAGGCCTCTCCACAGGGCCTCAACCCCTTCAGCTCTCTCCACAGGACCACTGGCTCCTTCTGCTGGGCCACAAGCCTTTCCACAGGGCCACAATCCCCTCCAATTCCACAGGACAACAGGCTCTCTTTACAGGGCCATAGCTCCCCTCCACAGGGCCAAATGCACTTTCCACATTGCCACAACCCCCTCCAGCTCTCTACACAGAGTCATGGGGCCCGTCTGCAGGGCACAAGCCCCTTCATCAAGGCCAAGGGGCCTTTCTACAGGGCCACTGGCCTTTAAATAGTGCCACAACCTCCTCTGGCTCTCTCAAGAGGGCCACAGGCTCCTTCTACAGGGCAAGGGCCCCCTCCACAAGGCCAAAGGCCCTTTGCAAAGGGCCATAGGTCCATTCCACAGGGCCATAGTCATTTCCATAGGGCCATAACCCCCCTCAAGCTCTCTCCACAGAACCGCAGGCTCCTTCTACAGGTTTACAGGCATATACACAGGGCCACATCCGCCTTCACCTCTCTCCACAAGGCGACAGGGCCCTTTCACTGTGTCATAGGCCTTTCCATAAGGCCACAACCCCCTCTGTCTCTCTCAAAAAGGACAGAGGCTCCCTTTACAAGGCAACAGCCCCCTCCACAAGGCCAAAGGCCTTTTTCAAAGGGCCACAGGTCCCTTTCGCAGGGCCATAGGCATTTCCCCAAGGCAATAACCCCCTCCAGCTCTCTCCACAGGACCACAGGCTCCTTCTACAAGACTACAACCCCTTTGAGCTCTTTCATCAGGGCCACAGCCTCCTCCGCCCCCCTTTAATCAGTTAAAAGGGCTCAATTGAGTGACCACAACACCTTCAGCTCTCTCCACAGGACCACAGGCTCCTACTGAGCCACAGGACTTTCCACAGTGCCACAAGCCCCTCTAGCTCTCTCCACAGGCAATCATGTTGCATGTTTTTTACTGCAAAGGACTTCATAGGCCCAAATCTTACTCCAGAGCCTTCCACAGGCCCCTCCAGCCGGCTCCACATGGCCTTTTCCTCAGGCCACAACTCCCTCCAGCTCTCTTTACATCGCCACATGCCCCTCTGCGGGGCCACAGACCCCTATACAGGGTCACTGGCCTTTCCACACTGCCTCAACCCCTTCAGCTCTCTCCACAGGACCACAGGCTTTTCCACAGCCCACAACTCCTTCCAGCTCTCACCACAGGGCCACAGCCCCTTCCACAAGGCTAAAGGGCCTATCCATAGGACCACAGACCTTTCCACAGGGCCACAACACGCTCCAGCTCTCTCCACAGGAAAAGAAGCTCTCTTTACAGGGCCATAGCTCACCTCCACAGGGCCAAATGCACTTTCCACACGGCCACAACTCCCAACAGCTCTCTCCACAGAGTCACAAGGCCCGTCTGCAGGGCACAAGCCCCCTCTTCAAGGCCAAAAGGCCTTTCTACATGGCCATAGTCATTTCCATAGGGCACGAGCCCCGCCAGCTCTCTCCACAGGGCAACGGACCCCTATACAGGGTCACAGGCCTTTCCCCAGGGCCACAATCCCCTCCAACTCTTCTCCACACGACAACAAGCTCTCTTTACCGGGCCATAGCTCCCCTCCACAGGGCCAAATGCACTTTCTGCATGGCCACAGCCCCCTTTAGCTCTCTCCACAGAGACACAAGGCCCGTCTGCAGGGCACAAGCCCCCTCTTCAAGGCCAAAAGGCCTTTCTACATGGCCATAGTCATTTCCATAGGGCACAAGCCCCTCCAGCTCTCTCCACAGGGCAACGGACCCCTATACAGGGTCACAGGCCTTTCCACAGGGCCACAACACTTTCAGCTCTCTCCACAGGACCACAGGCTCCTACTGGGCCACTGGCCTTTCCACGGTGCCACAAGCCCCTCCAGCTCTCTCCACAGGCAATCATGTTGCATGTTGTTTACTGCAAAGGACTTCAAAGGCCCAAATCTTACTCCAGAGCCTTCCACAGGCCTTTCCAGCCCACTCCACATGGCCTTTTCCTCAGGCCACAACTCCCTCCAGCTCTCTTTACATCGCCACATGCACCCTCTGCGGGGCCACAGACCCCAGGAGACAAGGAGGGGGCCGTAGGAGGGCAACAACCCAGCAGCAGTACCGCTACCTCCGCCTTTGTGCAAGGAGGAACAGGGGGAGCACTGACAGAGCCCTGCAAAATGACCTCCAGCAGGCCACAAATGTTCATGTGTCTGCACAAACGGTTAGAAACCGACTCCATGAGGGTGGTATGAAGGCCCGACGTCCACAGATGGGGGTTGTGATCACATCCCAACATTGTGCAGGACGCTTGGCATTTGCCACAGAACACCAGGATTGGCAAAGTCGCCACTGGCGCCCTGTGCTCTTCACAGATGAAAGCAGGTTCACACTGAGCACATGTGACAGACATGACAGAGTCTGGAGACGCCGCGGAGAGCGATCTGCTGCCTGCAACATCCTTCAGCATGACCGGTTTGGCAGTGGGTCAGTAATGGTGTGGAGTGGCATTTCTTTGGAGGGCCGCACAGCCCTCCATGTGCTCGCCAGACGTAGCCTGACTGCCATTAGGTACCGAGATGAGATCCTCAGACCCCTTGTGAGACCATATGCTGGTGCGGTTGGCCCTGGGTTCCTCCTAATGCAGGACAATGCCAGACCTCATGTGGCTGGAGTGTGTCAGCAGTTCCTGCAAGATGAAGGCATTGAAGCTATGGACTGTCCCACCCGTTCCCCAGACCTGAATCCGATTGAGCACATCTGGGACATCATGTCTCGCTCCATCCACCAACGTCACGTTGCACCATAGACTTTCCAGAAGTTGGCGGATGATTTAGTCCAGGTCTGGGAGGAGATCCCACAGGAGACCACCTCATCAGGAGCATGCCCAGGCGTTGTAGGGAGGTCATACAGGCACGTGGAGGCCGCACACAATACTGAACCTCATTTTGACTTGTTTTAAGGACATTACATCAAAGTTGGATCAGCCTGTAGTGTGTTTTTCCACTTTAATTTTGGGGGTGGCTCCAAATCCAGGCCTCCATTAGTTAATAAATTTGATTTCCATTGATGATTTTTATGTGATTTTGTTGTCAGCACATTCAGCTTTGTACAGAACAAAGTATTCAATGAGAATATTTCATTCATTCAGATCTAGGATGTGTTATTTGAGTGTTCCCTTTATTTTTTTGAGCAGTGTATGTATATGTGTGTGTATATATATAATTTTTTTAAATTTTTTTCAATACATATTTCACTTTGGAGCTGACATAAGTCATGGACATGGGCTCTGTATCATGATATGTCTCCAATTTAGTAAATCTAGATCATGAAAGTAACTCTGTGACCTGCCATGTTGTCACCCTGAGTAATATGCTATAGGTATCATTACTGAGTCATATAGTGATGAAGTGATTGACAGTTGCTCCTGCTTTCTATCGAGCGTCTCTCCTGCTCTCTCTCTCGAGCGTCTCTCCTGCTCTCTCTCTCGAGCATCTCTCCTGCTCTCTCTCGAGCGTCTCTACTGCTCTCTCTCTCTAGCTTCTCTCCTGCTCTTTCTCTCGAGCGTCTCTCCTGCTCTCTCTCTCTCGAGCGTCTCTCCTGCTCTCTCTCTCGAGCGTCTCTCCTGCTCTCTCTCTCGAGCGTCTCTCCTGCTCTCTCTCTCGAGCGTCTCTCCTGCTCTCTCTCTCGAGCGTCTCTCCTGCTCTCTCTCTCTCGAGCGTCTCTCCTGCTCTCTCT
Source organism: Phyllobates terribilis (assembly GCF_046119375.1). Taxonomy (NCBI): domain Eukaryota; kingdom Metazoa; phylum Chordata; class Amphibia; order Anura; family Dendrobatidae; genus Phyllobates; species Phyllobates terribilis. Next base: position 5,257,257 of record NW_027362834.1, on the reverse strand, counting down.
CGAGTGTCTCTCCTGCTCTCTCTCTCGAGCGTCTCTCCTGCTCTCTCTCTCGAGCGTCTCTCCTGCTCTCTCTCGAGCGTCTCTCCTGCTCTCTCTCTCGAGCTTCTCTCCTGCTCTCTCTCTCGAGCTTCTCTCCTGCTCTTTCTCTCAAGCGTCTCTCTCTCTCTTGCATCTCTCCTGCTCTCTCTCTCTCGAGCGTCTCTCCTGCTCTCTCTCTCGAGCGTCTCTCCTGCTCTCTCTCTCGAGCTTCTCTCCTGCTCAATCTCTCGAGCGTCTCTCTCTCTCTCGAGCGTCTCTCCTGCTCTCTCTCTCGAGCGTCTCTCCTGCTCTCTCTCTCTCGAGCGTCTCTCTCTCTCTAGCGTCTCTCCTGCTCTCTCTCTCTCGAGCATCTCTCCTGCTCTCTCTCTCTCGAGCGTCTCTCCTGCTCTCTCTCTCGAGCGTCTCTCCTGCTCTCTCTCGAGCGTCTCTCCTGCTCTCTCTCTCGAGCTTCTCTCCTGCTCTCTCTCTCGAGCTTCTCTCCTGCTCTTTCTCTCAAGCGTCTCTCTCTCTCTTGCATCTCTCCTGCTCTCTCTCTCTCGAGCGTCTCTCCTGCTCTCTCTCGAGCGTCTCTCCTGCTCTCTCTCTCGAGCTTCTCTCCTGCTCAATCTCTCGAGCGTCTCTCTCTCTCTCGAGCGTCTCTCCTGCTCTCTCTCTCGAGCGTCTCTCCTGCTCTCTCTCTCTCGAGCGTCTCTCTCTCTCTAGCGTCTCTCCTGCTCTCTCTCTCTCGAGCATCTCTCCTGCTCTCTCTCTCTCGAGCGTCTCTCCTGCTCTCTCTCTCGAGCGTCTCTCCTGCTCTCTCTCTCTCTCGAGCGTCTCTCCTGCTCTCTCTCTCGAGCGTCTCTCCTGCTCTCTCTCTCGAGCGCCTCATCTGCTCTCTCTCTCGAGCGTCTCTCCTGCTCTCTCTCTCGAGCGTCTCTCCTGCTCTCTCTCTCGAACGTTTCTCCTGCTCTCTCTCTCGAGCGTCTCTCCTGCTCTCTCTCTCTCGAGCGTCTCTCCTGCTCTCTCTCTCTCGAGCGTCTCTCCTGCTCTTTCTCTCGAGCGTCTCTCCTGCGCTCTCTCTCTCAAGCGTCTCTCCTGCTCTCTCTCTCTCGAGCGTCTCTCCTGCTCTCTCTCTCTCGAGCGTCTCTCCTGCTCTCTCTCTCGAGCGTCTCTCCTGCTCTCTCTCGAGCGTCTCTCCTGCTCTCTCTCTCGAGCGTCTCTCCTGCTCTCTCTCTCTCGAGCGTCTTTCTAGCGTCTCTTCTGCTCTCTCTCTCGAGCGTCTCTCCTGCTCTCTCTCGAGCGTCTCTCCTGCTCTCTCTCTCTCGAGCGTCTCTCCTGCTCTCTCTCTCTCGAGCGTCTCTCCTGCTCTCTCTCTCTAGCGTCCCTCCTGCTCTCTCTCGAGCGTCTCTCCTGCTCTCTCTCTCGAGCGTCTCTCCTGCTCTCTCTATCGAGCGTCTCTCCTGATCTTGAGCGTCTCTCCTGCTCTCTCTCTCTCTCTCGAGCGTCTCTCCTGCTCTCTCTCTCTCGAGCGTCTTTCTAGCGTCTCTCCTGCTCTCTCTCTCGAGCGTCTCTCCTGCTCTCTCTCTTTCGAGCGTCTCTCCTGCTCTCTCTCTCGAGCGTCTCTCCTGCTCTCTCTCTTGAGCGTCTCTCCTGCTCTCTCTCTCTCTCGAGCGTCTCTCCTGATCTCGAGCATCTCTCCTGCTCTCTCTCTCTCTCGAGCGTCTTTCTAGCGTCTCTCCTGCTCTCTCTCTCTCGAGCGTCTTTCTAACGTCTCTCCTGCTCTCTCCAGCCCTTGTCTGCTTGATCGCTGATACTGCCATACTTTGTGGTCTGTATACACTGTGTTCCAAATTATTATGCAAATATTATTTTCTCAGATTTTCCCAAATTACCTATATGAATTGCAGTCATTGTAATTTTCCAGTCAATAACTATTAGAGTACAATTGAAAGGTTTTTGTACAAACTGCCTATGATAACAGTATATTTAAAAAAATAAAACACTCAAACTGCACTCAAAATGCATGTTCCAAATTATTATGCACAGCAGAGTTTTCAACCTTTTAATTTTAATAAAGAACAAAAAAATGGTCTTTTTTGAAATTATAAGCATTAGCAGGTTATTACACACTGAAATCAAACAGTTTTCAACTCAAAACTTTATTCTAGGTGATGTTACATTTGCACATAGGACCGCTTGTTCGAAAGGAGCTTCTGAACTCTCTCGTCCATTGAATTTGTCAGGTTTTGGATGGTTTCTGCTTCAATTGTTTTGCATGAGGACAGAATACCCTCCCAGAGCTGTTGCTTAGATGTGAACTGCCTCCCGCCATCATAGACACTCCTTTTGATGATGCTCCAGAGGTTCTCAATGGGGTTGAGGTCAGGGGAGCATGGGGGCCACACCATAAGTTTGTCCCCTTTTATGCCCATAGCAGCCAGAGATGCAGATGTGTTATGTGCAGCATGAGACGGGGCATTATCATGCATGAAAATGATCTTGCTGCGGAATGCACGGTTCTTCTTCTTGAACCATGGAAGCAAGTGCTGTTTGAGAAACTCAACATACATTATGGAGTTCATCTTTACCCCTTCAGGGATCCTAAAAGGGCCGACAATCTCTCTCCCCATGATTCCAGCCCAAAACATTACTCCACCTCCTCCTTGTTGGCGCTGTAGCCGTGTTTGCATGGGGTGTCCATCAACCAGCCATCCTCCACTCCATCCATCTGGACCATCAAGATCATTTCATGCATGATAATGCACCGTCTCATGATGCACATAACACATCTGCATCTCTGGCTGCTATGGGCATAAAAGGGGACAAACTTATGGTGTGGCCCCCATGCTCCCCTGACCTCAACCCCATTCAGAACCTCTGGAGCATCATCAAAAGGAGTGTCTATGATGGCGGGAGGCAGTTCACATCTAAGCAACAGCTCTGGGAGGGTATTCTGTCCTCATGCACAACAATTAAAGCAGAAACCATCCAAAACCTGACAAATTCAATGGACGAGAGAGTTCAGAAGCTCCTTTCGAACAAGGGGTCCTATGTGCAAATGTAACATCACCTAGAATAAAGTTTTGAGTTGAAAACTGTTTGATTTCAGTGTGTAATAACCTGCTAATGCTTAGAATTTCAAAAATGACCATTTTTTTGTTCTTTATTAAAATGAAAAGGTTGAAAACTCTGCTGTGCATAATAATTTGGAACATGCATTTTGAGTGCAGTTTGAGTTTTTTATTTTTTTAAAAATATACTGTTATCATAGGCAGTTTGTACAAAAACCGTTCAATTGTACTCTAATAGTTATTGACTGGAAAATTACAATGACTGCAATTCATATAGGTAATTTGGGGAAATCTGAGAAAATATTATTTGCATAATAATTTGGAACACAGTGTATATGTACAATTTTAATATGATCAATAAAAATATGTAAATATATTATATATATACACACACTGCTCAAAAAATAAAGGGAACACTTAAACATCACAACTCCAAGTCAATAACACTTCTGTGAAATCTACCTGTCCAGTTATGAAGCAACACGGATTGTGAATCAATTTCTCCTGCTGTTGTGCAAATGGAGCAGACAACTGGTAGAAATGATAGGCAATTAGCCAGATACCCCCTATAAAGGAGTGGTTCTGCAGGTGGTGACCACAGACCATTTCTCTGTTCTCATTCTTTTTGGCTGATGTTTTGGTCACTTTTTCATTTTGCCATTGCTCTCACCCCTAGAGGTACATTAGCATTAGGCAGTGTCTACAGTACAACCCATAGAAGTTGCTCGGGTAGTGCCGTTCATCCAGGATGGCACATCAGTGCGAGCTGTGGCAAGAAGTGTAGCTGTGTCTGTCAGCACAGTGTCCAGAGCATGGAGCAGATACCAGGAGATGTGCAGGGAGCCATAGGAGGGCAACAACCCAGCAACAGGACCGTTACCTCCTCCTTTGTGCAAGGAGGAACAGGAGGAGCACTGCCAGAGCCCTGCAAAATGACCTCCAGCTGGCCACAAATGTGCATGTGTCTGCACAAACGGTTAGAAACCGACTCCATGAGGGTGGTATGAGGGCCCGATGTCCACAGATGGGGGTTGTGCTCACAGCCCAACACCGAGCAGGACGCTTGACATTTGCCACAGAACACCAGGATTGGCAAAGTCGCCACTGGTGCCCTCTGCTCTTCACAGATGAAAGCTCAGTATTGTGTGTGGCCTCCACGTGCCTGTATGACCTCCCTACAATGCCTGGGCATGCTCCTGATGAGGTTGCGGATGGTCTCCTGTGGGATCTCCTCCCAGACCTAGACTAAAGCATCAGCCAACTCCTGAACAGTCAGTGGTGCAACGCGACGTTGGTGGATGTGACTCGCCCCCTGGGCCGTGGGGTACTCGGATCCGGGCAGTAGGGGAACGATGGGAGTAGTAGTGGCAACCCGGTTTCGTGGCTCAGGGTGGTCAGGCCAGTGGTAGTCCGTTATGTGCTGATGTTTATGTCCGACTACGCCACCCGTGGATTTGCGGTTATTAGGAACCGCCGCTGCATGCCGACCGCTGGGGCTGATGAGGTGTGCAGCTAGGGTAGTGTGACTCCCCACGGGAAGAGTGCGGCCCCAGGGCAGTATAGTGGATGGTGGGAGTGATGGTGGTGAGAGTCCCAGTGCTGATAGTGCTGGAGAAGCAAGGAGCACACAGACAACAGGTTGCAGTCCAGGGTCTTTACTAGAACAGGTAAATTGACCCATAAACAGTCCCGGCTAGGAGGGGGACCTGGATGTCTGAGAGCAACGGGGAAATTGGCCCTGGTCAGGGTGAGGGTGTAGGCCTACCGTGCTTTCTGCGCTCCTTCTGGCTATCTCCTCCTGATAGGGTAACAGCCCACGTTTCCAAGCTTTCCGTGTATTCTCGCCTGTATGGCCTGCGACGTGGGTTCCTTTCTGCTCCCAGCCTTGTACGGCTTTACTGGTACCTTCTGTTGTGGCAGGGCCTCCAGGCTTCTTAGGCCAAGGAATATACAGTCCCCTGCGGACTGGTTCTCTGCTGGGGGATGTGGAATCCTCTCAGCCTCAGACACCAAAGTCTGGTAAATTAAGTCCTCTTTCTGCCAAGACAGGCTCTCTTCGCCTCTTGTCTCTGGCTTGTGGCTCTCCTCCTGCCACACTTCCTCTTAGGTGCAGTGCAACTGTCTGTCCCTGTTCTGCTCTGGGACAAGTGTCAATGCTGAGACAGGCCATCCAGTTCTCTCTAACCCTGCCCCCAGCACCAGCTTTTATAGGGGCAGCCTGCTCCCCCTACTGGCCTGAGACAGGAGGCATTGCATGCTAATGTTCCCCTGACTAGAGAACCTCCCCCTTGCTCTCAGACACAGCTTTAATACATTTTGTGGCATCCAGGCCAGGGTGACACATTCCCCCCTAGTGAAATTTAGTACTCCGGGACTAAACAATAAACAAAGACAATAAAACATTAATAGACATTAATAGACAGACGACGCACAAATTGAGTTCTTAAGGTCACAGTGTGGCCTGTGACCGGGTGTCCATATCACCAATACAACGGGGAGCCTTAACCAGGTGGGGGTCTGTCCTACCCCAAGTCCTTCACAGTCTTAGTTCATTCCTTGGTTAGGCTCCGAACGCAGTCCATACCAGGTCCCGGTTATAAAAAGTCCATAACCTGTGAGTCCTTACAGTAACTGCAAGAAACTGAAACACGGAATTACCAAACATGCATGTAACTTTGCAAACAATTCAACATTTGGCAACAAGGTTATTTACAATTTTAGTGCGCTCTATATTCTCCAGCGAGCGGGTATCAGCCCCTTTGTGCTCCTGGTTGACCTACGTAGCCCACTGTCTGGTGGTGGACCAACCTGGCTTTCCCCACTAGCGTTAGGGGTACAGCTACCAGCTGGGTGTACAGGTAGGGAAGGCAGCTGTCTGCGGGTCCTTTGGCTTACCGCAGGCATGGCAGGCTCACTGTCAGCAGAGGGTTGACTCTCCTGGGCTGCTGGTACAGGCTCTTCTGCCTCTGGAACCGCTTGCTCCTCTTCACCTTCCGGCTCTGGTGTTGGTTGTTGCTGTGCCGGTTGCAGGAAATGCAGGACGGGTACCACTATGGCATCATTTATGCGAGTCCAGGACTGAGGGAACTCTCCGAGAACGGTGCTGATCATTTCTTCCTTGTCCTCTGCGGGTTCAAGGTCACTCTGATCCTCTTCTGCACTACGGAGTTGCTCGGGGCATCTTTTGAGATGGTCTCTGGAGACGGTACTAGTGGTTTCTCCTCCGTCCTTGGTGATCACGCACACCTTCGGGTTGTCGTGATCAGACTGCAGTACGGTGTAGGGTTCCCTTTCCCACTGGTCGTCCAACTTGTGAAGCCTTCTTTTTCGCTTTAGGACTTGCTCACCAGGTTCTAGGGGACCAGCAGGGGCGTGTTGGTTGAAGAGTTTTTCTTGCCTCTCTCTCACCTGGGCCAGGCTCTTCTCCACAGTCTACTGCACCTTCTTGTACTGCAGTTGCCTTTCCGTATCCCAGTCCGCATCCGGGGAGGTGTCCTCAGGCGTTAGGACTCCCATCTCCAGGTCTATAGGCAGCTTACCCGGTCTGGGTCGCATCAGGTAAGCCGGGGTGCAGTTGGTAGCATTCACCGGGATATGATTGTATAAGTCTATCAGGTCCGGCAGTTTTTCTGGCCACAGGCTGCGCTCCTCCAGGGGCAACGTCTTCAGGAGATCAATGACTATATTGTTCATCTTCTCACACATCCCGTTGGTTTGTGGGTGGTAAGGCGTTGTCCGAATCTTCTTACAGCCATAGAGGTTGCCCAACTCCTGGAAGATTTCAGCCTCGAACGCTGGACCCTGGTCTGTCAGGACCTGTTCCGGATACCCGTGTGGACGGCAGAAATATTGCTGGAAGGCTCTGGCCGCTGTTTGGGCTGTCAAGTCTTTTACTGGGACCACCACTAGAAAACGGGAATAGTGGTCCACGATTGTCAGGGCATAGATGTATCCTGACCGGCTGGGAGCCAATTTGACATGGTCCAGAGCTACCAGCTCAAGAGGCTGCGTGGTGACGATGGGCCTCAAGGGTGTCTTCTGGCTGGTGCGGTCCTTCCTCCTTAGGTGACAAGGGCCACAGTCTCTGCACCATTTTTCTACAGCTCCTCTCATGCCGACCCAAAAGAACCTTCCTCTTAGTAGGAACTCCAGTTTCTTCCAACCGAACCGATGTGTCCCGCTCTGTCATGGTAAGCCCCCAGGACCATAGCTGCATCCCGCCTTGGGACCACGACTTGCCAGGTCAGCTCGTGCGTCCGGTGGTTGACAATCCTTCTGCACAACTTGCCTTTGTAGAGGAACAGCTTGCTCTTCTCTTTCCATAGCTGCTTGGCTTCCTCTGGAGCATCCGGATCTATGCGGGCATCTTCCTGGGTCAGCAGATCTTTCACCAGGCGGATGGCAGGGTCACTATCTTGGGTCTCGGCCCAGCTGTGATGAGGTAGGGGATTTATCATCACGGTTGTTAGATCCTCCTCCTTCACGCGGTGGGAGTATTGAGCAGCTCCATACCGGTGAAACGCGGGGAGTTCTACCTCCTCCAGCTCTTCTGGGTCTTCGTCACCTTCAGATAAGTGAGGCATCCTCGATAGGGCATCAGCGTTGGCATTGGTTTTGCCGGCCCGGTACTTGATCAGTCATAGTTGGAGAGACGGGCCATCCACCGCTGTTCTAGGGCACCCAGTCTTGCATTGTCCAGGTGTGTCAACGGGTTGTTGTCCGTGTACACGGTGAACTTTGCGGAGGCCAGGTAATGCTTGAAGCGTTCCGTCACGGCCCACACCACCGCCAAGAATTCTAGCTTGAAGGATCTGTAATTCTCCGGGTTCCTCTTGGTGGGTCTCAGCTTCCGGCTGGCGTACGCGATCACCCTTTCTCTGCCCTGTTGGTTTTGGAACAGTACGGCTCCCAGTCCCACATTACTGGCATCTGTGTGGAGAATGAAAGGCTGGCCATAATCAGGGTAGGCCAGGATCTCGTCCCCTGTGAGGGCCATCTTTAGCTGGCGGAAGGACTCCTCTTCCGGTTTATCCCACTTGAAGGGCGGCTTTTGGCTCCTGGACTTAGACTGTCCGATCAGGAGGTCCTGCATAGGAGCTGCCATCTTAATGAACCCGGGGATGAACCTTCGGTAGTAGCCTACCAACCCGAGAAACTGTCTCACCTCTTTGATGTTCGAGGGGCTTGGCCAGCTCTTGATTGCCGTGACCTTGTCAGGGTCGGGGGCCACTCCTTCCGCGCTTACCACGTGCCCTAGGTACTGGTCCTTTGGTTTCAGCAGGTGACACTTCGATGGTTTCACCTTCAGGCCATAGCCTGCCAGGGCTTCGAACACCTCGGCCAGGTGCTTTAGGTGGTCCTCGTAGGTCTTCGAATAGACGATCACGTCGTCCAGGTAAAGGAGGACCGTCTCGAAGTTTCGGTGCCCTAGACATCATTCCATCAGCCTCTGGAAGGTCCCTGGTGCGTTGCAGAGCCCGAAGGGCATACAGTTGAACTCAGTCAGTCCCATCGGGGTGGTGAAGGCAGTCTTCTCCTTGTCAGCCTCTGCCACAGGAACCTGCCAGTACCCGCTAGTAAGGTCCAAAGTAGAAAAGAAGTTAGCAGATTTTAGTGCGGCTAAAGACTCCTCTATTCTAGGCAGCGGATATGCGTCTTTGTGGGTGATACGGTTGATTTGTCTATAGTCCACGCACATTCTCATGGTGCCGTCTTTCTTTTTGACCAGAACCAAGGGGGCTGCCCAGGGGCTACAGCTGTCTCTAATAACCCCAGCTTCTTTCATCTCTCTTAGCATGCCCTTTGCGTTCTGATAATGTGCAGGGGGTACAGGTCTGTGCCTCTCTTTTATTGGTGGGTGGCTCCCTGTGGGGATGTGGTGTTCTATCCCTTTTACTCTGCCGAAGTCTAGCGGGTGCTTACTAAAGACTCTCTCGTACTCCTGTACCACCCGGTAGACTCCTTGTTTTTGGTGCAGGGGAGTGGAGTCAGCACCCACATGGAGTTTCTGGCACCAGTCCTCCTTTTGTTTCTGGGAGCCATTACCTTCCGCCTGAGGAGATGGAGGCAAGGGTTCCACGGCCCTGATAGCTTTGTGTTCGACAACAAACAGTTTGGCGAGTGTAGCGTACCTGGGTAAGTGTACTTCCCTATCCCCAATGTTGAGGATGCGGACGGGCACCCTCCCATGACGGACATCAACCACCCCCCGGGCTGTCATAATGGTGGGCCTGCTGTCTGAGTACACGGGTTCTACCATGGCTTGGTAGTCTCTACCTCTCAACCCGATTGCAGTCCGACACCAGATCATCATTTCACTTTTGGGAGGCATGGAAATGGGGAATGGGTCACTCAGTCTTACGCTACCGATCTCACCACCAGACAGTTCTACCTGCTGCCGTCTCATCAGGGCTTTTATCTCCTTGTTGAGGACTCTCTGTTGGCTGGAACTAGCATTCACCGCCACCTGTTGTAGAATTACAATTACCTCTGAAAGACAATTTTCAATTACGTTAGTACCCACAGTTATTTTAGGGTGACTTTCACGACGGTCAATGTCCACAATAATCACCCCCTGTGCCGGCAGTTCAACTTTACCAATTTTAATGGTCATCTCCTTGAACCCCATCTGCGGCACGGGTAAGCCATTACTGGCGATGATGCTCAAGTTATTGTCTGGATACCGTGTGATATCAGCATCAGTCCAATACTGCTTAAAAAGTACATAAGGGATAGTGGTTACTTGTGACCTATTATCCAGCAAGGCGCTCATGGGGATACCGTCCAGCACCACGGGTAAAACCGGGCGCCCCCCAACGTACTTATTACGCCAATTGTAAGGGCCTGGTGATCTTATGCCTGGGGGTTGGCCCTTTGCCCCAGGTTGGACCCTTTTAAATTACAGTACCTGGAAATGTGTCCGGGCTGGTTGCATTGACGGCAAATGGGCTGTCCATCCTCTGCGTAGCGGTCTGTGGGCCTCCCTCGGAACGAGGGGATCCTCCTCTGTCGACGCCACGGGACATCCTCCGGACTTGAAGCCAGCTCGATGGGTCTTGACGGGTCCACTTGCAACGCCTGGACGGTCCTGGTCAACGCCGCGACGCTCCTGGTCAGCTCCTGGACTTGGTGGTGCAGGTCTTTCGACGGGGCTTGGTTCAGGGCCTGTGCATCAGCCCCCACGGGATCCATAGAGGAGGGCTCCGCCTCCTGGTGGTTGGTGAGAGCAGGGCGCCGGGGGTTTATAGCGCCACTGGTTGCAGATTCACGGAGCACCCTTATGGCCCTGTCCTTAAATTGGGCAAAGGTTAGGTCGGGGTTCTGAAAGAACATGAGACGCAGTTGGGCCCTGTGGGCGCTAGACAGCAGACCTTCTATGAATTGTTCTGTTAGCAGCTTATCCGTTTCCTGCACACTGCCAGGGTCAGTTTGTTGAATAGCCCTCAAGGCTTCCTGCAGATTTAGGGCATAGTCTCTGATGCTGTCCTGTGCCCGCTGCTTACATCCATAGAACCTCATTTTAATCTCAGCGGAGGTACGTGTGTCAAAGGTACCCCGCAGCCGGGCCAGAATACCCTTCACAGTCCTTTTATCCTCAGTGGGCCATGATTTTACCTCCCTTTGGGCTGCGCCAGTTAACTGCCCTGTCAATATGCTGACCTTCTGTTCCTCTGTCAGGGGGTAAACGTGGAACAAACTGTATAGCCTTTCCTTGAAGTCAGTTAGGGCATGGGGCTCCCCTGAGTATTTGGGCAGCCAGGCCGCTCCAGGGATGTAGGGCAGGGAAAAGGGCATCACCGCTGCTGCAGCTGCGTTGGTGGTAGTGGGCGCCTCTGTGTCCGACATCTTCCTCCCCCCTAGTTAAGCGTGGCCTACCTTCCGACGATCCTCTTCTGTAGGCCGCGGCTCCGCTGCTGCTGCTCTGGACGAGGACCTTGCGTCGCGTCCTGATGACGTCAGCGTCGCTCTCTCTCCCTTCCAGGACCTTGCGCAGCGTCGGTGCGTGGGGCGGAGCTTCGGATCTCGCGCGGTTTTGAAGTCCACGCCCCTCTTCTTCCCGCGCGGCGTCCTGAAGATGGCGTCCGATGGCGAAAAACAGCTGCGGATGGCGGGAAGACGGTAGAAGACGGCGGGAAACAGTCCAAGATGGCGTCTGATGGCGGGAATCGGCTCCGGATGGCGGGAAACGACTCCGGACGGCGGGAAACTTCGCCACAGGTAAGTTACAAAAGTCTTGTTCAGGCACGCAGTACCCGGTGGTTGCGGGCATGAAATCCTGCCGACTACGCCAAAGCTGACTCGCCCCTTGGGCCGTGGGGCACTCGGATCCGGGCAGTCTGGGAACGATGGGAGTAGTAGTGGCAACCCGGTTCCGTGGCTCAGGGTGGTCAGGCCAGTGGTAGTCCGTTATGTGCTATTGATTATGTCCGACTACGCCACCCGTGGATTGCGGTTATTAGGAACCGCCGCTGCATGCCGACCGCTGGGGCTGATGAGGTGTGCAGCTAGGGTAGTGTGACTCCCCACGGGAAGAGTGCGGCCCCAGGGCAGTATAGTGGATGGTGGGAGTGATGGTGGTGAGAGTCCCAGTGCTGATAGTGCTGGAGAAGCAAGGAGCACACAGACAACAGGTTGCAGTCCAGGGTCTTTACTAGAACAGGTAAATTGACCCATAAACAGTCCCGGCTAGGAGGGGGACCTGGATGTCTGAGAGCAACGGGGAAATTGGCCCTGGTCAGGGTAAGGGTGTAGGCCTACCGTGCTTTCTGCGCTCCTTCTGGCTATCTCCTCCTGATAGGGTAACAGCCCATGTTTCCAAGCTTTCTGTGTATTCTCGCCTGTATGGCCTGCGACGTGGGTTCCTTTCTGCTCCCAGCCTTGTACGGCTTTACTGGTCCCTTCTGTTGTGGCAGGGCCTCCATGTTAGAACCTTGCTGTTAGGTTTTTTTTTCCTTTGCTGGTCACATGACCTTGTTGGCCTATTTAATCCTGCTCCGCCCTTCTGGCTTTGCTGGACTTCATTGTATATCTACTTTCTAGCTAGCCTGTGCTCTGTATCTAACTCTGTTAGTTTGCTTGGTCTACGGACCTCTATGTTCTATCTATTTTGTTTGTTCGTCTGTCTGCTACTATTTCTGTTAGGAGGTGTCCCATATTCCTTCCAGTCCTTAGTACTTGTAGGGATTCCCTCCCCACATCTATAGGTCTTCGTACAGACTAGATTAGGACTTTAGCAGGTCTGATCGCAGGATCAGGTTCCCTGTTACATTGTAGGGATTCAGCTGAGTCCTATAGTAGGGACAGATCTCCTCTCTTTCCTTAGCTTTGGTAGCAGAACATAACAGTAAGTCCAGCCTGCAAATTCTCTAAGGAAAGATTTTTTTTGTTCCATCATGGTGTCGGTTCAGGATTTGGCTAAACACCTGCAGGGACTCTCTCTGGAGGTGGCCGAGCTCCGTCAGCACGTGAGTAACTGTCCTGGAGCATATTTCTTGGAGCCATAAATGTTATGACAAGTGTTGTAACGGGCGTATTGCAGCTTTGGATAGGGGAGAATTGCCTGTTCCTATTCAGGATTTTTGGAGAGTTTTTTCTGAGAAAGAATCGCAGGTTTTGCCTCCCCATAGAGACTATGATTGTTCTATTGAATTTGTCCCTGGAGCGACTATTCCTAAAAGTCGTTTATTTAACCTTACTATTCCTGAGAGGAAGGCTTTGGAGGAATACATACAGACAAGTTTGGCCGCCGGTCACATTAGGCCCTCTAAGTCTCCTGTGGCGGTTGGATTTTTTTTTGTAAAAAAAAAGGACGGCGGTTTATGTCCTTGTCTGGATTTTCGTGAGATTAACAAAATTACGGTACGCAATCCTTACCCACTGCCATTGATTCCTGATCTGTTTAACCAGTTATTGGGGGCCAAGTGGTTCTCTAAAATTGACCTTAAGGGGGCATGCAATCTGTTGCGCATGAAGGAGGGTGATGAATGGAAGACTGCTTTTAACACTCCTGTGGGTCATTTTGAGAATCTGGTTATGCCTTTTGGTCTTACTAATGCTCCTGCATTTTTTCAGAATCTGATTAATGACATCCTTAGACCTTTGATCGGTAAAAATGTGGTTGTGTATTTGGATGACATTTTGATTTATTCGCCAGATCTGGAGTCTCATTGGCGGAGCGTGCGTGAGGTATTACAGTTATTAATGGACAATTCGCTTTTTGCTAAGCTGGAGAAATGTGAGTTCGCTGTACAGAGAATTAGTTTTTTGGGCTACATTATCTCCAGCAAAGGTTTTGAGATGGATCCGGTTAAGGTTCAGGCTGTGCAGGAATGGCCTAGGCCTATTGGTTTGAAATCGATACAGAGGTTTTTGGGTTTCGCCAATTACTATAGAAAATTCATAAAAAATTTTTCTAGTATTGTCAAACCTCTGACTGATCTCACCAGGAAAGGTGCTGATGCGGTTCAGTGGTCTTCTGAGGCCATTGAAGCTTTTGTGTATCTCAAGGAGAGGTTCACCTCTGCTCCCATCCTTATGCAGCCTGATGTTACTAGGCCGTTTTTGGTTGAGGTTGATGCTTCCTCTGTGGGGGTTGGCGCAGTATTGTCTCAGGATAACGGGGATGGATTACATCCCTGTGCCTTTTTTTCAAAAAAATTTTCGGAGACTGAATTGAATTACGATGTTGGTAATCGGGAATTATTGGCTATTAAACTCGCATTTGAACACTGGCGCCATTTCTTGGAAGGTGCGGAATTTCCCGTTCAGGTTCTTACGGATCATAAAAATCTGATATATCTTGATGCTGCCAAGCGCCTGAATGCCCGTCAGGCTAGGTGGGCACTGTTTTTCTCGCGGTTTAATTTCTCCGTTACTTACATCCCTGGTACTAAGAATGTTAAGGCGGATGCCTTGTCTCGCAGTTTTTCTCCCATAGTCGGTGCTGAGAAAGAGGAAAACATTTTACAAGAAGGTGTTGTGATAGCTGCTTTAGACTCCGTTTTGGAAGATGAGATTCTTAAAGCTCAGGAGAATGCCCCATCTAACACTCCTCATGGGAGGTTGTTTGTGCCTGGGACCTTTAGGAGAGATTTGTTTGTTGAGTGTCACGAATCTCGGTTGGCAGGTCATCCCGGAATCTCTGAGACCAAGAGACTGGTGGGTCGCAGTTTTTGGTGGCCTGGATGGCAGAAGGAAGTCATTAAGTGGGTGCGCCAATGTACTATATGTGCTAGATCTAAGTCCTCACATACTCCTGCTGCGGGGTTGCTTTGTCCTTTGGAGGTCCCCAGTGCTCCTTGGACACATTTGGCTATGGACTTTATAACTGACCTTCCCCCCTCTGAGAGTTTTACTGTCATCTGGGTGGTCGTGGACCGTTTTAGCAAGATGTGTCACTTGGTTCCCTTCGTCAAACTGCCCTGCGCTAAAACTCTCGCTAAGACCTTTGTCAAGGAAATTGTCAGACTTCATGGCGTTCCTACTGACATTGTTTCTGATAGGGGTCCTCAGTTCGTGGCTCGTTTTTGGCGTGCCTTTTGTGACAGGTTGGGAATTCATTTGTCGTTTTCGTCCGGATATCATCCTGAATCTAATGGCCAGACAGAAAGGAAAAACCAGGATGTTGAGCAGTTCTTGCGTTGTTTTGTGGCAGACAATCAAGAGGGGTGGTCTGAGTTTCTGCCACTTGCCGAATTTGCTCTGAACAATCATACATCTTCTTCTGCTGGTTGTTCGCCTTTTTTTTGTTGTTCTGGGAGACATCCGTCGTTTGGGTCGTTCTCCAAGTTGGGATCTGCCGTGCCTGAGGAGGAGAATTTTTCCGGTGATTTGGAAAGAGTTTGGACGGATGTGCGTGGTAATCTTCAGGAGTGCCAACAGAAAATCTAAAGACTACTTTGATAGGAAACGACAGGAGGTTTTGTTCGCTGTTGGTGACATGGTTTGGTTGTCCTCTAGGAATCTGCGGTTGAGGATTCCTTCTAAGAAATTGGGTCCCAAGTTTGTAGGGCCCTTTAAGGTGCTTCAGGTTGTCAACCAATCTGCTGTTAGGTTGGAGGTTCCTACCTCCTGGAGAATTAATCCGGTCTTTCATGTCTCTCTGTTAAAAAAAGCTGTTGTGTCGGATGGTGACGCCTCTGCCTCTGTTCCTCCGGTGGTGGAGGACGGGGAATATGAAATTTCTCGCATCCTTGACTCTAGACGGTATAGAGGTAGTTTGCAGTATCTTGTGGCCTGGAAAGGTTTCGGACCCGAGGATAACTCTTGGGTGAGGTCAGATGATGTTTCCGCGTCCAGACTTATCAGAGCGTTTCACAGGAGATTTCCTGATAAGCCTGGTCCTAGGGGATCCGGAGGATCCTCTTAGAAGGGGGGGTACTGTTAGAACCTTGCTGTTAGGTTTTTTTTTCCTTTGCTGGTCACATGACCTTGTTGGCCTATTTAATCCTGCTCCGCCCTTCTGGCTTTGCTGGACTTCATTGTACATCTACTTTCTAGCTAGCCTGTGCTCTGTATCTAACTCTGTTAGTTTGCTTGGTCTACGGACCTCTATGTTCTATCTATTTTGTTTGTTCGTCTGTCTGCTACTATTTCTGTTAGGAGGTGTCCCATATTCCTTCCAGTCCTTAGTACTTGTAGGGATTCCCTCCCCACATCTATAGGTCTTCGTACAGACTAGATTAGGACTTTAGCAGGTCTGATCGCAGGATCAGGTTCCCTGTTACATCGTAGGGATTCAGCTGAGTCCTATAGTAGGGACAGATCTCCTCTCTTTCCTTAGCTTTGGTAGCAGAACATAACACTCCAGGCTTCTTAGGCCAAGGAATATACAGTCCCCTGCGGACTGGTTCTCTGCTGGGGGATGTGGAATCCTCTCAGCCTCAGACACCAAAGTCTGGTAAATTAAGTCCTCTTTCTGCCAAGACAGGCTCTCTTCGCCTCTTGTCTCTGGCTTGTGGCTCTCCTCCTGCCACACTTCCTCTTAGGTGCAGTGCAACTGTCTGTCCCTGTTCTGCTCTGGGACAAGTCTCAATGCTGAGACAGGCCATCCAGTTCTCTCTAACCCTGCCCCCAGCACCAGTTTTTATAGGGGCAGCCTGCTCCCCCTACTGGCCTGAGACAGGAGGCATTGCATGCTAATGTTCCCCTGACTAGAGAACCTCCCCCTTGCTCTCAGACACAGCTTTAATACATTTTGTGGCATCCAGGCCAGGGTGACACAGATGGAGCGAGACATGATGTCCCAGATGTGCTCAATCGGATTCAGGTCTGGGGAACAGGCGGGCCAGTCCATAGCTTCAATGCCTTCACCTTGCAGAAACTGCTGACACACTCCAGCCACATGAGGTCTGGCAATGTCCTGCATACTGCATAAGGGGCATAATGGGGGCATTACACTGTGTGGGGGCATAATACATACTACATAAGGGGCATAATGGGGGCATTAAACTTTTTGGGGCATCATACATACTGCATAAGGGGCATAATGGGGGCAATACACTGTGTGGGGGCATCATACATACTGCATAAGGGGCATAATGGGGGCATTACATTGTGTGGTAGCATCATACATCTTGTATAAGGGGCATAATGGGGGCATTACACTGTGTGGGAGCATCATACATACTGCATGAGGGGCATAATGGTGGCATACACTGTGTGGTGCATCATACATACTGTATAAGGGGCATAATGGGGGCATTACACTGTGTGGGGCATCATATATACTGTATAAGGGGCATAATGGGGCATTACACTGTGTGGGGGCATCATACATACTGCATAAGGGGCATAATGGGGGCATTACACTGTGTGGGGGCATCATACATACTGCATAAGGAGCATAATGGGGGCATTACACTGTGTGGGGGCATCATGTATACTGCATAAGGGGCATAATGGGGGCATTACACTGTGTGGGGGCATCATACATCCTGCATAAGGGGCATAATGGGGGCATTACACTGTGTGGGGGGCATCATACATCCTGCATAAGGGGCATAACACTGTGTGGGGGCATCATACATCCTGCATAAGGGGCATAATGGGGGCATTACACTGTGGGGGGCATCATACATACTGCATAAGGGGCATAATGGGGGCATTACACTGTGTGGGGGCATCATACATCCTGCATAAGGGGCATAATGGGGGCATTACACTGTGTGGGGGCATCATGCATCCTGCATAAGGGGCATAATGGGGGCATTACACTGTGTGGGGGCATCATACATACTGCATAAGGGGTATAATGGGGGCATTACACTGTGGGGGGCATCATGCACCCTACATAAGGGGCATAATGGGGGCATTACACTGTGTGGGGGCATCATACATACTGCATAAGGGGTATAATGGGGGCATTACACTGTGGGGGGCATCATGCATCCTACATAAGGGGCATAATGGGGGCATTACACTGTGTGGGGGCATCATACATTCTGTATAAGGGGCATAATGGGGGCATTACACTGTGGGGCCAGTAAAGGGGCCCTTTACTATGAGAACAATACGTTTCCTCCCTTCCTGTCTCCATAGTTGTGTCGTATGTATCTATTACAGGAAACAGAACAAAAACCTTATGATTCTTATAAAGGGGCAACACAAGACCCCAAAAGAGTCTCTGTGCTCAAGGGGTTAATGCCCCCTGCGCCCAGTAATGGGGGATCCCCACATACCTCCACCTGCAGAGCCGCCACCACATATATGGCTGCTCTGTGCGCACAGGAGCTGTGATGAGGTCACAGGAGGGGAAGAGTCAGGGGTCACATGATCAGGGGCCTCAGTGGATGTGTGACACCCCAGGGGTCTGGTTGCCACAGTGATAGAGATATTATGTCTGAGAGCAGGTGGGAGGTCCTTTGGTCAGGGATCCTGTGCATGCCACACCTCCTGCCCAGTCTTGGGAGGGGAAGGACTTCCCCTATATAAACCTGGGGCTGAGGCAGGGTAGGGAGTTCTGAGAGGAGAAGACAGGGAGCAGAGCTGTTCTATGGGCTCTGCTCCACAGGCAGGCCCTGTCCAGGGGCCTGAGCCTGGAGTCAAGGAGAGTAGAGACAAGAAACAGTCATATGAAGAAACAGCAGAAGCTCAGTGGGAGCAATACTAATACGAGTCAGGGGCTGGCAGCTGCAGAGCTCGCCCTGACTGAGAAGCTTTCTTACCGGACCCGGCGTCCGAGGCTGTGGGGACTAACTCTTACCCAGCAGCAGAAGCCGACCGGCAGGGGATTTCAGGTCCTCAGGCCCAGAAACCCAAAGGCACGGTCACACGTGTGGGACCAGCACCGCCATCGTGGAGCGGAAGCCATTAGAAGGCCCCGAGTCACCGGCCATACGGGTGAGCACCACACGGTACACTCAGGGACGTGGGCTACTTATATCCGCTTCTAGCAAGGTAGCCAGAAGAGTACAGTCAGTTTGGGAGGCCTACAACTCCGCCTGGCCAGGGGAGATCCCATCTGCTCAAGGACTGACTAGGCCCCGTTCGCTAGCAAGTACTCCGGGAGGGTCTATCGTTGTTACCAGTAAAGACCCTGAATTACACCGCACCATCTCTGAGTGGTTCCTGCATCTACCGCTGTTACATCGCCGCTCAGTTTGACTCCCTGGGCACGGACCGGGTCACCGCCACGAGACTACAACCCTCAAGAGATCCGGCTCCGGGTAAGCTCCCGCGTGCGCAACACAGCGCGACACAGGCCCAGGGGCGCGTCAACTTTGGCGTAGTCGGCAGGATTTCGTGCCCGCAACCACCGGGTACTGCGTGCCTGAAAAAGAGACTTTTCAAACTTACCTGTGGTGAAGATTCCCGCCATCCGGCGCCATCTTCAGCCTTCTTCCCGCCATCGGTGAAGTTTCCCGCCATCCGGCGCCATCTTCTGCCTTCTTCCCGCCATCCGTGGAGTTTTCCCACCATTGGACGCCATCTTGAGGACGCCGCGCGGGAAGAAGAGGGGCGTGGACTCCGAAAGCGCGCGAGAACTGAAGCCCCGCCTCACGTCCGGACGTTGCGTAAGGTCCTGGAAGGAGCCCAGCAGACGCCGACGTCACAGGAGCGCGACGGAAGGTCCTCAACCCTGACGATCCACTGCGGAGCCGCGGCCTACGGAACAGGATCATCGCAAGGTAGGCCACGGTCCACTAGGGGGGAGGAAGATGTCGGATACGGAGGAGAGCTTCACTGCCTCAACCCCCGCCAGCGCTACCGCTGCGGCAGTTATGCCCTTCACCATGCCCTATATCCCGGGAGCAGCTTGGCTACCCCAGTACTCAGGGGAGTCACATACCCTGCATGACTTTAGAGAAAAGCTGGATAGCCTCTTCCAGGTGTACCCCCTCACAGAAGAGCAAAAAGTGAGCATCCTGGTGGCCCAACTAACCGGGGCAGCCAAAAGGGAAGTAAAATCCTGGCCACCTGGGAGGAAGACTGTCGCAGGGATACTAACCCGGCTGAAGGACACCTTTGATACCCGCACCTCAGCCGAGATTAAGCTTAGATTCTACGGGTGCAAGCAGCGAGCGCATGAGAGTATAAGGGACTATGCACTAAACCTACAAGAGGCCCTGAGGGCCATTAAGCAGACCGACCCTGATGGAGTGGGAAACGAGGACAGGCTGTTGACCGAACAGTTTATAGAGGGACTGTATTGTAATACCCACCGAACCCAGTTGCGGGCAATGGCCTTACAGGATCCCCATCTGGGCTTTGCACAGTTCAAGGACAGAGCCATCCGGGTGCTCCGAGAACCGGCACCGGGTGGCGTTGTGACCCACAAGCGCCCTGCTATCACTTACCACCAGGAGGCGGCGCCCTTGTCGGCAGGGCCTGTGGGAGCTGATGCGCAGGCTTTGGACAATGACCAGGCTCCAGACCTACACCATCAGGTCCAAGAGCTAGCTAAGAGCGTTGCTGCGCTAACCCGAACTGTGCAGTCTTTACAGGCTTCCACCCCAGGGAAGATCCAGCTGGCATCCGGACCGGAGGACATCCCGTGGCGTCGACCAAGGAGGACCCCACCGGCCAGAGGAAGACCCAGTGACCGATACAGCGAGGACGGACGACCCATCTGCCGCCGCTGCAATCAACCTGGACATATGGCAAGGTACTGTTCTTTAAACGGGCACAACCTGGGGTAGAGGGCCAACCCCCAGGAAAAAGATCACCAGGACTGGCGCGACAGATATGTGGGAGGACGTCCAGTCTTGCCTGTGGTACTGGATGGCATTCCCATGAGTGCCCTACTGGACACCGGGTCACAGGTCACCACCATCCCGTACGTGCTCTTTAAGCAGTACTGGAATGACTCGGATATTACCCGCTACCCTGACGACGACTTGAGTATCATCGCCAGCAATGGCCAGCCCGTGCCACAGATCGGATTTAAAGAGGTGACCATCAAAATCGGTAGAGTCGAACTGGCAGCACAGGGACTGATCATTGTAGATATTGACAAACATGAGAGTCACCCAAAAATAACTCTAGGAACTAATGTAATTGAAAATTGTCTTGCAGAGGTGATTTTCCTTTTACAGCAGGTTGCCAAGAACGCCAGCTCCGGCGAGCAGCGGGTGCTCCAGAAAGAGATCCGGGCACTGATGCGACGGCAACAGGTGGAACTCTCCGGCGGTGAGATTGGTAGCGTAAGAATGTGTGACCCTTTTCCTATTGTCATGCCCCCAAAAAGTGAAATGATGATTTGGTGCCGGGCAGCTATTGGTCTGAGAGGTAGAGATTACCAGGCAATGGTAGAACCAGTTTACTCAGACAGTAGGCCCACCATTTTGACAGCACGGGGGGTGGTCAATGTACGCCATGGGAGGGTGCCCGTTCGCATAATCAATATCGGGGTGAGGGAAGTGTACCTGCCCCGGTATGCCACGCTAGCCAAATTATATACCATTAACCAAAATGCTATGCAATCTGTGGAACCCTTGCCTCCATCTCACCTGGAGGAAGGTAACGGCTCTAAGAAAACAAAGGAGGACTGGTGTCAGCAACTACATTTGGGTACTGACTCCACTCCCTCACATCAGAAACAGGGAGTCTATCGGGTGGTTCAAGAGTACGAGAGAGTGTTTAGTAAACACCCGTTAGACTTCGGGAGAGTCAAGGGGGTAGAACACCGCATCCCCACGGGAGATCATCCTCCCATAAAAGAGAGGTATCGACCCGTACCCCCTGCACATTACCAACACGCCAAGGGGATGCTTAGAGACATGAAGGAGGCTGGGGTAATCCGGGATAGCTGTAGCCCCTGGGCAGCCCCACTGGTTTTAGTCAAAAAGAAAGACAACACCATGAGGATGTGTGTAGATTACCGGAAAATCAATCGTATCACACACAAGGATGCGTACCCCTTACCAAGGATAGAGGAGTCATTGGCTGCTTTAAGATCTGCTAACTTCTTCTCTACCTTGGATCTCACTAGCGGGTACTGGCAGGTTCCTGTAGCAGAGGCGGACCGGGAGAAGACCGCATTCACCACCCCGATGGGACTTAGCGAGTTCACCTGCATGCCGTTCGGACTCTGCAACGCACCGGGAACCTTCCAACGACTAATGGAGTGTTGTCTGGGCCACAGAAACTTCGAGACGGTCCTGTTGTACCTGGACGATGTCATCGTATATTCCAAGACGTATGAGGACCACCTGAAACACCTGGCGGAAGTGTTCGAAGCTCTGGCAAGTTACGGCCTAAAGGTGAAACCCTCCAAGTGTCACCTCCTGAAACCAAAGGTGCAGTACCTGGGACACGTGGTGAGCGCTGACGGAGTGGCTCCCGACCCTGATAAGATCACCGCAATTAAGGAATGGCCAAGCCCCTCCAGCGTAAAAGAAGTGCGGCAGTTCCTCGGGTTGGTAGGCTACTACCGAAGGTTTATTCCCGGTTTCACCAAAAAGGCAGCACCTATGCAGGACCTCCTGATAGGCCAGTCCCGGAAGGCCAAGAACCAGAAGCCGCCCTTCAAATGGGAGGAGCTGGAAGAAGAGTCCTTCCGCCAGCTGAAGATGGCCCTCACGGGGGACGAAATCCTGGCGTACCCGGATTATAGCCAGCCCTTTATCCTCTACACCGACGCCAGTAACATCGGGCTAGGAGCCGTACTGTCCCAGATCCAGCAGGGGAAGGAACGAGTAATCGCCTACGCCAGCCGAAAACTGCGACCCACCGAAAGGAACCCCGAGAATTACAGCTCATTTAAGCTAGAGTTCCTGGCCGTAGTATGGGCAGTCACCGAGCGCTTTAAGCATTACCTCGCTTCTTCCCGGTTCACCGTGTACACGGATAACAACCCGTTGACACACCTGGACACGGCAAGACTCGGTGCCCTGGAGCAGAGGTGGATGGCCCGTCTGTCCAACTACGAGTTCACAATCAAATACCGGGCCGGACGCTCCAATACCAACGCGGACGCCCTGTCCAGGATGCCCAACCTGCCGGACGAAGGAGAAGATCCGGAGGGACTGGAAGAAGTTGAACTCCCTGCGTTCCACCGTCATGGGACTATCCAGTACTCCCACCGGGTAAGGAGTAAGCAGGCTGCTACGTTGAACCCCTTACCTCACTACAACTGGGCGGAAACGCAAGACAGCGACCCTGCCGTCCGACTGGTGAAGGAGATGCTGACTCGCCCGGAGGCTTGCCTTGAACCAGACGCTCCGGAGGAAGCCAAACAACTATGGGCAGAGAGGAGTCGACTGTTCCTTTACAAGGGGAAGTTGTGCCGCAGAATGGTTAACTCCCGGACGCATGAACTACTCTGGCAAGTAGTGGTGCCACGAAGAGACGCAGCCATGGTGATGGAGGCATACCACGACGGAGCTGGACACTTCGGGTGGAAGAAGCTGGAGTTCCTGCTGCGCGAGCGATTCCACTGGGTAGGCATGAGGGGAACCATTGAGAAGTGGTGCAGAGACTGTGGCCCGTGCAACCTAAGAAGGAAGGATCGTGCCAGCCAGAAGACTCCCCTGCAGTCCATCGTCACCCGGCAGCCGTTGGAACTGGTAGCCTTGGATCATGTAAAACTGACCCCAAGCAGAAGTGGCTACGTCTACGCACTAACCATCGTGGATCACTACTCCCGGTTCTTGGTTGTTGTCCCCGTCAAGGACTTAACAGCTCGAACAGCAGCGAGAGCCTTCCAGCAGCATTTCTGCCGTCCACACGGGTACCCGGACCAAGTGTTGACAGACCAGGGACCTGCCTTTGAAGCGGAGGTCTTCCAAGAATTCTGCACTCTGTATGGCTGCCGGAAGATAAGGACGACACCCTATCATCCGCAAACTAATGGACTTTGTGAGAAAATGAACCAGGTGGTAATGGATCTTCTGAAAACGTTGCCCCTGGAAGAACGCAGTCTGTGGCCTGAGAAGCTGCCCGATCTGGTGGACCTATACAACCACATCCCGGTAGGTTCCACCAACTGTACCCCGGCTTACCTAATGAGGGCAAGACCTGGTAAGTTACCTGTTGACCTGGAAATGGGAGTCCTGACACCCGAGGACACTTCACCAGAAGCAGACTGGGACACAGAGAGGCAGCAGCAGTACCGGAGAGTACAGGAGAGCGTGGAGCGAAGTCTCTGTCAGGCTAGGGAAAGACAAGAGAAAACTTACAACCAGTATGCTCCCACTGTTCCCCTGGTACCCGGAGAGCAGGTCTTGAAGAGGAAGAGACGGCTCCACAAGTTGGACGACCAGTGGGAGAAGGACCCGTACACCGTACTGCCCTCAAGCCACGAGAACCCGAAGGTTTGTACCATCAGTAAAGACGGAGGGGAAACTACAGCCATTGTATCCCGGGACCACCTGAAGAAGTGTCCCGAACAACTGAGGAACCCTGAAGAGGAACAAGAAGACCATCGACCCGTAGAGGAAAGGGAAGATATGGTTAGTACTGTGCTCGGGGACTTCCCTCGGTCTTGGACTCAAGTCAATGGTGCAGTTGTGGTACCCGTACTCACCTTCCTCCAACCAGCATCCCAAGCACCTACGGAGCAACAGGTAGAGCTGGAAGAACAGCCGGTCCAGGAGGCAGAAGACCCCACACCCGCAGACCAGGAGGATCAACCCTCTGCTTGCAGTGAGCCTGCCATATCCCTAGTGAGCCAAAGAGCCGGTAGACAGCTGCCCAGTTTACCCTTGACAGCTCCTACACCCTGTAGTTCAGGGCTAGACAGTCAGCTCCGTAGGTCCACTAGGGCCACTAGAGGCCAGTTACCCGCACGTTGGAGGATTTGAAGTGTATAAATTGTTTTATTTATGTTTACCTGTGTATTGTTGCTTGTGTATAATTTTGTGTTTCTAGTTATTTGTAGGAGTCCTTGGTGGATTTACCGGGAATCCTTTGTACATAGTTGGAGCGTAACCCAGGACGGACTAAAGACTGTTAAGGACTTGGGGCAGGACAAACCCCTACCTGGTTACGTCTCCCTGTTTTGGTGAAATGGACACCTTGCTTTTCTTCAAAGACTGCACCTGGTTACGGACATGCCGTAACCATCTTTATGTGTTTTTCTTATTGTATTATTATTGTTGTTATATCTTGTTATGTTTTTCTAAAATATGTTTAGTCCCGGAGTACTAAATTTCACTAGGGGGGAATGTGACACCCCAGGGGTCTGGTTGCCACAGTGATAGAGATATTATGTCTGAGAGCAGGTGGGAGGTCCTTTGGTCAGGGATCCTGTGCATGCCACACCTCCTGCCCAGTCTTGGGAGGGGAAGGACTTCCCCTATATAAACCTGGGGCTGAGGCAGGGTAGGGAGTTCTGAGAGGAGAAGACAGGGAGGGAGCAGAGCTGCTCTATGGGCTCTGCTCCACAGGCAGGCCCTGTCCAGGGGCCTGAGCCTGGAGTCAAGGAGAGTAGAGACAAGAAACAGTCATATGAAGAAACAGCAGAAGCTCAGTGGGAGCAATACTAATACGAGTCAGGGGCTGGCAGCTGCAGAGCTCGCCCTGACTGAGAAGCTTTCTTACCGGACCCGGCATCCGAGGCTGTGGGGACTAACTCTTACCCAGCAGCAGAAGCCGACCGGCAGGGGATTTCAGGTCCTCAGGCCCAGAAACCCGAAGGCACGGTCACACGTGTGGGACCAGCACCGCCATCGTGGAGCGGAAGCCATTAGAAGGCCCCGAGTCACCGGCCATACGGGTGAGCACCACACGGTACACTCAGGGACGTGGGCTACTTATATCCGCTTCTAGCAAGGTAGCCAGAAGAGTACAGTCAGTTTGGGAGGCTTACAACTCCGCCTGGCCAGGGGAGATCCCATCTGCTCAAGGACTGACCAGGCCCCGTTCGCTAGCAAGTACTCCGGGAGGGTCTATCGTTGTTACCAGTAAAGACCCTGAATTACACCGCACCGTCTCTGAGTGGTTCCTGCTACCCCCATTTTCCACGTCGGCTGCCCTGAGGCCATACCCCTCCCGTTGGGGGTTATACTATCACGCTGCACAATTCTACACCGGCCTCAGCGGTCTGCCCTGCAGCGGCAGCTCCATAGCTGCAAATCAACGGGTGGCGTAGTCGACACTCAAATAACATCTATCAAGACTGCCACACACTGAGTTGACTCCCTGGGCACGGAGCGGGTCCCTGCCACTCGGAGACTACAACCCTCATCTGATCCGGTTCCGGGTAAGCCCCGTGCGCGAGACGCTGCGCGACACAGCAGGCCCAGGGGCGCGTCAGATGCAGGACTCTGCTGTGCTGGTTGTCATGGTGCTGGATGAGCTGAAGTTTATGTGTGGGGTCAGGAGTAGTGTTGAGCGATACCTTCCGATATCGGGAAATATCGTATCAGATTGGATAGGACCGATACCCAAAAGTATCGGATATCGCCGATTCCGATACCGGAAACCAATGCAAGTCAATGGGACACTAATATCGGAAAGCCATCCCAGCGTGAGAGAATTCTCCTGATTGTTTAAAAGCCGGCGGGCGGTAAAAAGCCGCCGGCTTTTAAACAATCACACAGCCCCATACTGCTTCCCCGCAGCCTCCCACCCCGATCCTGCGCTCCCCCCACCACCTCCCATCCCGATCGTAAGTTAGGACCGGGCGGGGAGCGCAGCACCAAGGAGCAGGGAGCGAAGGACCCGGGCGGGGAAGCCGGCAGTGAAAAGACTACACCGCCGGCTTTCCCGTTCTGTGCTGCGCTCTCCCGCCGGTTATTTCAAATGAACAGCTGAGGTATCAGGTGATGCTGATCAGCTGTTCATTTGAAGTAGCCGCGGTGCCCTCAGAGGGTTCATGTGAGTTCATGCTTCACTGCATGAACTCACATGAACTTTCCCACGGCCGCACAGGTCAGCCTCACCTCCCAGACCATCAGACCCATCATGATTGGTGTGTGCGCAGGTGTCTGTGCGATGTGTGCGGGTGTGTGCGCGATGTCTGCGGGTGTCTGCGTGCAGGCAGACATAGGCTAATGTGACACTACTACTCCCATCGGCCTATGTCTGTCCCCCGTCCACTTGTGCCAGCAGGATCAGCTCGATGGGAGCAGTAGCTATTTTAGCTGCCCCATATGTTATTTTTGCCCCTATACATCTTTTATGTTTTTAGGCCCCCCATATATTTTTTTTGTTTTTGGTCCCCAATAAATTTTAAATACATTTTTCATTGGTGGCCAGTGGTTACCTAAAATAAATTAGTTCATACATTACCTGTCCCCGCCGATCGCCACCTAAAATAAAGTAAAAAATAAAAAACTACACCTATACTCACCTAGACACCTAATTCCCCGAAGCCATCGATCTCCTGTAATAAAATATAAAATAATAAACCACAACCTTATCCTTACCCCTCCGTAGTAGTCCACGAGTGTCTTACGAAGATCTCCAGTTTAGAGCAGCCACATAAAATGTGACCGCTCTAAACCACTGCCGCTGCTAGAATGACGGGGCCGTAAAGCAGCCCCATCATTGCATAAACCGGTGTCTAGGTGAGTATAGGTGTAGTTTTTTATTTTTTACTTTATTTTAGGTGGCGATCAGGTAATGTATGAACTAATTTATTTTAGGTAACCACTGGCCACCAATGAAAAATGTATTTAAAATTTATTGGGGACCAAAAACAAAAAAAATATATGGGGGGCCTAAAAACATAAAAGATGTATAGGGGCAAAAATAACATATGGGGCAGTTTAAATAGCAGGATCAGGCTGATGGGAACTACTGCTCCCATCGAGCTGATCCTGCTGGCACGAGTGGACGGGGGACAGACAAAGGCCGATGTGAGTAGTAGTGTCACATCGGCCTATGTCTGCCTGCACGCAGACACCCGCAGACATCGCGCACACACCCGCACACATCGCACAGACACCCGCGCACACTCCAATCATGATGGGTCTGATGGTCTGGGAGGTGAGGCTGACCTGTGCGGCCGTGGGAAAGTTCATGTGAGTTCATGCAGTGAAGCATGAACTCACATGAACCCTCTGAGGGCACCGCAGCTACTTCAAATGAACAGCTGATCAGCATCACCTGATACCTCAGCTGTTCATTTGAAATAACCGGCGGGAGAGCGCAGCACAAAACGGGAAAGCCGGCGGTGAAGTCTTTTCCCTGCCGGCTTCCCCGCCTGGGTCCTTCGCTCCCTGCTCCTTGGTGCTGCGCTCCCCGCCCGGTCCTAACTTACGATCGGGATGTGAGGTGGCGGGGGGAGCGCAGGATCGGGGTGGGAGGCTGCGGGGAAGCAGTATGGGGCTGTGTGATTGTTTAAAAGCCGGCGGCTTTTTACCGCCTGCCGGCTTTTAAACAATCAGGAGAATTCTCTCACGCTGGGATGGCATTCCGATATTAGCGTCCCATTGACTTGCATTGGTTTCCGGTATCGGAATCGGCGATATCCGATACTTTTTGGGTATCGGTCCGATCCAATCCGATCCGATATTTCCCGATATCGGAAGGTATCGCTCAACATTAAGTAATACATAAGAATAATATGTACTATGTCTGACCACTACAAACACTCATCTGAACTGGTCCAAGTGCTGTCAGGTTTTTTCACGGGCAGCACTTAGACAATACGGTCGTGTGAATATAGGCTTATGATGCATCTGGTAATAAACATGTTAAGGATGGGCCGCTACTCATGGGCCACTGCTGTGTGCTTGCCCCCCAGGCTAAAATGTGCCAGCCAGCCCCTGCTGCACCGGGTGCCAGAAAACCTAGATACACCTTTGGAATAGGTATCCTGCAAAGTAAGGATGGGGTTTGGTGTTTTTAAATGATTTTATTGACTCTGTGCATTTATATTTTGTATCAATAATATGATATGGTTATATATATCTTCTGGATATCAGGAGGGCTTATCCCTGTGCCTTGACTCTCTCCTTCTCCTTCGATGTCCTGTATAGGCCAAAAAAAACTACGCGTTTCGAGGACTCACAGTTCCTCTTCGTCAGCTTCTCGCTGGTAGTCAAACTGGTAACCTAATAAAGTCCAAACGCCCCCCACAAAGATAATACAACCAAAGAAATGGAGGAAGATCCAATACTAACAAGACGGTGCAAAAGGACATATGGAGGTGCAATAGAACTAAGATAGAATTCCAATAAGAATAGACTGTGTGTGAAAAAAATAATAATAAAAAAGACTTTGTTCAAACTTTCACAATTAGTTAAAAATGAATAAAAATTATATACTTATATTTCTGATGGCTATAAAAAACAGTCTGTTAATCAGTGTATATTACCAGGATAGTATAAATTCGGCACTTAGTACCATCCAGAGATAAAAAGGAAAAAATGAAGGAGAAAAATAAAAACATTATATTGTATCTCCAATAGGGGTATCAATGTATAGAAACAAATACATATATAAAATAGGTGGATTCAAAGGAATATATCCAAAAGACATATTATATTGATAAAATATAAGGAGGTTCATAAAAGTGCAATGTAAATGTTCAATTGGTACTGGGATAAAAAATACATACAGTATATACCGCTGCGAGTTGAAGGCATACAGCTGACTCTCGTGATTAAGGCCCTTCAGAGCCAAGCTATTTAATGTGAAGATCCATTTGGATTCCATCCGCGACATTAATCTCAGGTAATCACCTCCCCTCCATTTTCTGGGGACTAATCGGATCCCACAAAACTTAGTGTCCTTATAAGATTGGTTGTGGAACTTCCGGTAGTGCCGGGACAGTGGATGCCCTTCAAAACCTTCATTCATGTTGATAAAGTGTTCCTTCAGCCTTTTGATAACTTGCGCTTTGTACAGACATCTCCTCCTGCCAAGGCATAAAAAGGGCGTGGCTTGGGGTGTGGATAGGGGCGTGGCCAGACTACGCGTGCCGCATGGTTTCGCCCTCTTTCTAGTCCTCATAGGTTGGCGGTATGCTTGTACTGAGCAGATCTGGGATATCAGTGATTAGGTCCCATATTGTGCACTGTAAGGTCTGGAAAAGCTCCTTCTATCCGTCTCTGTAGCACCAGAGGAAGAACAGAGGGGAAAAGACAGGATTTTCTACATGTCGCGTTATGTAGATGTTCTGCAGATTTATCACAACCGTCCACAAGAAGAAACTGCCATCACAGAGCCGCCTTTAGCTGTTGGAAAAGTTTAAACTTAGTTTTGAATAGTTGCTATAGCCAACAAGGACTTTCTATTTATGCTGGGTCACATGATGCTGGTGCTGGGTGATGTCATGTGACGGAATGTTGTGGGTGATGATGTCACAGAGGGCGTTGTGATGTCACCCTTGGGGTATATAAGGGGGCTCCATCCACCTGGAGCTCATATCTCATTGGCCATATCTTGGTGCTGAGATACCCCCTGGAGACAATGAGGATCGCCATATTGTTTCTGTGCTGTACCCTGTTCTACCCTGTGAATTACCATAGGCTGCCGGTGAGTACCTGTCTATTATTACATATGGAGGACGTTTAGAATCAGCTGCGGCAGGGGAAGGGGATGGGGAGGGGGGTCCTGTAAGAATTTACCTGCGGGAATAAGAGGTTATGGCAGGGAAAGGAGCTTAGGAAGTGACAGTCAGAGGGGATATAAGTGTGGGGTGACCCCTCTGACTCCCACATTCCTGCCTTGTCCTTGTAGTGATTAATGACTTTGGTGTTGTCCCTTATATATCACTTTGCAGTCACCAGTGATCGCTCCGCACTGTGATCCTAAACTACAGTCTCATTTACCTTTTTGCAAACGCCCAGAAGGGGAGGAGTGACATCACACCCATGTGAGCAGATCCCGCCCACTTTTACTGCAGTCGTAATGCGAGCTAGCTGTATTCTGTTTTCATGGAAATATCAGCAGCTGCTCCCCCTAGTGTTTACAAGATGAAAACATCAAAAGAGTTAAAATATTTTTTTCAGATTTTATACCATTAAAACCTTTTTAAATATATATGTGTATTTATATATAAATATAAATACTTTACAATTTTACAATTGTAAAAAAATTGCTGACACTTTCCCTTTAAAAGATCTAAAGACGTTCTGCTTCATGTGCCATTGTGACCAATCACAGCACAGATTATATTTTTTAAACTTTTCTTGAAAAACTGAAGCTGCTCCGTGATTGGAAATCATGTGGAAGGGTTCTCTTTTAGACATTTAGTTAGGTCCAAAGTATCAGTGACATGATGGATAGAACTGTGCAATGATGTCACAGAGGGCTTTGTGATGTCACCCCTGGGTATATTAGAAGCCTCGGCCCATCTGCAGCTTGTATCTCATTGACCATACCTTGGTGCTGAGAGACCTCTGGAGATGATGAGTATCATCCTATCATTTCTGTGCTTTACGTTGCTCTACCCCCCACATTACAGTACACTGAGGGCGAGTATGTTCTCATCAATATGGAGGTCACAAGGATCAGCTAATGAGAATATCGCCTCTTGCAGGACTTCTCATACTGGACACGTGACCGTCCGTCATATGAAAGTCCAACTGTAAATAATATTCCATGGACCCTGGAGGTGAATCCCAAACTTCTTCCTGATCTTCTCAATGGGATATTTCTGAAAGTTGCTTGATAATGTATCCATCACTGTATAATAACAAGGGCTCTCTGTTTGACTGGATTGGGTATAAATATACAGGACTTTATTATGTTTTTTTTCTTTATTATAGGATGACCCACTACCCGTGGATCTCAGAAGAAGCACCTATCAAGCTTCCATCAATCTTCCTCTTTGGCTCTTCCGTGACGCAGTTTTTGTTGCGGTGATGACACTACTGACAATACTAGAGTATTTGGCCTTAAGTTTTGTCCTGAGCAAGTGGGCAATGTCTGAACCTGGTGAAACAATCAGAAAACTCCTGAGAACAAAACCATTCTGAAGGAACAAAGTGCTTGTAAGGAGCCGATTTGCATCCCTCAGATTCAGAAGCAAGACTCCAGGAGAACACCTGTCCTGCCCAATGGCAAATGTTCTACTCCATCCATGGCTCCTGCACCGCAGGATGCGAAAAAGGTTCCTAGTTGCAACTATAAAGTGGCGTTCAGTGATATTGTCTGGGTCAGAATGATCCCTCACAACAATATAGGAAGAAGAGCTCGAAGTTCAACGGAGCTTAAAGAGAGGTTACTGATTTTTCAGAGAAGCCAACAACCCAGAATTCCAGAGCCAAGAGCACCAGAACCTAGAACACCAGAACCTACCATGTCAGAACCTAGTATGTCAGAACCTAGAATGCCAGAGCCTGAAATGCCTACAACACCTCAACCCAAAATCAAGAGGAGAAGATGTTTCCTTAGATGTCTTAGAGGCGAGGAAGATTGAGAAGGCAACTGCTTGAACTTTCCCATTGCTCGTGTTTTCATCACAGGTTAGTCCTATACATGCTGTCTGATGGGCACCATCTTACTACATACAATGCAGCATTGCACCTGAAATCGCATGGATATTTTGTCACACACTTGCACTTTAGCACCTTATCATATGGCGCATATATCTATGAACGCTTTGCTAAGTATCACTGTCTAGTATGTGCTTCTGATGAACCTATTTTAGGAAAACGTGTCGAGGTTTGGCATACTATGTACTTGAGTTTGGCGTACTATGTGCTTGTTGGTAAATTCTATTGCCATCTATAATCTACTAGATATTATAATGTCTCTGGTGGGATGCCCCATGCCGAATTGTTGATAACTGACTATGAGCATTGTCCTCTATTTCTTATCTACTATGGTTACAGGTTGATGTGAAGAGAGCTGTGCCATTGGTAGCGATTTTTCTACTGATTTGTCAGTTATATTTATGTTAGTTTAGCAAATTTCTGCTTGTAGGGTCTAATGTTTTACCATAGTGTATGTTCTGTGAGCTAAATTGTCATACTTATGCACTAGATAGATTATAAATTGTGATGCTTATGTACAAGATAGATTATTAGTTTAATCGGTGATTTTTTAAATATTTTTTAGCATCAGGAGACTCAAGAATCGCATCTTACAGAAGACAAGAAGCCTAAATGCCGAAGGGTGATGACCTGTTGATGGCCCACAGCTGGAGGGTCATTACCTCTTGATGGCACAAAACTGGACAGAAGATAAAAACATTTGATGGCACACAGCCGGAGGGTGATGACCTATTGATGGCCATAGCCAGAGGGTCATTACCTGTTGATGGCACACAGCCGGAGGGTGATGACCTATTGATGACCATAGCCAGAGGGTCATTACCTGTTGATGGCACACAGCCGGAGGGTGATGATCTATTGATGGCCATAGCCAGAGGGTCATTACCTGTTGATGGCACACAGCCGGAGGGTGATGACCTATTGATGACCATAGCCAGAGGGTCATTACCTGTTGATGGCACACAGCTGGAGGATGATGACCTATTGATGGCCATAGCCAGAGGGTCATTACCTGTTGATGGCACACAGCCGGACAGAGGATAATTACCTGTTGATGGCACACAGACGGATGGTCATTACCTGTTCATGGCGCACTGCCGGATGGTCATTACCTATTGATGGCACACAGCCGGAGGGTGATGACCAATTGATGGCCATAGCCAGAGGGTCATTACCTGTTGATGGTGCCCTGCCGGATGGTCATTACCTGTTGATGGCACACAGCCGGAGGGTGATGACCTATTGATGGCCATAGCCAGAGGGTCATTACCTGTTGATGGCGCACTGCCGGATGGTCATTACCTGTTGATGGCACACAGCTGGAGGGTGATGACCAGTTGATGTCGGACTGCCGGATGGTCATTACCTGTTGATGGCACACAGCCGGACAGAGGATCATTACCTGTTGATGGCACAAAGCCGGTCAGAGGATAAGATCTTTTGATTGCATACACCGAGTCCCTCCCTGATAACAGGGAACCCTGGGGAATACTCGTCATCTTGATCCCCCACTGACTAAATACTTGCTCCACCTCAGCCTACACCATCATGGAGGACACTTCCACCTGTGTCCACTGTAAGGTTCGACTTTCTTTTATCATTTCAGCAGATTAATAAACATCATAAAGCTGTAAAACTATCGAGTAATTTATTATAAATTATTATAAAGAAATATAAAGTATAATAGATAGCTATAGAGGGCACAGAAGACGACTAACTATAGTAAGCATGGTATCGCCTGATATATACTGTATATTCTAGATGGCGCTATTACACTAAATACATCACAACCTCCAGGGTGATATTACCGTACAATGTGAGATCACTAATAATGGCCACAGATTATGAGAAAATGACCAGCTCCATAGTCCTGGAGTTATTATAAATGTCTCTAGTGTGAGGCAGGGACTGGACGAGTGTTGGAGGGAGGTATATTCCCCCAGGACGTCCTTTATGTATCCATGCTGTAGAATCTGCCGTATACTTCTGTTCTAGCAGTCAGACATTTCACTCTGCAAATCACAGGCTCAACATTGTGTAAAACTACCACCGTATATAAGAGCACTCAGAATAAAAACTAGCGGCATGCCGTGCACTGCCCACGTCATGTGTACGGGATACAGGACCTGCAGGACCTGGTACGGCCATTATAGTTGATAGATTAATGATACCTGTGCAGATGAAGGGAAAAAAATATGTGCAACAGCAGGAGGAGAAAGTCTCAAAATGTAATTTGAAGAGTATAATAGAGAAATGGGAAACTTCTGGAGATGCAGATAAGTGGTACCAGGGCAAAACGTAAGTGCAGTCAGACATGGGAAAAGTGCAAATGATCGAGCGTAAAGGTTTGTTTAGTAGAAAAAATATTAAAACTTAGCTTTTATTAGCCATATAAAACACTGCTCCACAAAGAATACAGCAAATGTGCAACTATCATAGCTTACAGACCTACACGTTTCAAGAAATCATGTCTTAATTATGGCCCTACTACTAGAATGACAAAAAGACATATATATATATATATATATATATATATATATATATATATATATATATATCCACGTGCCTGTATGACCTCCCTACAACGCCTGGGCATGCTCCTGATGAGGTTGCGGATGGTCTCCTGTGGGATCTCCTCCCAGACCTGAACTAAAGCATCTGCCAACTCCTGGACAGTCTGTGGTGCAACGTGACGTTGGCGGATGGAGCGAGACATGATGTCCCAGATGTGCTCAATCGGATTCAGGTCTGGGGAACGGGCGGGCCAGTCCATAGCTTCAATGCCTCCATCTTGCAGGAACTGCTGACACACTCCAGCCACATGAGGTCTGCCATTGTCCAGCATTATGAGGAACCCAGGGCCAACCGCACCAGCATATGGTCTCACAAGGGGTCTGAGGATCTCATCTCGGTACCTAATGGAAGTCAGGCTACCTCTGGCGAGCACATGGAGGGCTGTGCGGCTCTCCAAAGAAATGCCACCCCACACCATTACTCACCCACTGCCAAACCGGTCATGCTGAAGGATGTCACTCTCCACGGCGTCTCCAGACTCTGTCACGTCTGTCACATGTGCTCAGTGTGAACCTGCTTTCATCTACGAAGAGCACAGGGCGCGAGTGGCAACTTTGCCAATCCTGGTGTTCTGTGGCAAATGCCAAGCGTCCTGCATGGTGTTGGGCTGTGAGCACAACCCCTATCTGTGGACGTCGGGCCCTCATACCACCCTCATGGAGTTAGTATCTAACCGTTTGTGCAGACACATGCACATTTGTGGCCTGCTGGAGGTCATTTTGCAGGGCTCTGGCAGTGCTCCTCCTGTTCCTCCTTTCACAAAGGCGGAGGTAGCGGTCCTGCTGCTGGGTTGTTGCCCTCCTACGGCCCCCTCCACATCTCCTGGTGTACTGGCCTGTCTCCTGGTAGCGCCTCCAGCCTCTGGACACAGCCAACCTTCTTGCCACAGCTCGCATTGATGTGCCATCCTGGATGAGCTGCACTATCTGAGCAACTTCTGTGGGTTGTAGAGTCTGTCTCATGCTACCACGAGTGTGAAAGCACAACCAACATTCAAAAGTGACCAAAACATCAGCCAGAAAGCATTGGTACTGAGATGTGGTCTGTGGTCCCCACCTGCAGAACCACTCCTTTATTGAGGTTGTCTTGATAATTGCCAATAATTTCCATCTATCCTCTATTCCATTTGCACATCAGCATGTGAAATTGATTGTCAATCAGTGTTGCTTCCTAAGTGGACAGTTTGATTTCACAGAAGTTTGATTTACTTGGAGTTATATTCTGTTGTTTTAAGTGTTCCCTTTATTTTTGGAGCAGTTTATATAGATACATACAGTGAGTACGGAAAGTATTCAGACTCCTTTAAATTTTTCACTCTTTGTTTCATTGCAGCCATTTGATAAATTCTAAAAAGTTCATTTTTTTCTCATTAAAGTACACTCAGCACCCCATCTTGACTGAAAAAAACAGCAATATAGAATTTTTTTGCAAATTTATTAAAAAAGAAAAACTGAAATATCACATGGTCATAAGTATTCAGATCCTTTGCTCAGACACTCATATTTAAGTCACATGCTGTCCATTTCCTTGTGATCCTCCTTGAGATGGTTCTACTCCTTCAATGGAGTCCAAATGTGTTTAATTAAACTGATAGGACTTGATTTGGAAAGGCACACACCTGTCTATATAAGACCCCACAGCTCACACTACATGTCAGACCAAATGAGAATCATGAGCTCAAACGAACTGCCCAAGGAGCTCAGAGACCGAATTGTGGCAAGGCACAGATCTAGCCAAGGTTATAAAAGAATTTCTGCATTACCCAAGGTTCATAAGAGCACAGTGGCCTCCATAATCCTTAAATGGAAGAAGTTTGGGACCACCAGAAGTCTTCCTAGACCTGGCCGTCCAGCCAAACTGAGCAATCGTGGGAGAAGAGCCTTGGTGAGAGAGGTAAAGAAGAACCCCAAGATCACTGTGGCTGAGCTCCAGAGATGCAGTAGGGAGATGGGAGAAAGTTCCACATAGTCAACTATCACTGCAGCCCTTCCCCAGTTGGGCCTTTATGGCAGAGTGGCCAGATGGAAGCCTCTCCTCATATGAAAGCCCGCATAGAGTTTGCTCAAAAACACATGAAGGACTCCCAGACTATGAGAAATAAGATTCTCTGGTCTGATGAGACGAAGATAGAACTTTTTGGTGATAATTCTAAGTGGTATGTGTGGAGAAAACCAGGCACTGCTCATCACCTGCCTAATACAATCCCAACAGTGAAACATGGTGGTGGCAGTTGTTAGAACCCTCCTGTTAGTTTTTTCTATTTTGTGGTCATGTGACCTTCTGCCTATTTATTCCAGCTCCGCCCTTCAGGCTTTGCTGGACTTCAGTGTTACTTTGACTCTTAATCTAGCCAGGTGCTTTGTACCTACTGTATCTCTCTAGTTTGTTTGGTCCTTGGACCACTAAGTACTTTTGTCTGTTTGTCTTCTTCTGCTACTACTTCTGCCAGGAGGTGTCCAGTTTTGTCCCAGTCCTTAGTTCTTTTAGGGACCCCTCCCTTTAATCTATAGGTCTGTGTTCAGATTAGCCGCGGACATAGGCGGGTCTGTTTGCAAGGAACAGGTTGCCCGCTGCATCGTAAGGAATCAGCTTAGTCCTATTGTATGGACAGATTTCCTCTCTTTCCTTAGTTCTTGTAGCAGATCATAACAGCAGTATCATGCTATGGGTGTGTTTTTCAGCTGCAGGGACAGGACGACTGGTTGCAATTGAAGGAAACATGAATGCAGTCAAGTACAGAGATATCCTGGATGAAAACCTCTTCCAGAGTGCTCTGCACCTCAGACTTGGCCAAAGGTTCACCTTCCAACAAGACAATGACCCTAAGCACACAGCTAAAATAACAAAGGAGTGGCTTCAGAACAACTATGTGACCATTCTTGACTGGCCCAGCCAGAGCCCTGACCTAAACCCAATTGAGCATCTTTGGAGAGACCTGAAAATGGCTGTCCACCAACGTTTCCCATTCATCCTGACGGAACTGGAGAGGATCTGCAAGGAAGAATGGCAGAGGATCCCAAAATGCTGGTGTGAAAAACTTGTTGCATCATTTCCAAGAAGACTCATGGCTGTACTAGCCCAAAAGGGTGCTTCTACTCAATACTGAGCAAAGGGTCTGAATACTTATGCCCGTGTGATATTTCAGTTTTTCTTTTTTATTAAATTTTGCAAAAATTTCTTCATTTCTGTTTTCTTTCAGACAAGATGGGGTGCAGAGTGACCTTTAATGAGAAAAAAATGAACTTTTTAGAATTTACCAAATGGCTGCAATGAAACAAAGAGTGAAAAATGTAAAGGGGTCTGAATACTTTCCGTACCCAGTGTACATGCATGGAAATAAATGCAGAATTATATTTCTTAATACTGCAGTATCAGATCCTGTCTTGAATTTAACCCCTGTGGTATCCAATGTGAAAATCCACAGGGACTCCCCTGATGAATTACAATTGAGGAAATCATGAATTTTATATTCTCTATCATTACTTAAGGACATAAAACTATCTGTTTTAACCGCATGTAGACACGCTTTGCACCGATTGGCTCCACATCTGAAGAAACCTTTTGTGCTGAGCCAATTTGGTTGTACAGTATTAGTCTCACTCAGGGGTGGATTAAGAGTAGCAAGGGCCCCCTCCACACACCTGATTTATCACGTGACATGTCACATGATCCCCGTGATAGATCATGTGATAGTTCACGGGAAATTAATTTGGCATAATATTAATTGTGCTGCCCCATCTGAGAGCAGCACAATATTGGGGCAGATACCCTGATTCCAGCGATGTGTCACTTTTTCAGCTGCTTGTTGTCATTTTGAGAAAATCACCGTTTTATCTGCTGCAGATCTAGCAGCTCTCTGAATGCTGCGCTCTGTATAGCCCCGCCCACACCACTGATTGGCAGCTTTCTGCCCATGCTCAGTGTACACAGAAATCTACTGATCAGTGATGGGGGTGGGGTCCTACAGAACTTACTAGTCATCTAGTGATAATTACCTTCTGACAAATCAATGATTTTATCAAAACAACACTAAGCAGCCCAGCAAGTGACACATTACTCAGATTAGGTGGCAAAAACCTGATGACAGATTCCCTTTAAAGGAGCTGTAAACACAAAAAAAGTTTGTATTAAAAAATACAAGCCATTTGTTAAATTAACTTTTTTTCATTGTTAATTCACATTAGACTGTATCTTCAACACTTTTGTCAGCAGGTCTTATTACAGACTCTGAATAGGGCAGCTCTCTCCCTCTCCCTCAGCAGAAAGTCACAGCATGGTTAAAAAACGGGATCTTTTATGATTTTCTCATAATAAATAAAAAAGGACATGCAAGTCCTCCAAACTATTTTCCGTTTCTGTATAGGGGAGGTCCTAAATCTTTCTTGTTCTTTAGTTGATCACATGTCAAAAATGCAAAGCATTTACTATGAACTCGCCTAAAAAAATATACACTTGGAGAGTAATATCATCATTTGCATGTAAATATTCCTTGACTCTAAGAGCTCGCTCACACTGTCGTATAACACGGCCGAATGCTATGTGATGTTTTATCGGATAGGACTCGGCCCTATGTTATACTATGGGACAGTGCAGATCTGCGATTATTGGCATGGGAAAATAATCTCATTCGATATTCGGACCATGTGCACCCATACAAGTCTACGGGTGCACGTAAAACATTGGACTGCACTCGGATGTCATCCAAGTGCAGTCCGATGAACACTCACAGAGACTATGGAGAAGATGGAGAAATTAAGTTCTCCATCTTCTCCATATCTGTGCTGCGAGAGAATCGGATCACACTCAGTTGAAGCTCTGACAGAGTTTGAGCCGAGTGTCATTAGCATAATTGGCCCTATTCTCTTGCATGAGAGAATATATGGCTTAGTGAGTGGACCCTAAAACTGAATAGTAGTGACGGACAGGAACCTCACAAGCGGGATCCATGTAGCTCTCAGATGTCATGTAGGTAGGGCTTCATTCCATGGAGTAGGGCTTAATTTCAAGGTATATAAAAAAAATGGACTTCAAATAAAAATTAAATGAACACAAAAAGCACTAATTGAATTATTTTTTTCGTATTTATGTTTGCAGCCCCTTTAAAAACCCTTTGAGGACCAAGACACATATATGTCCCATAGTTTTAAACTGGAAAAAAATTTGATTGAATAAAATGTAAGGTCCTCGAAGGTTTAAGTAGGTCATAAATTCATATGAATACTTGCTCATACAATTGCACATGCCAAAAGATGAAGAAGAGCA
>NW_027362834.1:5157500-5212500 GCF_046119375.1 Phyllobates terribilis | reverse complement strand
GAGCAAACTCTATGCGGGCTTTCATATGTCTTGCACTGAGTAGAGACTTCCATTGGGCCACTCTGCCATAAAGGCCCGACTGGTGGAGAGCTGCAGTGATAGTTGACTTTGTGGAACTTTCTCCTATCTCCCTACTGCATCTCTGGAGCTCAGCCACAGTGATTTTGGGGTTCTTCTTTACCTCTCTCACCAAGGCTATTCTCCCACAATTGCTCAGTTTGGCTGGACAGCCAGGTCTAGGAAGACTTCTAGTGGTCCCAAACTTCTTCCATTTAAGGATTATGGAGGCCACTGTGCTCTTAGGACCCTTGAGTAATGCATAAATTCTTTTGTAACCTTGGCCAGATCTGTGCCTTGCCACAATTCTGTCTCTGAGCTCCTTGGGCAGTTCCTTTGAGCTCATGATTCTCATTTGGTCTGACATGCACTGTGAGCTTTGAGGTCTTATATAGACAGGTGTGTGCCTTTCCAAATCAAGTCCTATCAGTTTAATTAAACACAGCTGGACTCCAATGAAGGAGTAGAACCATCTCAAGGAGGATCACAAGGAAATGGACAGCATGTGACTTAAATATGAGTGACTGAGCAAAGGGTCTGAATACTTATGACCATGTGATATTTCAGTTTTTGTTTTCTAAATAAATTTGCAAAAAATTTCTACATTTCTGTTTTAATCACACGCTGATGACCTATCTTATGAAAAGAGTCAAGTCCCAGACAACCGTCTTTTACTCTTTACTGCCATCTTCCCCATGTTTAGGGTGGATAGTGTAGGGCGCCCATTGTTCATACCCAGAATCTATGCCTGTTCCATGTGCAGGAGGTGTGAGTTGTATATATTACACAAAGGTCAACATTGGAGATGAACTCCAATCCTGACCGTTTTAACCCCTGTGATCAATAGTGACTTTATTAGTCAATAAAGACTCATTCAGACGTCCGTGGTAATCAGTCCATGCACGGACTTTCCCGACCCTAACGTGACTGTTTTATATATTTCTATGAAGCTGTAGACACTCCTGACCCGAGGGCATGTCATTCTGTACGGGGAGTTGGGGAGGAGCGTCAATGTTACTTTGTAACCGCACAGATTTATGTGTCATTTATGTCCATTTTATAGTATTGGGGTAATTCACCTGGGGGATCTAATAAATTCCAAATCATCAAATATTCTGAATTATTACATGTCCGTCATAAAGTATACAAACCTCCCTTGGATTGGTATATAGAGCCCAAAAACAAGCTGCTAATTCAAAATGTTATCAGGGTAATTTCCTAATTTTCTGCTCAGTTTCTTGCTTCTGATCTTGTAAAATTCCCCATTCCATTGCTGATCTGTGCCAGATTATCTGGTTCATTAACCCTCGACTGGTGAGGTGGGGTTTATGTCATGCAACTGGTGAGGTGGGGTTTATGTCACGCAACTGGTGAGGTGGGGTTTCCTATACCCCAGTGTTTAGAAATCTCTTATTTTTACAGAAAATGCGAAGATCACGTTTGTTTTAATCGTTTTCTTATTGGCGATTGATTGCATATGAGTGTAACAAATTTTTGACACCCACAAATGGATGGAAGCTAGTGAGACACGTATCCTCATACCAGCATTTTTCAATGAATGGCAGCCGAACAAAAATTCCCTGGGGTGTGGCGACCCCCACCTCACCAGTTGAGGGTTAAAGGGATTTTCCTTTAACCCGTTGGTGCAGCTGTTTTTTTTTTTGTAACTGTGCACTAGTCACCTTCCTTGGGTCCAGCACAGGGTCTCTGCCACTGCTCCCAGTGTCTGTTACTGTCCTTTGGCCTCACGTCGACAGCGCTGCAACCAATAACTGAGATCAGCAGCTTTGCCCGAGTTAACGGCACTACTTGCTCAGAGTCACTGAACTCACTGACTGGCTGCAGCGCTGTCAATGTGACAAATAGCTGACACTCTGCATTAGACCCAGAGAGGGTGAGTAAAGTATTGCTTTAAAAAAGAAAAGAAAATTGTATTAAAAAAACTGTAGTGTAATTCTTTAGCATCTTCTATAAGTGCAGCATAAATGACTCTAATGCTATGTCCGTAAAGGACAGCGGCCCAATCTAATCTATACACACCAGCACACACACAACACAAGGGAGTTTACAAAAATATTCTAATTGCACATTACGGAATAAACTACTTTACATACGTACTTTGTACTGATATAGTCACAATTAGGGTAATATTGCTTGACAACATATTTTAAAATATCTTAAAACAAAAATCAATTTCTGCATATAAATTACAGCCAAAATATGCAACACAAAATAAAAAAATAGATCATGATTTTATTATACTCGTCACAAAAATAAGCAATGATGGCATCAATAAATAAACCATAAATAATATATATAAAAAAAACACACAAAACCCTTTGCAATCAAGGAGAACTCCCAAAAGACCTGCGGCTCCACCGTTGGGGTTTGCTCACACACAGCGCTTGTGCAGAATTTTTTTTTTTTAATTCTTTGTACCATAAATAGCCACAAAATCTCATTCCCATGTTGCATATTTGTTTATTGCCCCACGGTGCGTTCTCAATTCAGGAAGAAGCATGCACCTTTTCATGAACCGTGAGCGTCTGTCTGACTCCAGCACACCTCCTCATCAAGACCAATGTGAACAGCGCCGCTCTTGATGACTCTGGCCCCATCTCTTTTAGGATCATGTTGAGACTGGACAAAAGTAAGAGCTGCTCTATTTTTTGCCCTCATTCATTTCGAGGATTAGTGTCCCTTTAAGAGGCTTTCCCTTTCATTGTTTTTGGGAGTTCTACTTTTAAAAGGGTTGTCCTGGATTAGAAAATGAAAACTCTATTCCCCACCTTCCCCCGCAGACACGGCCCCATGTCTGTTACTGCGGCTCAGCCCCTACATCGCTGGGCTACCACCCCAGGCACAGATCATGGGAAGAAGACGCTGCTTCTGACTATCACGGACCTCACTTATAAGCTGCATCTTCAGAAGATTTTGGAATCTGCAGTTGGGAGGGACGGTCATTTTATGATGATCTTCCTATTACATCTAGTAGCTTTGTTCTTGTATTGTAGCACTACAAGCGCTTGTAAACTCGTCTATAAAACCAATATGATATTGGTCACAATGAGCAGACAAGTCAAGAAGTGAGAACGATTATTCTGGTAAGATTATCCATGCAATTTACAAAAAAAACTAATAGCAGCTTCAATGAGCATTCAAGATGGCAGCCGTCCGCTATGCAGCAGGCAGACACGTAAAGGATGGCGGGGGGATACTACACAACATTGACTCTTACCATATTAGTACTAGCCCAGTAATGTGACGCTGAGACCCCACATGTAACTGACGCGCCCCCTGGGACATATTCCTTTTTGAGGGGAATACCCGGCACCGGATCAGATGGGGGGGGTTTTGTAGTCTCCGAGCGGCTGTGACCCGGCCCGTGCCCAGGGCGTCAAGCTCAGTGTTATGTGGCAGTCCTACAGATGTTATTAAGAGTTCTTTTGTGTCGACTACGCCACCCGTTGTGATGCGGTCACTGGGGCCGCCGCTGCAGCAGGTTCCGCTGAGGCTGATGGTGGATGCGCAGCTTGGTGGGATAACCCCCAACGGGAGGGGTATAGCCTCAGAGGGGACAGGCGCAGAGGATGGGGGTTGTGGTGGTGTAGTGCAGACGGCAGTGAAGACAGAGTCGGGTTGTGCAGTTAAGGGTGTTTACTTACTGCAGATGTTGTACTGGTCACTCCAGCTGCTAGTGACCACCCGAGCCGTGCTGCGTCCACCAGGTCCTGGATCCAGCCAACCCCCAAACAAGTCCGGAGCGTGGCCCTGAGCTCTCTTTCTGTCCCGTTCTCTGGCCGTCCCCACCAGTAATCCACCTAGGTCCAGCTCCCTCGGGCCTTCTGTTGGGACACCCTTGGCCCTGGGTTCCCTGACCCTTCATGTGGTGTGCCTTCGGGGTGGATGTGATGGGTGACCGTGGCAGACGCTGCCCACGGTCTCCGGTCTCTGGCTGGGGAATGTTTTTACCCCCACCAGCTTGGGTTCCGGTACCCTGATGCCGACTCTTCACCCGGTGCTTTTAGTTGGGATCTCAGAGTCCTTCTCTTCTGTGCTCTGGGTCTCTCTCTTTTCTCCTCTCTCACTCTGGGTCCTTGTCTTTCTTCTCTCCTCTGCTCCTGACTTGTTCTCTGCAGCTGACTGACTCTCTGCATCTGATCCTCTGCATCTGAC
The DNA here is from genome assembly GCF_046119375.1 of Phyllobates terribilis. Lineage (NCBI taxonomy): Eukaryota > Metazoa > Chordata > Amphibia > Anura > Dendrobatidae > Phyllobates > Phyllobates terribilis. Next base: position 5,208,267 of record NW_027362834.1, on the reverse strand, counting down.
CCTGATCTTAGTTGGTGCCCACCTTATATACACCCTCTATGTGTGAGCTCAGGTGACCAGCACCCAATGAGCTCCTAACTTTACCCAGGCTGCTCCCCCTATCTGCCCCTACACTACTTGGGATGTACCACCCCCCTCCCACTCCAGCCAGGAACAGACTCGGTCGTACCTGCACATTTCTAAGTGGGAGTACCGTCGGTCTGCTCCTCGGAAATGGGATGTGTGTAGTGCATGCAGCCTACCGAGCTCAGATCCACACTCCATCCTTACCCGGGAGTGGAATATCACACCTCTGGGTTGAGGTGCAATACCCCTGTAGCAGCCGAATCCTCAGGGTGCTACATTCCCCCCTGGTAAATCACAGCACGTCCTCGGGCTGTAAGACATAAAACATCACCAAAACATACAAATTTTTTTTTTTTTTCATATAAACATAATAAAACATATAAAACATTATATATATAAAACTTTTCATATAAACATTCTCGTCGTCTCTTGTTTCAGGTTCCTCCTCCGGACACTGTGCAACGTGTGTCCGGGAAAAGTGCGACAGTCTCTTAGAAAAACTGGCTTTCTATAAAACCGGTAGGGGGCACTTTAGGAAGCGCAACTATATACAGGGGAAGTTGGCCGCTCTCAATCCTCGGCCAGGTAGAGGGAAGGGAATGGCTGCTCACAGTCCTCAGCCTGTGGGATTAAGGGGTTAACGGGTAAACAGTTCACTCAGCTGGTCCCAACGGGGACTATATATAAGTATCAACAGTTTCTTTGGTACCCGGTCGGGTAACTTATTTACAGCTACTGCTCTGCCGCACTCAACGGCGTCTTCCTCCTGCTCTTTGCTTATAGCTGGTGGTAACTTCAGACCCGTTCGGGCACGTATGCTGGGCAAATAGATTTTCTCCCAGATGCGGCACTCTTGGTTTTATGGGCGCGGTGGTGGCGGCGCCCGGGTTGCCCAGGCCTTGCGGCCAGGCCTGGGGCACCTGGAAAGTGAAGGGCACCGTAAGGACGGCGGCGCCCTGGGCTACTTGGCCCTGCGACCAGGCCGGTGGCTCCGCGGAGGTAGGGGGCGCTGTTGGTATTGCGGCGCCCGGGGGTACTAGGCCTTGCGACCAGGCTGGTGGTACTTCCTGCTTGGTCACGCTCGGGGTCGAGGCGTGTGACGTCACAGGGGTCGCGGCGGCGGCTTCCGGTTGGGGCCTAGTCTGCGTCGGTGACATGGCGTTTTCGGGCACAGCAGGGGGACTTTCGGGCTCTGCGACGGGGAGCTGGGGCAGGTAAGCGGTGTCACGGCTTGGGGTATAGGCGTCCCCTTTACCTGCCTCCATGCGTTCGGCTCCCTCCTCGGCGCCGTCTCCGGCCTTGGGTCCTCCCGCGCCATCCTCAGAGGCGGTCTCCTTCCTCATCTCGGCTGGCGTGCTCCGGGTCTTGGTTTCAGCTTGCGTCTTGGTTTCAGCTTGCTGGGCCATCTCCCGGCTCCATTCCGCCAATATCTCGCGCTGTACCCGGGCCATCCTCCGTGCGAGGCCCTCCAGGGCAGTCTGCGCACACTCCCGGTCTCGGGGGAGCTGTGCAAGGACCTCCACTAGGCCTAGTGGGGTCGTGGTGTCCAGCAGGCTCCTGACCAACGGGTCGGTGCTGCTCTGCTCTTCTTCCAGCAGGCTCCTGGCCAGCGGGCCGGTGCTGCTCTGCTCTCTGGACATCTCCGGGTGAGCTCCTCCGATATTCTTCTCCAGGCTACTTGCCTCCGGGTGCACTCGCTCCAGACTGCTCCAGGCGGCACCCATCTTCGCTCTTTTCTTTCGTCTCCTCCCACTTCGAGGGCGGTCCCGGGGTAACTCGGTGACTGTCAGCTCCAGGGGTAGTTCTTTCACGCTGACAGACACCTCCAGCATCACAGTCTCTGTTGGTGGGGGCGGTTTCCACTTTTGGCGCCATTTTCTGTCCTGGCCCACGATGGGAGGCGGCCTCTCGCCCTCCTTTGGCACGCCCATAATGGCGTCCGCTGCTCTTCCAAGGCGGGAAATCTGCGGTTTTGGCGGGAAGCGTCGCCCAGTGGCGGGAAACTCTGCAGATGGCGGGAACAAGTTGGAAATGGCGGACAATCGGCGGGAAACGACTGGTGATGGAGTCCGATGGCGTGGACCCTCCGGAACCGGCGGGAGACTTCTTTCTGAGGTAAACTTGCACCTTTCTTCAGGCACGCAGTACCCGGGTGTTGCGGGCACGTAATCCTGCCGACTACGCCAAAGTTGACGCGCCCCCTGGGACATATTCCTTTTTGAGGGGAATACCCGGCACCGGATCAGATGGGGGGGGTTTTGTAGTCTCCGAGCGGCTGTGACCCGGCCCGTGCCCAGGGCGTCAAGCTCAGTGTTATGTGGCAGTCCTACAGATGTTATTAAGAGTTCTTTTGTGTCGACTACGCCACCCGTTGTGATGCGGTCACTGGGGCCGCCGCTGCAGCAGGTTCCGCTGAGGCTGATGGTGGATGCGCAGCTTGGTGGGATAACCCCCAACGGGAGGGGTATAGCCTCAGAGGGGACAGGCGCAGAGGATGGGGGTTGTGGTGGTGTAGTGCAGACGGCAGTGAAGACAGAGTCGGGTTGTGCAGTTAAGGGTGTTTACTTACTGCAGATGTTGTACTGGTCACTCCAGCTGCTAGTGACCACCCGAGCCGTGCTGCGTCCACCAGGTCCTGGATCCAGCCAACCCCCAAACAAGTCCGGAGCGTGGCCCTGAGCTCTCTTTCTGTCCCGTTCTCTGGCCGTCCCCACCAGTAATCCACCTAGGTCCAGCTCCCTCGGGCCTTCTGTTGGGACACCCTTGGCCCTGGGTTCCCTGACCCTTCATGTGGTGTGCCTTCGGGGTGGATGTGATGGGTGACCGTGGCAGACGCTGCCCACGGTCTCCGGTCTCTGGCTGGGGAATGTTTTTACCCCCACCAGCTTGGGTTCCGGTACCCTGATGCCGACTCTTCACCCGGTGCTTTTAGTTGGGATCTCAGAGTCCTTCTCTTCTGTGCTCTGGGTCTCTCTCTTTTCTCCTCTCTCACTCTGGGTCCTTGTCTTTCTTCTCTCCTCTGCTCCTGACTTGTTCTCTGCAGCTGACTGACTCTCTGCATCTGATCCTCTGCATCTGACCCTGATCTTAGTTGGTGCCCACCTTATATACACCCTCTATGTGTGAGCTCAGGTGACCAGCACCCAATGAGCTCCTAACTTTACCCAGGCTGCTCCCCCTATCTGCCCCTACACTACTTGGGATGTACCACCCCCCTCCCACTCCAGCCAGGAACAGACTCGGTCGTACCTGCACATTTCTAAGTGGGAGTACCGTCGGTCTGCTCCTCGGAAATGGGATGTGTGTAGTGCATGCAGCCTACCGAGCTCAGATCCACACTCCATCCTTACCCGGGAGTGGAATATCACACCTCTGGGTTGAGGTGCAATACCCCTGTAGCAGCCGAATCCTCAGGGTGCTACATAACTACCGTGCAGCACGAATATAAAAGGATCAGTACGTTTTCTGAAAACCAGTGTCGGAAGCACTTAGAGAGAACCCTATGGCTCTTAGCCCCCAGATAACATGCAAGGATTCAAGTACGCGGGACCCCGCTAATCCGCTGATGGGCCGGATATCTGCAACGTACAGAGCTGGAATTCCTACAGAAATACAAAAGTGACCAGTAAATTCTGGACTATAAATTCTTATTATCTGCTTTATTTGTATCTTATTTTTCCACCCCAATGTATTCTCAAAAAAGTGATGGGAAATGCAATCTGTAGGGCCATCCTATAGGGACCACAGCTGATTTTTCAATTTCTTTGGGGTTACTGCTCTACCTCGCTTATATAAGTCAATAAGAAAGTCTCTCCCCACTATATTCTGGAGACCTACATAAAAGTGCCAAAGCTTTTTGTTTTTTTTTCTTTATTTCCTCCAATATTGTATTCATACAGGAATGCTTCCATTAAAGTTTGCAACATACTGTACTTTTTGGCATCTGTTTGAAGGATGGACCTATTTTGAAGTTCTGAAAAGTCTAATAGATCTGTACCGATACCGATTAATAATTAAAGGGGTTGTCCCGGACTTTAACATTGATGGCCTTTCTTTAAAGAGGTGGTCCACTACATTGTATAATGACCCCATCGATTTACACATGTTAACTAAATAAATGTTTTTGTAAATACCTCCTGCTTCCATATGTACCTGTGGGTGGCGCTATTGCTGACTGCTCAGTCTGCATCACGTGACCCCGGCTGCAGGTATTTGAAAGGTGTAATTTGATGGGGGCATTATACAATGTAGTGACCACCTCTTTAAGATAAGGCATCAATGTTTGATCAATTGGGGTGCTCATTAGCGGAGCTGCACTGCGGAGCTCTGTGGAGGGAATAGTGGCTGCGGCTGCGTACTACACATCTGCCCCCTAATGATTTGAACGGGTGGCCGATATGTAGTACTCCGTCAACAGAGCTCGGCACCTGAGCATTTCTGGCCACCGTTGACACAGGAACAGCTACAGCACGCACTATCAATCAGACATTGATGATCAAGTATAGGCCTTCAATAAAGTCTTGGACAGCCCCTTTAAAGTCTCCAAATGAGATTCTGAAGTTTTGTTTCATTGGCAGTCTATGTGGAAACAGTATAAAGTTACAGAAGATCGGACCGATGGTATACCATAGCACAAAACATTAGTCTTTAAGGGATTATTCAGCCATAGACATTGGGTCATGGTTTTAATCATGTGACGAAAATCACATTGTTTTGCTGTGGTCACAGGCCAAACAGTTTATGCTTGCGTCCTTTTTTTCGAACTTTTCTCGGCCAGGTGGCAAGAACCTTACATGTGATAGTCATGCCTAACATAACTAGGAGGTAGGGAATTAATACCCAATGTCAGATCCTGGATGACCACCATTAGTCTACCAGCAACTTACACAGAAGCAAAGCACATTCAGATCTTTCACACAGTGGACCTAAACCCGAAAACCATGTAAGTGTCCATATTTCCAGTACAGGGCACCTTTGTCAATGACAAACCTTAAATATACAAATATATTGGGACAGGATTCATGCTCCACGGACATGTGGTTTGAAATCATGAAAGGAAACAAAATGCATTATAAGGTTGGCTCTTAAAAAAAGATAACTGTTTCTGAATATTCCCGGAGGCTGCAGACACGCACTTAAGGCGTAGAGCCAATAAACGATGAACGAGCGCTCATAGGAATCATTTCAACATACGATTATTGGCCCATCTAACCAGGACCACAATCGGCAGACAAACTAGGAAAGCACCGTTTCATTGGGTGCGATACATTTTATGCATTCATTAAAATTCTTAACGGCAGCACATTACTCAGTGTAAACAGGAGACGTGCTGCTGATAACAGGATACCAGAGTATTAGCGATCATTGTGTCCCCGTCATTGTTTCGTCAACCTGTGTATGCACTTTTCCAATTGTCAGTCGTTCAATTGCCTGGATCAGACCGACTATATAGGACATTAGTATCTGGTCTCCGCTGCACAAACTACCACTGATACATGTGAACAAAGTCGATATGTTTTTTTTTCCCCCAGTATATCCCTCCCAGCTTACATCACTCCCTATAAATAAATAGAAGCACTAATATAATAGCAAGTGGTTAATAAGACCTCTAAGCAGTCAGGAACACTGCTTCATCTGAATCGGGATCCTTCCCACTGTCCTCGCTGGGTAACGAGTCTCCACCACTCGGAGACCGGCAGCTCAAGTCCTCCACCCCAGATTCCTGGTCACTGTTAGCCGACAGGTCGGGGTCCGAGCTCTTCAAATGGTCCTGGGTTAGGATCAGGGCCGAGTCCTCCTCACCTTGGGATGAACTACGAGAGGGAAACAGCTTCAGGTTGGTGCTGTAATCTTGGGGCGTATTAGCCGGAGAGTGTTTGGTGATGCATATCTGGAAGTTGTGGATTTTTGGCTGGTCATTGAGATTCTTGTAGGTTTCATTTGACTCTCGAGTTTCCAGTTTTGTTAATCTCTAAAGGAAAAATTGTTAGACAAGAGCAAAAGTTACATTGGGTTAGGGCATGTTAATGTAACCTCTACATGCAAGTCGATCAGCAGTGGTTTAATGGTCTGTTTAGTAAGGCCGGCCGCACTTATGTTATCGTCAGCACATTTCTCGTTTACACAGGACAATGTGCTGCTAATGATAATTTTTAAACGTGCTCAAAAATTATCACACCAATGAATGCTTTGCCCCTCCATTGGATGTTTGATGGCCTGTTTAGGCAGCCAACAGTTGGGAATGAGGGAACGCTCCCTAACCCAATTATTGGCCTGCCTAAATGAACCTTTACTTGAAAACTTTATACCAATGAACAAACTTCTCTGGTGCCATAAGAAAGCCATAACGCCACAGTGCTCAGGCATTACTGACATTGAAAAGACACAAGGTAGAGACCCTGGTTACAGTGATGTGTCACTTAATGGTCTGATTGCTGTAGTTTTTATAAAATCACTATTTTATCAGCAAGCAGATTATCATTGGGGACTAGTAAACCTGCTGCCAGGTAGTCCTACATATTCATAAGCTCTGTACAACCCCGCCCCCATCACTGATTGGCAGCTTTCTGCAAATCTAGTATACACAAAGTGGCCAATCAGTGGTGTGGGCAGGGTTATACAGAGCTCAGCAGTCAGAGAACTGCCAATCAGTGATGTGGGCGGGGTCTGCTGCAGATAACACAGTAATTTTATCAAAATGACAGCAGGTAGCCCAGTAAGTGACAGATTGTTGGAATCAGGGCCTCTGCCCCTATATTGCGCTGCACTCAGATGGGTAGCAAAAACCTGGTAACAGATTCCCTTTAATGGTGCTCTCTTCCAGTTATTGTGTTGGAGAACACCAAAGACGTAGGGCATCGGCTAAAAATGATTGCCTCTTTTTTATCTTGTGCAGGGTTTTTATATATAATCATTTAAAATTGTTTCTCAGTCACCATTAAAAGCTGAATTGGTTTACACTGAAACCTAAGCGGAGGTATAAACATCAAAAACATATAGGCCAGGAAGCTGGATTTTCAGTATTTCTACCACACCTTCTCCATGAACTCCATTTCCTCCTCCAGCTGCTGCGTCTCTTCTTTTACTGCCTGTAGAAAATCAGTGACTGACTGGCGAGGGTGCATTCCTTTCTCAAATCGGTTATAGAGGCCCCTCCAAAGCCTTCCATGGTGAAAAATAAGTTTGAAGAGTTAGTATATGCACAAGTACAGAAGATTATCATCGAGCAATTCTCATGATATATGTTCTTAAGACGTGCTAGCTCATGGTACACACATGAAGGGCTAGCTCACAATGCTGTATATTCTCCCATGCCAGAGAATTGGGCCGATTATACTAATGACACTCTGCTTTAACTCTGAGTGTGATCCAATTTTCTCGCATGGAAGAATTGCAGCACAGGTGTGGAGAAGATGGAGGACTTAATTTTTCCATCTTCTCCATTGTCTCTGTGCACGTACATCAGACTGCACTCGGATAACATAGTATATTATTGGTCCGAGTGCTATCCGATAAAACATCACATAGCACTAGCACTCGGCCGTGTTACGTGGCAATGTGAGCGAGTCCTAATGAGTCCCTCAGTGGCTGATCTATGGCTGGTGACTTCAGATTAGTGAAAATATGTGGTGGCAAGTTGGGCCTCATTACTCGGACAGCACACTGACACATCCTATCCTTACACTATTCACATGTCCGTTCTGTTATTTTGCTGACTGATGGTCTGTATATAAACAGAGACATCCCCTACATTGACCTTATTTGCGGACATCCAAGTTGCATCCTACTGCTATTCTTCATTTTCACTGACTGGGTACTTGAAGAAGCTTGGGAAACCTCTGTCACGTTGTTTTTGCATATGGCAAAACCATTGATAAAAACGGACATGTGGACTAAATATGCCCGAAAATTGGATCTAACACACTTGCAAAATTGGTCTGTTTTGTACAGGCAAACAAAAAAAAAACAGCTTTTGCCTGGATTCACACGTGTGTTTTGCGGTCTGAGTATGCTTCAATGCAAAGACTGGCTTCAGGTCTCCTCACCCAAACTCGACTTTATATTATGCGTTTATATAGAAAGTTCCCGATCAGGGACATCCGCATGCCCTATTAAAGGGGTTGTACCAAGTATATAAGTAATCCCCTATCAACGGGATTTAGGAATTGATCGCTAGGGGTCAGTTCCACAGAGAATGAATGGAGTAGAGATGTACATGCTCCCTCTCTGCTCTGTTCAAAGCTTGCTCTACAGAACCTCCTGGGGATTGTTGGGGGTCCCAGCGGTCTGACCCCCAAAGATCAATACTTTATCGCAGTCTAAATATGTGCAAAATGAATCACCGTGTCACAAGCTGTCATAGATGTCAGTAAATCTGTCTAAAGTGAATTGATTTGTGCCAGGCAGAAGATAGAACTGACGAGTGAGCTCTGACGCAACCCCTAAATGTAGACCATGGTTACAAGTGGGAAGAGTGTTGGGCCTTGGATTTCACCACTGAAGGACACATTGGGCTCATGATACGTCACCCCGCTTCTTTCACCTGTAAAGTTAGGGTTGATGTTTCTATATATGAATGATAAGTATATGGTGTGTTAGAGTTCTGCTGCTTTATTCAGTGCAGAGGAGGAATCAGAATAACCTCTTACCTGAAGTGGCATGGAGTGGTGTGTGGTCTCAGAGTTCCTTGGGTCTGACTGTGATCTGCTCTGTACAGAGGGTTCATGTAATCCAACCGCTGCTTCCACAGGTAAGACCAGAGGGAGTAGGTCCTCTCCTGAATTCTGGAAGATGATGATTGCATCACTGATATATTGAGATTATGAGAGCTGCAAGTATACCCGTCACCACTGCAACCTGCACTAACACTAAGGGCTCATTCAGACGGACATTTTTTGTGTACGAGTCCTATTTGTGTTATTTCCAGATACGACTTGTACCTAGAAGAGTGAATGGGGCCATTCACATATCTGTGATTGTTTGAGAGACGGAAAATCGTGGCAAAATGTACGATAGTACGATAGTTATCTGAGTGTCAGGTCAAAATTAACAATGCACATCCATGGGTCAGTGAAAAAAAAAAAATCGGCCAACAATTAATTGCCATCTGAGCGCTGTCCAGTTTTCCAGGTCTGTTTGATGGAAAAAGATGAAGAAACTGAAGCTCAGGCCAAACTCTAATGATAAAAACTGACACTGACCAAACTGGTGAAACTGTGCCTGATTCTCTTATATGAATGAGCCACAAGTTCTATAGCTTTCAGTGCTTCTTTGCATAGTAGCTGTGTAGCTTCATAGTCAAAATTGGAAAATCCGTTTCCAAAAAGTAGATGGAAAGATGCACTGAACTGCTTGGCCCCACCACGGTGCACCGAGCGCCTGTACTTGATTTGAACAGTCCTTCTGTACTGACAGTCCCTTTACAGCAGTGTTCCCCAACTCCAGTCCTCAGGACCCACCAACAGATCATGTTTTCAGGATTTCCTTAGTATTGCACAGCTGATGGAATTATTGCCTGTGCAGGTGATGCAATTATCAGCTGTGCAATACTAAGGAAATCCTGAACACATGGCCTGTTGGTGGGTCCTGAGGACTGGAGTTGAGAACCACTGCTGTAAAGGGTTAGGAGATAACTTTCTGAATGCAGGAGGTCTGACCGATGGGACTTTTAGCGATGCTGAGAATGGGGCTCTTCAGTGATCAGCAGAAGGCCTCATTCACATGTACAGGTTTAAACAGGTATGTGAAAAAATGGTATCAGTGTGTCCATTTTTACCATCATTGTGTTATCAGTGTTCTTCTCGTATGGATAAATATGTTATAAAGTTTCTCCTATGCTTTGTAATGTTAAAGAAGTTGTCCAGTACTTTATATTACTCCCCCCCCAATGTATCCCCCCGGGGCCCCTAAGACTTTGCTGATAATGCCTGTGAGCTTCGCTATCGGTGGCCGCTCACAGGCATCACGTGACCCCACGCTGATGTCACGACAAGTGAGGCGTGACTCAGCGCTGGGGTCCCTACGGTGGCTGCTGGGTTGTGGGCAGGGTTACACCTCCTCCCCATGCGTCACTCCCAGCATCTACCGCGCTTTCCCAATGAATGGGGAGAGGCAGAGCGTGCGGTGGATGCCGGGTGTGATGTGGGGGGGGTAACCCCGCCCAAAGTCTGGCATCCACCTGGAACGTGGAAGACAGAGACCCCCGGCTGCTGCCAGCGACATCGGCGGGGGTCACGTGATGCCTGTGAGCGGCCAGTGATAGCGCCACTCACAGGCATTATCTGCAACGGTAGGTAATTACAAAAATCCTTAGGGGTCTCGGGGAGACACATTGGGGGGGGGGGGGTAATATAAAGTACTGGACAACCCCTTTAATCTCGGACAGCACCATGATGCCATCCGTGGGCTGTCTATGTTCTTCATGGACCCATAGACTTGTATAGGTCTTTTTCATCTGTGATATTGGAAGAAAAAACAGACATGTCTCCGTGAGTTTTGCACAGACACATAGTCCATGAAAATCCACAGGCATGTGAATAGCATTAGCATTAACACGTACATGTGGATACGGATGTCTGAATGAGGCCTCAATGAGAGCTTGATATTTTAAGAATATCTCTTTAAAGCCATGATCCTCTAGTTACAAGGATGTATCTCATGTCCTTGGCTACTGACCTGCAGGTTAGGACATTTTGTGACTGGGAAAGAAGATCTACAAGATTTCAACATTACTCAGGACAGAGAATATCTTCAAGAAGTATCTTCTAGTGCAGGGTTCCCCAACTCCAGTCCTCAAGGCCCACCAACAGGTCATGTTTTCAGGATTTCCTTCCTATTACACAGGTGATGGAATTATTGACTGTGCAGGTGATGCAATTATCACCTGTGTAATACTAAGGAAATCCTGAAAACATGACCTGTTGGTGGGCCTTGAGGACTGGAGTTGGGGAACCCTGTTCTAGTGGACCATTGGTTACATCAGGAACTGTGCAATTCTTAAATCCATGTACCCATCTTATTTTATTATTGGCATTTTGATTTCACCATTCTTATGTTTCTCTGTACAGTGGCACTGCCAGCGATGCCAGCGACCCAGATGGGCAGGAAAAAACTGAAATGGTTTAGGTTCACATACCCATTCAGTCTCCGGATATGTGGGAGTCCCTAAGGTCTGACACCCCCACCAATCCTGAAGTGATGGCATATCTTACCAATATGCCATCACTTTATACATTTTTCTCCTGCACAGTTATTGAAAATTTTTTGCCAAGGTTCAACCTTCACAGTTTATAAGTGATTGCTGTTATCCAGACTGTGGGGCACCGTGTGATCAGATCAGCATCAGGGACACGTCAACCATCCATATTCTATTTCTGTTACAAGCCTATAGTGACCATACACAGAGCACATATTCTCTCACATCAGTTCCTTCCTCTCCTTCTCGCAGTTGCACAGAAAGTTTCCATACTGACAGGAGTATATATGGTGTTGTATGTGGACCAAGAATCTCTCATTAAATTCAAACGCACAGGGAAACTGCTCCATGAGCTGCCAGACACATTCCAGGAACTGGTCTATCACTGGGGACACCTCCTTGGGATCCCCATCTAAATTTCCATACCTTAAAAAAAAAAAAAAAAAAAAAATATGCTGAAGCAATGCAATTGGGGTATATGCATGCAACATCTTTTTCAGGTGGACTGCACTCCCAAAACCGCCTGAGACTGGGAATGGCACAGAAAAACTACAGTAAGTATATTATATTAGAATGTATGGTGTTTTTTTTTTGTCTCTTTTGCTGAGAGGAGGAGAGCTGATGGAAGATTTGGAAAGTGACACAGCTAAACTCAGCTGTGCTGACCCTAGCCCCACACTGACTGCTGGGCCCATATCTGAATTGTGTTGATTGATGGGATTTGAATACAGTTGATATTCTAATCATGCAGGAGGTTAGACCAGGAGATCCGGGCTTTCATTATAACCCACACACTGAGAAACCTGCTGTAAGATATGGTGTGGAGGTGTTCTTTTTCTAGCATCTTGCTGCCTGTTTATAATTGGACAACATCGTACAAGGAGAAGTACATGCCCCACAGTGAAAGCTCTCTGATAACACCCACTTGGATGTAACGAAAATTAACTCATTAGGTGACAAATTCTTTGATTGTTAATATCCCTGCAACAGAGATGCAAAATAAAAAAAGAACTAACAATTATTTTTTTTTCTGCTCTGAAGCTACAACGTGTTTTCAGTTCAACATGAAAAATTTGGTGAAAGGCCCTCTGTAAATAAGTGACTCTGTTTGACTTTTCCAACATATGTGCAGTGACCAGGGTTACCTGTGATTAAATTTGTGTCCAAATGAAATCCAGTCTTTTTCAATTAACACCTAATAGTAATTGGGAAAAATAAAAGTTACACTATGCAAAAAATATCAACTCCGTAAATCTCCACCAGTACATAGAGTATATGAAATGAAACCTCTTACCATAAATACTCTGATGGTTCGGTAATAGGGGTCAAGTAACAGACTGGATACAGAGCAGACCTGAGCGGTGCGGTCCCATCCATCAGAACAATGAACGAGCACGCTGGCGCCCTCTTCTGACACGGCCTAAATGTGCAAATTAAATGTAAAATATTACACATTTATATAATTACAAATCTCGTTTATTCTCAGCACTAAAAGGATCATTTTTGTACAGTCCGTGCCTAGAATAGTACAAATCAGACAAGCAGCACTAGAATATGAACAGATACAACACATCTTACCTTTACAATGAAGATACCAGCATCTAGGATTGTTTTCACGTGTTTTAACCAGCCAGAGGATTCAAGACCCCAAAGAAATTCACCCATAGAAGGAGATCGGAGCTCACAAACTGCAATCATGAACAGAACAATAAGCTCACTATAGCAACAGATTCTGTATGTGAAGTATTTCTGCTCCAAGACTTGAGATAGAGAATATATATATATATATATATATATATATATATATATATATATATATATATATATATATATATATATACAGTCATGGCCAAAAGTATTGAGAATGACACCAAAATTATATTTTCACATGATCTGCTGGCCTCTGGTTTTTATTAGTGTTTGTCTGATGTTTATATCACATACAGAAATATAATTGCAATCATATTATGAGTACCAATAGGTTATATTGACAGTTAGAATGAGTTAATGCAGCAAGTCAATATTTGCAGTGTTGCCCCTTCTTCTTCAAGACCTCTGTAATTCTCCCTGGCATGCTCTCAATCAACTTTTGGACCAAATCCTGACTGATAGCAGTCCATTCTTGCATAATCAATGCTTGCATTTTGCCAGAATTTGTTGGTTTTTGTTTGTCCACCCGTCTCTTGATGATTGACCACAAGTTCTCAATGGGATTAAGATCTGGGGAGTTTCCAGGCCATGGACCCAAAATCTCTATGTTTTGTTCCATGAGCCATTTAGTTATCACCTTTGCTTTAGGGCAAGGTGCTCCATCATGCTGGAAAAGCCATTGTTGGGCGCCAAACCGCTCTTGGACGGTTGGGAGAAGTTGCTCTTGGAGGACATTCTGGTACCATTCTTTATTCATGGCTGTGTTTTAGGCAAGACTGTGAGTGAGCCGATTCCCTTGGCTGAGAAGCAACCCCACACATGAATGGTTTCAGGATGCTTTACAGTTGGCATGAGACAAGACTGGTGGTAGCGCTCACCTCTTCTCCGAATAAGCTGTTTTCCAGATGTCCCAAACAATCGAAAAAGGGATTCATCAGAGAAAATGATTTTGCCCCAGTCCTCAGCAGTCCACTCCCTGTACCTTTTGCAGAAAATCAGTCGGTCCCTGATGTTTTTTCTGGAGAGAAGTGGCTTCTTTGCTGCCCTCCTTGAATCCAGCCCTTGCTCAAAGAGTCTCCGCCTCACAGTGCGTGCAGAAGCACTCACACCAGCCTGCTGCCATTCCTGAGCAAGCTCGGCACTGCTGGTAGTCCGATCCCACAGCTGAAACAGTTTTAAGATACGGTCCTGGCGCTTGCTGGTCTTTCTTGGGCGCCCTGGAGCCTTTTTGACAACAATGGAAGCTCTCTCCTTGAAGTTCTTGATGATGCGATAGATTGTTGACTGAGGTGCAATTTTTGTAGCTGCGATACTCTTCCCTGTTAGGCCATTTTTGTGCAGTGCAATGATGGCTGCACGTGTTTCTTTAGAGATAACCATGGTTAACTGAAGAGAAATAATGATACCAAGAACCAGCCTCCTTTTAAAGTGTCCAGTGATGTCATTCTTACTTAATCATGACTGATTGATCGCCAGCCCTGTCCTCATCAACACCCACACCTGTGTTAATGGATCAATCACTAAAACGATGTTAGCTGCTCCTTTTAAGGCAGGACTGCAATGATGTTGAAATGTGTTTTGGGGGTTAAAGTTCATTTTCTGGGCAAATATTGACTTTGCAAGTACAGTAATTGCTGTTAAGCTGATCACTCTTTGACATTCAGGAGTATATGCAAATTGCCATTACAAAAAATGAAGCAGTAAACTTTGGAAAAATTACTATTTGTCTCATTCTCAATACTTTTGGCCATGACTGTATATATATATATATATATATATATATATATATATATATATATATATATATATATATATATATATATATAGGGTTGTGTAGGATACTCCAAGTGCGGATATGACTTAAAAATTGTACAATGAAATTGTAAAATTCTGTATTATTTATTATATTGGGGTTGGTCGCTTTATATAAAAAAATTCCAAAAGGGTGATAAAATGTAATGTTTGGCACATACAACTATAGATTACTTCCCCGGAGTTTGCCTTCTTCCTAAGGTGCGCCTGGAGGCCATGTTTCTCCCCAGGTAAGTTATACACCTCTACCCATCTACGTGATGTACAAGAAAACATGATTCATCAGACCAGAACCCTTTCTTCTATTACTCTATGGTTCAGTTCTGATGCCCATATACCCTTGTAGGTGCTTTTGGCTGTAACCGGGTCAGCATGACAATGACCAGTGTGCATCTCCATATGTAATAAGCTGCAATACTTTATCCTGACATCTTTTCTTCATAGCCAAAACTTAATTTTTCAGCAATATGTGCCACAGTATTTCTTCTGCAGCACCGGACCAGCTGGGGCTACTGTACCTTTCGTTCCACACAAGTATCAATGAGCCTTGGGCGCCCATGACTCCGCCACCTGCTCACCGGATGTTCTACCCTGGTAGGCACTAACTATTGTATGCCAGGCACACCCCACAACACCTGCTGTTTTTGAGATCTTCTGACAACCCTCATGGGGGCACCTCTGACAAGGAGAATATTGAGATCTCTAGACATCATGATTTGTCCATTGAAAATGGAGCTGTTTAGGGAATAGAGCGCACAGAACATAGGGAAAAAAAACAGTGGAGGGGGAAAGAAATAATTTGAGGTGCTCACCTGGAGGGATTGTGAGAGTCACAGCTCCTAAACCAGGAGTAATATAACGCTAGCTGCCATCTATAAGAAATATCTTTTATGTATTCTTTTACCCTATGCACAAAATAAACGTTCATGGAAAACTATGAATTGGCAGCAGCGTGTGCAATGTCCTCAAGGGCCAACATACATACGCTGAAAGTAGATTTGCAAATAACATTTTTCGCTGTTGCCCGTTCCTGTGGCACCATTAATGTACTAGGCCTTAATGAGTTTGGTGACATAACGTCTTGTGATCGCTATTTTAACTCTCTAAGAACCAGGGAGTTTTTTATTTAAGCGCTTTTTGTGTTTATGGAGCTGACGTTTTTATTGATACCAATTTGGAGCACATATAACGTTTTGCTAGCTTTGTATTGGATTTTTTTTGTTAAGTGAGGTGACAAAGAACCCACAATTTTGTCATTTTGATTTTTTTTTTCTGCAATGTTTACCGTAAAGGTTAATTACCATAATTCCATACTTTGATACATCTGACTTTTACGGATGTGGCGATACCAAATGTTTTTTTTTCCGTTTCTTTGTTTTTAATAGGGAAAACGTGGGATAGTTAAAAATTATCTATTTTTTATATTTTGACTTTTTATTTTTTTTTCATTTTTTTTGTACCCATTAGTGGACTTAAACATGTGATCCTTGGATTGCTTATATATACTGTAATACCACAGTATTGCGGTATTTACTAGAAATCATGGTTGCCTATGGCACTCAGTCTGCTGTAAAAAGTACTAAGATGGGCCTTAAAGGTAAAGGCATTTTGCCCATAGCGGTAGACCACGTGGCCACTATGGCGCTCATTAGCTGGGAAAGCCTGATGCTACAGGGCTTTCTTCTTCCGCATATCATTCTTTGAAAGATGGCCTTTGTTCCTCATCATTCAGCCTGTACGTCTGTGCTCGAAGTCTCAGCACTGCAGGTGCAATGGCGTCACTAGATCGGGCCCTCTGTGCGGAGTTTTTTTTTATTTTGGCAACAAGAAAAGCGTATACTGTGGGATCCATCATACATGATGTGGGGCGGCCATCATACTGTGTGAGCGAACTGTTGGGGGCCATCATACTGTGTGAGCGAACTGTGGAAGACATCATACTGTGTGTGTATATGTGTGGGGGGCTGTAAGAGCATCATACTGTGTGTGTGTGTGGGGGGGGGAGTAGTGTAGGTGCATTATACTGGTGGGGTTTGCCATGGGGTCATCATGTTGTCCATGTAAGGACTACTGTGGGAGAAAATTATGACAGGAGATTCACTCCGAGGTATCGCACCGTGTGTGGAGGGCAGCATACTCTATGGGGTTTATTAAAATGGTATCAGTGTGTGCAAACAAGAGGAATCAGTAGCAGGGGCATTATTTCTGTGTCCAAGCCACAAAACATGTCCTCTCCCTGTATTTAAAAGTTGGAAAGTAGGCCCTTGTGTGACTGCATCAATATGTTTTAACCCTGCCTAGTCCATCAATATAGACTCTTGGTATGGGGCCCCATGATTTCTATGAACGCCTCTGCTTAAGCTGGCCCCCGGCTGCTGTGGTAACCCATCGATTAACAGCGCACATTCAAAATAGTTAACAGACACCATCAGCTTCTTGTGGAGTTCCTGAGCCACCTCCACACACGCAGGCTCCTTCTCAGGATGTTCATTCACATCCTAATGCGGTGAGAGGTTACATATAAAAATAAAATCCTAAAATCTTGGAATTTTTGCTTTGCCCACTAATACTCCATTTACACAGACAGATTAGTGGCAGTAAACCACCACTAACTGGTAAATATTTACTGATTGTCGGAGGTTTAGAAGCCTGTTTACACAGGAAAACCATGCTAAATGATGTGCGTTGAACGTTCAGAAGGCGTAAGCTTTGCAGCTCCTCAGAAGAATTTTTTATTTTTACCAGGAGACCTGGACCCCCCGTGGTCTAGAGGTCTCAGGGGGTCTCAGCGCTGCTGGGACCCCTGGCCCTCCCCTGGCGGATCTGCGTACCCCCTAAGGAGGTCCCCGCATAAGCCTGCCGGCCCCGGGGGATACAGGGTGCTCCCTGGCGGAGACGCACACTGCATCTAGGGGTCCCTGCGAGCTCCGCCGTGGGGGGGAGCGAAGGGCCATGGCGTCACACATCCCTGGGGGTCCCTGTGGTGCTCAGCTGGGTAAGTGCCCTGTGTGTGTGTGTGTTACTGTCTTATGGTGACTGCACCTTTTGTCTTTTCAGGCAGAGGTGTAATACTGGAGAATGCACATCACCGCTGCTGTTAGCAGGGGAGCGGGTCAGAGGAGCGCGGGCTCCGTTAGTGTAACGGGGGGGCGTGGCTTATGTTCTTGGCTGCCTGCCATCGTCTGTGCAGACAGGAAGCACCTGGAAAGCGCGCGCTGGGCAGTCCCCGCCCCCCTCCTGCCTTCCTTCTCTTCGGCTCTGCAAACGGCCATTGCCTCACGGAGCTCAGCGCTGTCCTCTCCCTCCCCCCTGCTCTCCGCTCTCACACACAGGCTCCAGGAAGCTGGTGAGTCATCTGTTTGTCTCATCTCTACAGCACAGAACGCTGCTGTCTTCTCTGCTGCATGCACACCTTAGTCCTTTTAAGGCAAGGTGCATTGCGTGTTCAGCAGCATTAACCCCTTCTGGCCATCATCAGAAAACCTTTTTTCTGCAATGCTGGGGTAGCTTTTCTCCCTCTAAGGAGAATCTTTAACCCTTCAGTGCTTGGTAAATTGTTTTGTGGGAACAGGCTGTGATAGCAGGATCTCACTTCCCCGGTTACTGTGCTCTTGTAAGGGGTTATTACTGCTCTTTCCGCGACGCTCGCTACTGAGTAGGGGGCATGTCGGATCAGGGTCCAGGCGGCGCGGACCTCTCTCCCGGCCCGCTTCAGGATCGGTCACGCGTATCTGATATGCCGGGGTTGACGGCGTCAGGTTCGTCTCTGGTCAGGGGCCTCAGTGATGTTAAAGCGCTCACTCGCTCCATTGACAGTCTGTCTGACCTCCTGGGTCACTGGGTATCAGCTAAGTCCCTACCGGCGCGGGGCAAGAAGCGCCACAGGCCTGTGGTGGCGCTGTCTCCTCCGCGCAGCGCATCAAAGGCTTCGGATTCACCGACAAGCTCTGCTGGTGAGATCTCCGATTCTGATGAAGAGGATCGGCAGGGTCGCTCGGCTTCGCTTTCAGGCCACGTGGATGCTCTTATTGGAGCCATGCGGGAAGTGTTATAGCTGTCTGAAGAGGTGACGAGGCCGGGCAAGTCGGCCCGGCTGTATCAGGAGTCGCGTCGGGCTCGTTCGACACTGCCAGCGCACGATGAACTTAACGAGGCGGTGGAGAGAGAATGCCTGTGTCCGGATAAGCGCTTCCAAGGGATGCGGTTTTTTGATGCCCTGTATCCCTGCTCCACAGAGACGATCGCTAATTGGGTCCCCTCTCCTGAAGTGGACGTGCCATTGTCTCAGCTGAGCAAATCTTCTTTGCTTCCGGTTAAAGGGAAGGCGAGTCTACAGGATCCGCTGGACAGAAGGACGGAGTTAGCGGCGAAGTCCATCTACGAGGCCGTGGGTCATGGATTCCAAGCGGCCTTGGGGGCCATGTGGGGACAGCCTGTACATCTAGTGCACTAGTTAGGCGTTGGGCCAGATGGTGATGGTGAGCAGTGTCTGCCCTGGCTGGACCAGAATGGGAGACCACAGAATCCACAGATGATTCTGACCCAATTTCATGCCCAGCACATGCCTGACACCTAACATTATACTGGTGAGGCTTCCCTGAGATGGTTGGATCAGCTGCGGTCAGCATGGCAAGATGGGACTCCGCTGTCTGACGTGGAAAGGCTCTTCCAGCTGTTGGAAGAGGTGGCCCGATATAGCAGAGACGCAGTGCTGGATACTACTTTGTTTCTGTCCAGGGCTCAAGCCTCGGCCGTCACAGTCAGTAGAGCACTGTGGCTCAAACAGTGGACTGGAGACGCAGTATCCAAACAAGGTTTGCTTACTCTGGCGTACAAGGGCGGTCTGCTTTTTGGTTCGGACCTCACGGAGCTGATTGCTAAGGCCAAGGATGTGGCTTTGCCACAGCGGAAAGCAGCGGCCTCTACGTCTGACAGGTCAAGTGCCGGTAGTGGTCGTCGGTCCTTTCGACCCAGGGGACGATTCGATCAGCCCTCTTGGAGATTGGTTCGTCCCTCGTCTTCCGGTAAGAAGTCCACCCAGAAATCCCGTACTCCCTGGAAACAGCATTTCCGTCGGGACAAAAGGGAGGCTGACAAAAAGCCCGCTAAGGCGGACTGACGCCAGGATCCCTCTCGAGGGCTCTCGGGTGGGAGGTCGGCTGCTACAATTCGGGTCGGTTTGGGCGTCCCACGAATCGGACGCCTGGGTGACACGGGTTGTGTCAGCGGGCTATTTCATAGAGTTTCACTCTCTACCCCCGGACAGGTTTCGTCAGTCTCGCATCCCGTCCGTGCCCAAGCTGGCTGCTGCTCTGCTGCGGGAGGTCAACTCTCTTCTGCAGCAGGGTGTAGTGGTTCCGTTTCCGCCGGAGGACCGGGGAAGGGGGTTTTTACTCTAACCTTTTTGTGGTCCCCAAAAAGGAGGACAAGTTTCATCCCATTCTGGACCTCAAGGATTTGAATCTTCATGTCCGAATCCGGAAATTCCGTATGGAGTCTCTTCGCTCCGTCGTGGCGGCCTTGTCGCAGTACGATTTTTTGGTGTCGATCGACATCCGCGACGCCTATTTGCATGTCCCTGTTGGCAGGGCTCACCAGTGCTTCCTGCGTTTCGCCGTAGGGCAGGCCCATTACCAATTTGTGGCCCTACCTTTCGGGTTGGTCTCGGCGCCCAGGGTTTTTACAAAGGTTCTGGCGCCGCTCATGGCGCTCCTTCGAAAGCAAGGAGTTCCGATTCTCCCCTACCTGGACGACCTGTTAATTGTGGCGCCCACAGCGGAGGAGGCAGTGACAGCTCGCGATCTCTCCCTTCAGCACCTGGAAGACTTCGGGTGGCTGGTCAATTGGAAGAAGTCGTCATTGGAGCCGTCGCAGTCAATCCTGTTCTTGGGGATGCATTTCGACACCGTACGGGCAGTGGTGTCCCTCCCTCCGGACAAACAAGCGAACCTTCGTCACCACGTCCAGGCTATGAGGTCGGTGAGGGCGATGTCCCTTCGGAAGTGCATGCGCCTTCTGGGTCTGATGGTGGCAGCAATGGAAGCGGTGCCGTTTGCACAATTTCATTCCCGGGATCTCCAAGATCTTATTCTGACCCGTTGGGACCAATCGCCGACTTCGCTGGATCGCTGTGTCGTCATCTCCCGCAGGGTGCGAGAGTCTCTTGGATGGTGGTTACGTCTGGAGGCTCTATCCCTGGGGAAATCCCTTCTTCTCCCACGGTGGTCGGTGATTACCACCGATGCCAGCCTGACTGGCTGGGGGGGGGGTTTGGAACGACCTCTGGGTTCAGGGGGTCTGGTCGTCAGAGGAGTCGTCTCTGCCAATCAACATTCTGGAGTTGAGAGCAATATTTCTCTGCCTCCGACATTGGACGGTCCCTTTGAGCGGTCTGCTGGTCCGGATTCAGACGGACAATGCGACAACTGTCGCGTATATCAACCATCAGGGCGGGACGAGGAGTTCCAGACTCATGATGCAGGTCTCTCGGATCCTGCTTTGGGCCGAGTTCAGGGTTCCAGTCATCTCCGCGTTTCACATCCCGGGTGTGCTGAATATCTCGGCGGACTTCCTCAGTCGCGAGCGGGTAGATCCCGGAGAATAGAGTCTTCATCCGGAGGTTTTTACTCTGCTGTGCTCCCGTTGGGGGACTCCCCAAGTGGACTTGATGGCATCCAGGCTGAACGCCAAGATTCCGACAATCATGTCCAGGTACAGGGACCCGGAGGCTGTGGCGGTAGATGCTCTAGTGGCCCCGTGGGACCAGTTCGAGCTGATCTATGTGTTTCCGCCGGTATCCTTACTTCCTCTGGTGATCAGGCGGATCAATCTCGAACGAGTATCGGCGATTTTGGTGGCGCCGGATTGGCCGCGGAGGGTGTGGTATTCAACGCTGGTGTCTCTTCTGGCAGCGCCTCCGTTTCCACTGCCTCTTCGCCCGGACCTGTTAACTCAAGGGCCCATTCGTCATCCGGACCTGAAGTCACTTCGTTTGACGGCGTGGCTCTTGAGACCGAAATCTTGACCCGTCGTGGGTTTTCGTCCGAGGTCATTGCCACCTTGCGGGCGGCCAGAGGTCCAGCTACGACTAGTATTTATCACAGAACTTGGGAGGCCTTCTATTCATGGTGTTCTGGATCGTCAAGGAACCCGAGGGTTTTTCCATTCCCAACTTCTTGGCCTTTCTGCAATGTGGTCTGGTCAAGGGTCTAGCAGTTAGTACCTTGCGGGGTCAGGTCTCTGCACTATCCGGGCTTTTTCGGAAGGCTATTGCCTCACGCAGGGATGTGCGTTCATTTTTTCGCGGGGTTGCACATCAGTTTCCGCCTCGGAGGGCGGTTGTGGCTCCTTGGCGGCTCAATTTAGTTTTGGAGGCTCTTCAGCATGGGCCATTTGAGCCTATGGATTCAGCTACGCTTTACTTGCTTTCTTGGAAGGTGGCCTTCCTGGTGGCGGTCACCTCTTTAAGAAGGGTTTCGGAGTTGGCGGCACTGTCTTGCTCGCCCCCTTTTTTGGAATTCCACCCGGATCGTGTGGCGCTTCGTACCCGTGGAGATTTTTTACCTAAAGTGGTGTCGCGTTTTCCACCTCAATCAGGACATCCTGTTGCCTTCCCTCTGTCCGAAACCAAAGAGTCTGAAGGAGCGGGCCTTGCACTCGTTTGATTTGGTGCGGGCATTGAAGTTCTATCTTTCAATCACGCAAGGGTTTCGAAAATCGGATTCTCTGTTTGTGATTCCTGCTGGTCGTCGCCGTGGTCAGCGGGCTTCCAAGGACACTATAGCTCGGTGGATATGTTCGGCTATCCTGGAGGCGTACCGGCTCAAGGGCGAGCCTTGTCCGGTTAAGGTTCAAGCTCATTCCACGAGAGCTGTTGGTTCGTCGTGGGCTTTTCGTCAGGGGGCTTCGGCAGCGCAGCTCTGCCGGGCGGCTACCTGGTGCTCCGTTCACACTTTTACTAAATTTTATAAAGTGAACGTGAGTGCTTCCGCCAATGCGGCCTTGGGACGCAGGGTCCTGCAGGCGGCAGTGGTTTAGGTTATCTCTTTATTTTTTGTTCGGCGCTTGTTGCGCACTTGCCTAAGTTGTTGGGGTGTTGGCGATCCTGCCACTGTTTCCCACCCTTGAGTTTTGGACTGCTTTGGGACTTCCCACTAGTATTGGATCTGTGTCTCCCTTCCTTCCCTTCTGCTGCTGAAAGACGGATTTTGGTAAGACCTTACCTGTAAAATCCTTTTCAGCGAAGGAAGGAAGGGAGACACAGCACCCTCCCATGGCAGAAGTGTATTATGGTTTTTCTAGATGCGGCGCGACTCCCTCCTGATGGCGGTCATCTGGTCTGGGGTTGGCGCACTAGGGCTCTGTTCCAGCATTGCCAGCTCATCGCAGTTGTCAGGTCCAGTAAGTAGTGCCTGGGACTGTGTGTTTTCATGCTGTTATATACATAACCTGTTCTCTCACATTTATGAATTTTCAGAAGGGGTTGTGTTGTTCCCCTGGTGTTGTCTGCTCTTCCTTAGCTTGTGTACGGACTGGAGAACATGGGAGTAGGAGGAGCCTAAGTTGGAGGGGCCGGTTGTCACTTTTTCTAAATCTGAGGTGAACTATCCTGTGGGGCTCCGCCTACCCCCACTAGTAATGGATCTGTGTCTCCCTTCCTTCCTTCGCTGAAAAGGATTTTACAGGTAAGGTCTTACCAAAATCCGTCTTTTTCTCGTTTTACCCTATAGCCTATTTACACTCCACTTCTCAGCAGCTCTCGTTTATAATCTTTCAGTGTAAATGCATATTAAGTCTCAGCATTGGCTTACCCTGCCTGTTCTGTAGAGATTCTCAGCAGCCATCTTATTATCATCACAGACAGGATTAAAATAAAAGGTAACATCTTGTCATATAGATAATACAGGATCCACCATTCACAAAAGGCGATGGTCTCAGCTGACCTTCTCCCCCCTCTCTGCACAATGACCTCTGCACAGGTCAGAGAGCATGCCTATAACCCAGTGAACATCCACAGTCTAAAGTGGTCCATATATCCACTGTAAGGCTTATCAGCTCAGGTAATATTGCCGCCTGATCATTTAGAGAGAATACAATTAGAAAAATCTTGACAATCAGAAATTAAAAACCTATTGATAAAAAAGAATATAAATGTCTGGTTTTAATAATTACAGAAATTTCTAGCTGATATATTCCTTAACATGATCAACACTCGTATAAGACGTAGATAGTACTCGGACCTCACAAGTGACCGTGGTCAGATAGTATTTAATCTAAATCACAATTAGTCAGGAAGCAGGAAACCACTAGAATAAAATTCCGCAAGTACAACAAACGTGATTGTATATTATCATGTCACTGAATTTTGGGTCTTCTATCCTTTGGATTACGAGCTCGGAGAGAATGAAGACACAGGACAGGATGTTTGTGTCTAAACATACTCTAAAAACTTTATTACAAAACACAGGGCTAATATACACCCTAAAGGCAGGAAACGGATTTGCCATATATGGTTCGATTATACAGTTTTGCTGAACAAGCGAAAAAAACTAGTTTCTGTATGCTTTAAAATATTTAATTAGACTTATCTAGTTAGCAAGGTCATTTCATCTTTCTGCAAGAACACATTATTGCTACAAGAAGAAACATCTGGCCAGGGAGAATCACGTTATCTTTTTAGCAAGGACACGCTATTGATACAAGAAGGAACATTTCAGCTTGCTGTTTTTTTACCTAAAATAACTGTCAGACTTATATAGCATAGATGGGGCCTTTAAACTTGAGGGACTCCATCTTCTGCTATAACATTCCATCCTTTTGTTCCTTCATTTATCAATACGAATTTCTATGTTTTCTTTTAGTACAACGCTGAATACACATTAAAAAAAGCTTAAAAACCAAATAAACCGCAAGACACATTAGCAAAACCTGTAAAATAGCTTGTACTATACCAGCCAACCACCCACCAATACCTTTAAACCAATTTGCGGGATTTAGAAAGGAAAATCTCTGTGTGGAATTATTGGCCAAAGTATCTGAACAGTTCACTCAAAAGTTTATCTCTTCCCATGAGACTGGGACAGCGAGAAAGGGTATGCTAGTGGACGTCACAGGGGCATGTGTACATATCCAACAATTAGCAATGGTCTGGTTTTGCTCCTTTAGTCCATCGATTAGAGCAAGATGGTGTCTAATGAATCTATTGTCGTCTCCATCCATGGTGCCTAACCTAGTCCATGCACCTGTGGTCGCAAGGATGCAGGTAAGTATAAACAATGTCATCAGTCTTTGTCCGCTGGTTCTCCTAGTATCTTTTTGCAATGGGACGCGTGGATCCAGGTCTCTTTTCCCTCTAACTTAACGGCTGTGCTTGTGGTCAGCAGAACTTGAAAGGGTCCATCAAACCGTGGATCTAGGCTTTTCCTCACGTGTCTTTTTATAACCACCCAGTCTCCAGGTTGCAGCGTATGGCTGCTAGAGTCTTGATCTGGATCTGGAAGAGAACTGAAGACATTATCATGTACTTGCTTAATCTTTTTGTGTAAAGTCCTCACATAGGAACTTAGCACATGGTTGTTCATTTCTAATGCTTGCGGATAGAAACACCCTAGGCTGGGTACGTTGCCAAACAATATCTCATATGGAGAGAGTCCAGTCTTTCTATTAGGCGTGTATCTTACTGAAAACAGAGCAAGTGGTAAACAGTCCGGCCATGGTTTTCCTGTCTCAGCCATGGCTTTCTGAATTTTTAATTTCAATGTCCCATTCAGTCTTTCCACTTTACCACTACTTTGTGGGTGATATGGGGTATGGAATGCTTGTTGAATTCCTAGAGCTGACATGACTTCATTCATTATTTCACCTGTGAAGTGTGTACCTCTGTCACTCTCAATTACCTCTGGTACCCCATACCTGCAGACCACCTCCGCAAGCAGTTTCTTTGCGGTTGCCGCAGCCGTGGCTTTGGCAATCGGGAAAGCCTCTGGCCATCCTGAGAACAAATCAATACAAACCAACACATATTCCCATGATCCTGACTTTGGCAGCTGAATATAATCAATTTGCAGTCTCTCGAATGGATAGAGGGGCCGGGGGGTGTGTTTGGGTGGTGTTTTAACTACTCTACCCTGATTATATGTAGCACATATCATGCACCCTTGTACCAGGTTTTCAATACAGGTGGAGAATCCTGGTGCCACCCAATGTTTCTGCATCACACTCATCACACCCGTTTTAGATTGGTGTGTCGGCCCATGTAGTATCTGGGCAGCTGCTGGGTACAGTGCCCTTGGAAGTCATCGTCGTGTCCCTTTCCCCCATACCCCATTTGCTTCATTCAGGCATGCACCTTCCTTTAACCACTTATCAACCTCCTCCTTTTGAGCCTGAGCCTGCATTTGGGATAAGATGTCCTCCGACACAAAGGGGTTTTTAGGGGCACTTAACTGACGTACTGTTGACCCTTGTTGCGGCTTACAGGCTGCTGTTTTTGCCGCTGCATCTGCCATCGCATTTCCTCTGCTTACCTGGTCGGTGCGTCTGGTATGTGCTCTTACCTTTATGACAGCTACTTGTTTAGGTAGTTGTAGCGCATCAATTAACTGCTGGACCGCATCAGCATTCTTAATGGGGTGTCCTGCTGCCGTCAGGAAACCTCTTGACTTCCATATTGGACCAAAATCATGCGATATACCGAATGCGTACCTAGAATCTGTGTAAATGTTAACAATACTACCTTCCGCTAGTTTACAGGCCTCGGTTAGGGCCCTAAGTTCAGCTTCTTGAGCCGACTGGTGTGGGAGCATTGGTTCTGCCTTGATTACTGCATTGAGGGAGACAACTGCATATCCAGTATGGAAGGTACCTGAATCGTCCTGATGACGGGATCCATCTACAAAAAATTCAAAATCTGCATTTTTGTAATTCATGTTCAAATCCAGTAGGTAAACCTGCCGTTTCTTGTGCCATCATTTGTACACAGTCATGAGGAACTTCCTCTCTTGGATCTTCCTTAAAAAGCACAGTACCTGACTCCTCCTTTAGATCCGAGAGAGGTAACAAAGTTGCTGGATTCAGGGTAGTACACCTCTGTAAAGAAACATTGGGAGGCATTAACAGTGCACATTGTAACCTGAGATGACGTGCTGCTGAGAGGTGAGCGGGTTGCACTTGATTCAATATAGTGTAGACATCATGAGGTGTTAGAACGGTGAGCGGGTGGTCAAGAACAATGTCTGCGGATTTATGGAGTAATAGTCCAACAGCATGCAGAGCACGTACACAGGATGGTGCACCTCTGGCTACCGCATCCAATCTGCCACGAAAGTAGGCAACAGGTCTCTGATTATCACCGTGTGTTTGAGTTAAAACTCCTGCTGCATGTCCAGCTTGTTCATGAAGGTACAGAGTAAATGGGAGCTCATAATTAGGGGTACCCAAAGCTGGAGCGGCCAAAATACGGTTCTTGAGAGAATAAAAACAGTCTATTGCCTCTGATGTTAGTACAAAAGGTGTTGGGGTAAGACAGTCATAGAGGGGCTGCATTAAAACAGAGATGGCATGAATCCACTGTCTGCAATAGGAAACAAGTCCAAGAAAAGTTCTGAGGGCTGCAACATTAATGGGGACGGTGAATGCCTGTACTGCTTGTTTGCGTGCATTTGTTAAATGACGAGCTCCTGGTGTAATGCAATGTCCCAAAAAGGTGACTGAAGATTTACAAAACTGAAGCTTATCTTTCGATGCCTTGCAGCCAGCGTGATAGAGAAACAACATAAGCGATATAGTTGCACTATGACATTGTTTCCTGGAGGGGGCACAAATGAGCAGGTCATCGACATATTGCAGAACAACGATATGTGGTTCAGACCATCCCTCCAGTATTTCCTGCAGGCTTGCAGTGTACATTGTGGGTGAATTCTGGGCACCCTGTGGCAACACTGTCCATGTATATTGACTACCCTGGAATGTGAAAGCAAACAGGTACTGGCAGTCAGGATGTAATGGTACACTGAAAAATGCATTTGCCAAATAAACCACTGAAAAGCAAAGAGAATTAGAAGGTATCTGTGACAGAAGAGTATGCGGGTTGGGCACAACTGGTGTTAGAAGTTCTGTGGCTTTGTTAACCAACCGGAGGTCATGGACCATTCTATATGCGGCTGGTTGTCCTGGCACGCTCTTTTTCTTTACTGGGAACAGGGGAGTGTTGCAAGGGGACTGGGTTTTGACTAGGACTCCTCTCTGTAGTAATTTTTGGACCTGCTGGGCTATGGCATTCTCCTGAGCCGAGCTAAGGGGATACTGCTTCTGTTGAGGCAAGATGGCTCCTGGTTTTAATTTCACCATTACTGGTTGAACTCTTAACCTACCAACATCTGTTTTGCCTGAGGCCCAAAAATCATGTGGTACAGCCTGCTCCAATATCGGGGGAAACTCATTTGTCTCTTCTATGCTGGCAATATCTAGTGACATAATTTTGCAAAGGGTACTTGGTTTTAAACCTGGGGTCATGGTGACAGTGCCATCGGGATGATACTCAATATGTGCTTGTAATTGGGACAACACATCATTTCCCAAAAGGTTACATTGGCCTCGGGGCGATACCATGAGCTGGCTATGTACAGTAGCTCCTTGAATTTGCAGGGGAATTCTTTTAGTGACAGGAAGCAGGACAGACGGGGAATTGAAGGGGGTGGCAATGACATGATGTGAAAAATCAGTGTCAGTATATGGCCAATCACCTTGCGTAATTACTGAATTGTCGGCCCCCGTATCTACTTGGAAATCGATTTCATGTCCCCCTGGTAGGTTCACCTGCACTATACAACTGGGAGTTGGGGGTAAGGAGATGAGGGGGTTCATGTGCAAGCTTCCCTCATCCTATGGGGGCGTTGTTTGGTCGGCTGGAGGACCCGTACTCTGAGCATTTGGATACGGGTTGGTCCTACAGTTCTTTCTAAAATGTCCTGGCTTTTTACATCCGTAACATAGTCTCTGTCCTTCTCCTTCAGTCTGTCCTCTGCCTCTGTTGTTTCTGGGGGTCGTCTCTACTATATGTATTCTGGCATCTCTTTTTGCCTGCGCTATGTCATGCTGTGCCCCCTGAGCTATTCTAGCTAAATCTTCTGCCTTCACTGATCTCCAGTCCGGTCTACTTGCTTTTACCTTCTCTGCAATCTCTTTCTTTAGTCCATTCATGAAAGCACTTGCTAATACCCTCTCACTAGTCTTATTCCCGGGGTTGAACCCCATTTCTGACCAGGTTTTCTTTGATGCATAGAAATAATCCTTAGGATCTTCCTCCTTTCCCTGCACTCTATCTTCTAGTGTAACTTGCTTTTCTGCTTGCCTGTCTTGACATGCTTTTACCAACGCTGCTGCGAATAGGACTCCAGCTGCTGCATCATTAGATTCTGCATCTACGGGTCCGGTCCTATTGGCATACTGTTTTTTTGTCTCATCTATCAACCTATCATAGCGGGCTTCATCTGCCAATTTTCCCTTAATTACCCCCTGCAGATCTATTCTAGTGGCATGATACGTATCCTGTATGGTGGTGATCATTCTAGCAAAACCCATAGGGGACTGGGATGGATCTGGCAGCTGGGAGATCAGTGCCAACTGCTCTGAAGGACTCCATGGTCTATACATTAACATTGTACGAGCTTCCTGACCTGGAACCACTGCATCCCCCCCTGCTGCTGCTGGTGCTCCTGGCACAACTACCGTCCTCATTGGGAATAGACTAGCTGGGTGGGGTCTCGGTCCTCCACATGCCACACAGATGTCTACTGTCAAGGGGTTCTGTTGTCCACATCTGGGGCAAACCCAACATTTAGGTTCCTGGGAATTCTGGTACTGGGGTGGGGGTGACGTCGGGAGCGGACAGGGAGGAAAATCTGTCATTCCAGTTTTTGTCAGTCTGTAACGTCCGTCTCCTAATTCTTCAATCTTTCCTTCAAAATAAGCGCATGCATTCATCCATACATCTACTGTCTTCAACAGACCCTTATCTTTCAACCATCCATGATAGGAGTTAAAGAAGGATTTCCATTTCTCTCCATTCATCTCTCCATTCTCATTCATTCCCGCTTTACACAATATTTTGTCAATTCCAATCAGTGCCTGTTTCCCTTCTCTGCGTACCACTAAGTCTTTGGCTATAATGCCTTCCTTGGCATTTTGGTTCCCCATTTTTTTCGGTTCTCCTCACCTAGAAGAGACTCCTCAGTCACTTAGACAATGGGCCACAAAGGTTTCTGAACCATTCCACTACTAGCCTCTCTAGGACTTATACGCCAACCAGAAAAACAGACCAAAAACATCAATCCCGGGACACATCCACAACACAATCATCGGATCCATACTTTCATTAAATTCTCCAAAGGATAGAAGGCAGGACTGTCAATTTATCTGAGGGATTCTACTGGTTCAAAGGGACCTGAGCCAGACAACAATCTGTTGAATTACCTGGGGAGCCGACCGCTCGGGGGTGAGGGAGTCTCTTCTATGCAGTGATATAATTAGGTAGAATATAACAGTTATTCTTACCTCAGCGCTGTATATATCACCAACAGAGAGCTTCACTCGTCCCACGTCTCGGACCGGTCGAGCACCCTTGGGTAGATTAACTCAAGGTCCCTGTTCGAGGCGCCAGCTGTCGTCACTGAATTTTGGGTCTTCTATCCTTTGGATTACGAGCTCGGAGAGAATGAAGACACAGGACAGGATGTTTGTGTCTAAACATACTCTAAAAACTTTATTACAAAACACAGGGCTAATATACACCCTAAAGGCAGGAAACGGATTTGCCATATATGGTTCGATTATACAGTTTAGCTGAACAAGTGAAAAAAACTAGTTTCTGTATGCTTTAAAATATTTAATTAGACTTATCTAGTTAGCAAGGTCATTTCATCTTTCTGCAAGAACACATTATTACTACAAGAAGAAACATCTGGCCAGGGAGAATCACGTTATCTTTTTAGCAAGGACACGCTATTGATACAAGAAGGAACATTTCAGCTTGCTGTTTTTTTACCTAAAATAACTGTCAGAATTATATAGCATAGATGGGGCCTTTAAACTTGAGGGACTCCATCTTCTGCTATAACAATCATTAGGCTATATTTAGTAGCTTTACCGAGAATTCTATAATAAAGGCTCAGTGGTCAATGTTCTCGTGTATAAAACATTCACATAACATAAAA
This sequence comes from Phyllobates terribilis, assembly GCF_046119375.1. Lineage (NCBI taxonomy): Eukaryota > Metazoa > Chordata > Amphibia > Anura > Dendrobatidae > Phyllobates > Phyllobates terribilis. The sequence continues at coordinate 5,177,334 of NW_027362834.1, read as the reverse complement.
ATAAGTAACAATGCATAACACTGACGTGGTAAATATAAAGCTTCCTCCTAAAAGGAAAACCCCACGCGGGGAGAGGACCACATCTGAAGACTCGACAATGACACATTATGATGGAATGATCATCTCGGAGCTTCTCCTGCTGAGCCTTCACCTCTTTCCAGGACATCGAGGAAAAAAAGAAAATACCTGACTATTCAAGGAACCATTCCTAAATAATTCTTAGTATTCTGGGATATTTGGCTGCATCCATTCTTTATGGAAATAAGGATCTACAAAAGCCAAACTGTTGTAAAATGCAGCAAATGTTCTATTGTGTGGTATACTGGGATCTATGGGGGCTTCAAACTCTGGGGTGACCATTATAAAGCAGCACAGAGCCCATTGTATAAACTCTACTGGTATATTTAGCTGTATTAGAACCAAAATATCTAACTGAAGGCCCACCATACATATTAGACTAATGTTGACCTATCCCACCGATATTGACAGATTCAGCTGAAACTCAAATGTGTATGGGGGCCCAGACAACTGATTGTTGGGGAAGTTAAAGGGGTATTCCTATCTCCAAGATCCTATCCCAATATGTAGTAGGTGTAATAATAATATTAGCAAATACCTCCAATTAGAAATGTAGTATAGTCCTTCTGATTAGCAATGTTGCTTACCCCATGTGCAAGGCATTGCAGTAGCTTAGGCATCCATGGTTACGACCACACATAGTTACGCTTAGTGGTCGTAACAATGAATACCTAAGCTACTGCAATGCCCTGCACATGGGGTAAGTGACATAGCTAGTCAGAAGAACTATCCTACATTTATAATTGTAGGTATTTGCTAATATTATTACACCTACTACATATTGGGATAGGATTTTGGAGATGAGAATACCTCTAAAGTGTCCGACATGTCCGATTTTGAACTATTGATCCTTCTGTTTCCCTGGAGATAGCTTATCACCAAAGATGTAGGACTGCGGTTCTCTTATAGAGAACACAGAGACACTCGGCTGAAGTACTCTTGTGTATGGGACAACGCTTTACTGTTGGAATTGCTGTGGCATATGAGAGGAGACTGACTATGAGCATCACTATCACGGTGAAAATATTTAGGATTTTTAAAGTCCTAATTTTAGGAGGTCCAAGTCCTAAAAAAATATTATTAACCAGGAACAATGTATTATTTAGAAAAAGACTCATCCATCGCCTGATTGGATTGTTTATAGTCATCTCATCTGCCCATGTAAACAGGACGTGCTGCCGACAATAAGCAACCATCTTGGTACACTTTGTATCGGCCCTTTTGAAAAGGCTTTATATGAGCACCGGTGGACTTGTTAGTGGGGCTGTGGCCTGACGCTGATGATTGGCCACACTATCTATCAGTATTCGGTCAGTATTTTTTCTCAGGAGTGGGAGCCAAAACCAGGTGAGGAACAATCAGAGAAACGGTCTAATAGAAACAAGTCACCAATTCTGCATTTATCACCCACTCCTGGTTTTGGCTCCCACTCCTGAGAAAAAATACTGACTGATTACTGGCCGTGGCCTCAGGCCACAAGTCCACAGTGCATGACCGTGCTCATTCATGTGTATTTGTACATGTGAGATCTGAAATGAACGTGAACGACTGTGACCTGTTTGGTGAGATAAAGGTTACTGACGCACTTGATCTAAACTTAGTCCCGCAGTCCGGCTTCACCCATTTTTTTCCTACAGATCATATTACCTGAACTTATCATGTGTCTTCCCAGGCTGTAAACAGAGAGGAGGCAGTACATTGTAAAGACGAGGCCTACAGCGTCCAAAGCCCAAACCCGAGAAGCCAACAACTAATCTGTCATGTGTACAAATACATTCCACCCCTCTGTTATCCTGATCAGACAAGGAGCTCACATGGCTCATTACAGGACGGGACGGAAATTCTCTTAAAGTGATCTACACCTCCGACATTAAATGTGACGATACGTTTCTAATGTCTAGACGGAGTGAGCCGTCTTTCTTTTTGACGAAGAAGAAGCCTGCTCCCGCCGGGGAGGTAGATTTCCGGATAAATCCCCGGGCCAGATTCTCCTCAATATATTCAGACATGGACCGGGTCTCAGCAGCGGACAAAGGGTAAAAACGCCCACGGGGAGGAGTAGCGCCAGGTATCAGGTCGATTGGGCAATCGTATGGTCTATGAGGGGGTAATGTCTCTGCTTCTCTTTTATTAAAGACATCCGCATAAGACCAATAGGGAACCTGTAGGCCGGGTAGATTGGCTGGGGTAGGAGAAGGACAGGCAGGAAGAACGGGAACTAAACAAGTCTTATGGCAGTCCTCTCCCCAGCGAAGGACTTCTCCGGTCTGCCAATCAAGCATGGGTGCATGTTTCTGGAGCCAAGGTAGGCCTAGCAAGAGGGCGTGAGAGAGTCCAGGCAGAACATGGAAGAAGATGCTCTCAGAGTGCAGCATTCCCACCTGCAGAGTTATGGATTTGGTGATGAGTTGAATGGGATGCGGTAAGAGACCCCCATCCACGGAGGCGACAGATAAGGGTACAGCCAGGGGTTTGGTGGGAATGTGGTATTTCTCTACCAGGGATAGAGAAATGAGATTTCCGGCAGCTCCAGAGTCAAGTTGAGCTAGTTCACAGAAACTGTTCTCCCCGCAGATGATAGAGACCGACAGCATCAGAGATGGAGAGGGTTTACTCTTGTCTAGGACGACCTCTCTGAGCGATCCTAGACACAGGTGTTTCCCGACCTCTCCGGGCAGGAACGGATCCGGTGCTCCTTACTGCCACAGTAGAAGCAGCTCCCCTCGGCACGGCGTAATTCTTGACGGGTTTTGACCATCTTGGTCTGGTCGACCTGCATAGGCTCGGGTGAGTGCGCCTGAGGAGGAACGGAGGAAGTGACGGGTTTCTGAAAGGTAGGGGCAAGGCGTGGAAACCTCCTCTCACGGGTGACCTCTTTGGTGCGCTCCTGGAACCGGATGTCAATCCGGGTGGCGAGTGTTATTAAGTCGTCGAGAGTGGTAGGAATGTCCCGACCGGCGAGTTCATCTTTAATACGGCCGGACAGACTCTCCCAGAAGACGGACACCAGGGCGTCGTTATCCCAGGCAAGCTCCGAAGCAAGGGTACGGAACCGTATGGCATATTAGCCCACGGTGAGACTTCCTTGACGGAGGCATAGTAGAGATGAGGCGGATGAGGTCTTCCGTCCTGGTTCGTCGAAGACTTTCCGGAAAGACGTGAGAAAGGCTGGCAGGTTGGACACCAGGGAATCTCCTCTCTCCCATAGAGGATTTAGCCAAGCCAGCGCCTCCCCCGTGAGATGGGACATGATGAAGGCTACTTTGGCTCAGTCGGTGGAAAACTGATGTGCCAAAAGTTCGAAGTGCAGAGTGCACTGGTTAGTGAAGCCCCGTGCCTGACCGGGATCTCCGCCAAAACGAGGCGGGGCGGAGAGACGGGGACCGGGAAGGGATGCTATGGTATTGCTGTGCAGCGGCGGCGCCGGGGTAGTAAGTGTGCGAGTGGAAGCAGCTCCCGATGAGACAGTCAGTGTGTCCAGGCGAGAGTTAACACGTCCACACGTCGTCCAACAGCCCAACATGGATGATGAGAAGCTGCAGGACGTCACATAATCCGCGATATTCAGGCAGAGAACACAAACCGCAATGTGCTGCCACTGACATCTTCATCAGCTCAAGAGGAGGCGACTGTGTAAGAACATCACCGTTTTGTTTTCCCCCCTGAATATCGTGGATTATTAGATGACTGATGTTCTGCTACTTTTTCTTTTTGAAGTTGTCTACACACATAATGGCTGCAGAGGACTGAGAGAAAGTCCATAGGGAACAAAAGAGAAGTCGGGAACAGAAGGGGAGACGAGGGCTGAGCCACTTACACAGACAGAAAGCTGAGGAGGACATGTTATTACTCCAGGATCTGCTCCATTCATTCCTTATGTGGCATCCAAGTGCTGAGCTCGGCTTTTTCCAGAGCCCCATAGAGAATGAATGGAGCTGCAGTTGTTCCCTGACTTTCCGTTCCTTCCCGATCAGACGATGGTTCGCAGTGGTCAGACCCCACGATCAGTAAGTGATCACTGAGCCTGTGGATAAGTGATAACTAAAGTTGACAAATCCCCAGGCCCGGATGGGATACACCCGCGAGTACTGCAGGAATTAAGTAATGTCATAGATAGACCATTATTTTTAATCTTTAAAGATTCCATAATAACAGGGTCTGTACCACAGGACTGGCGTATAGCAAATGTGGTGCCAATATTCAAAAAGGGGACAGAAACCGAACTTGGAAATTATAGGCCGGTAAGCTTAACCTCTACTGTGGGAAAAATCCTGGAGGGTTTCCTAAGAGATTCTATAATAGAGTATCTGAAGAAGAATAGCCTCATGACCCAATATCAACATGGGTTTACAAGGGACCGTTCCTGTCAGACTAATCTGATCAATTTTTATGAGGAGGCAAGTTCTGGACTGGACCAAGGAAATGCAGTGGATGTTGTGTATATGGACTTTTCAAAAGCTTTTGATACGGTTCCACACAAAAGGTTGATACATAAAATGAGAACAATGGGGATAGGGGAAAATATATGTATGTGGGTTAACAATTGGTTCAGTGATAGGAAACAAAGGGTGGTTATTAATGGAAAACACTCAGACTAGGTCTCATTTAACAGTGGGGTACCACAGGGGTCAGTATTGGGCCCCCTTCTTTTTAACATATTTATTAATGACCTTGTAGGGGGCATACAGAGTACTATTTCAATATTTGCAGATGACACTAAACTCTGCAGGGTAATCAATACAGAGGAGGACAATTTTATATTACAGGAGGATCTATGTAAACTAGAAGCTTGGGCTGATAAATGGCAAATGAGCTTTAATGGGGATAAATGTAAGGTAATGCACTTGGGCAGAGGAAATAAAATGTATAATTATATGCTTAATTGTAAAACACTGGATAAATCTGTCACTGAAAAAGACCTGGGTGTATTGGTGGACGACAAGCTCATGTTTAGTGGCCAGTGTCAGGCAGCTGCTGCAAAGGCAAATAAAATAATGGGATGCGTTAAAAGAGGCATAGATGCTCATGAGGAGAAGATAATTTTACCTCTATACAAGTCATTAGTGCGACCACACTTAGAATACTGTGTACAGTTCTGGTCTCCGGTGTATAAGAAAGACATAGCTGAACTAGAGCGGGTGCAGAGCGACCAAGGTTATTAGAGGACTGGGGGGTCTGCAATACCAAGACAGGTTATTACACTTGGGGTTATTTACTGTGGAAAAACGAAGGCTTAGGGGTGATCTTATTACTATGTACAAGTATATGAGGGGACAGTACAAAGACCTTTCTACTGATCTTTTTACTCTGAGGCCAGAGACGGGGACAAGGGGGCATCTTCTACGTCTGGAGGAAAGAAGGTTTAATCATAATCACAGACAGGGATTCTTTACTGTAAGAGCAGTGAGACTATGGAGCTCTCTGCCTCATGATGTTGTAATGAGTGATTCACTAATAAAATTTAAGAAGGGCATGGATTCCTTTCTTGAAAAGTATAATATTACAGGTTGCAAAAACTAGATTCCATGATAGGGCGTTGATCCAGGGAACTAGTCTGATTGACAGCCCGGGTACCACGTCTCCGGATAAATCTCCACCTTGTGAGCTGCTTCTTGTGCAGCAGCCCCATGCAAGTCGCTCCGCTCTCCTCAGCCAGCTCCTGCTGAAGACTGAGCTCCTCTGCCCAATCTAGGAGCCCAATAGCCCTGATCACACCAGTGGTAGCCCAGTGCTGCTGGGGGGGGCAGGGCTAGATCCGATTTACAGATAGCAAACTAATCAGCCCTAGATATTTCTAATAGCTGCAGAGCAGGCGACATAACTCTGACCGGTGTCCTCATAGACCTCTCCTCAGCCGGGACTAATAAGAGCAGTAAGATGGCCGTCATGGGGTCCATTGTTAGATCTCGGCTGCCATAGAAACTCATCGGCACCATGATCGCGCCTCCCTCTCCGGTCTTAAGTGCCTAAATGCTGTGAAAGCCACTGACTGTGTCATATAAGGGGTTAAGCTGCCAGGATCAGTGTTGGCTCCACTGCTGGCGCCTGAGGCAGGAGCGGGACTGTGTTATACCGCCACACGACTGCCGCAGATCTTGTAAGAGTCCTGACTGCACCTGCCTGATGATAATGTGTCCTATAACGCGGGTCCTGGTACCAGACTGCCCTTTACATATTAATCACTAGCAGGGAACCAGTTACTTACAGGTTCTAGTTTCTGATGTGTTTCCAGGACCTGTAGTTATCAACATTTTACCCTTAAGGCCCAGTTATAATATTACTGCAACACTCTCACTACATATGAGCATCCTGTACCTGTATACCTGCCCTGTGTGCGGCGCAAAAGTATATAACAAAATGTGTGTACACAAATACCTATCTCCTGAATGGTATTACTGCTAGATCTCCTGTACATAGAAATATGAGGTTCTTAGCGCACACTTTGAGCAAATTGTGCGAGCCCATCTGCCACCGTCAAGGCGACCTCTTCAGATGGGTCCCTACACTAACACTACACTAACTTACTAACTGGGACCACCATTTTTAATGTTTATTATTACTGTACTAATGCAATCAATTGTACCTGTTATAATTCATTTTTTAATTAGTTTTATAATTTTTTATTACTCTTGTGTTTATGATAATGGTATTACTAAAATCCCTATACTTAGTGTTGATCCAGAAGAAGGCAAAAACCCCAGGACACCTTCAGCCAATTTGTGTCACAGGGGAAAAATTCCTTCTTGACCCCGAGAAAAGGCGATCAGTCCTAGGACCCTGGATCAAATCTAATAATGTTATTACTAGTTATTAATAATTCTTATTAATATTACACAACTAATTGTACTGCTACTGCAGTTATTAGTATTTTAATTTAGGTTTTTGTACTTTTTATAGATTATATATTATTTATGTCCTGCTATCTTATTACTTTGCTATTCTAACTTTTCTATAACTACTTAAAATAATCAAAACAACACTATAATTATTTTTATATTCTTACTATTATTAACATCCTGCTATCTTATTACAGTATTATTCTACTTTCCTATCACTACTAATACTACCCTATACCTAGAGTGTTGATCCAGAAGAAGGCAAAAACCCCAGGACACCTTCAGCCAATTTGTGTCACTGAGGAAAAATTCCTTCTTGACCCCGAGAAAAGGCGATCAGTCCTAGGACCCTGGATCAAACCTAATAATGTTATTATTAGTTGTATAATTAATATATTACTTATTGTACTACTGGAGTTATTTTAATTTATGTTTTTATTTTTATAAATATAGCTATTTAATATTCTTCTTATTATTAATAACCTGCTATATTTTTACATTATTATTATTCTTTCCTATCACTACTAATACTACCCTATAACTACAGTATTGATCCAGAAGAAGGCAAAAACCCCTGGACACCTTCAGCCAATTTGTGTCACAGGGGAAAAATTCCTTCTTGACCCCGAGAAAAGGCGATCAGTCCTAGGACCCTGGATCAAACCTAATAATGTTATTATTAGTTGTATAATTAATATATTACTTATTGTACTACTGGAGTTATTTTAATTTATGTTTTTATTTTTATAAATATAGCTATTTAATATTCTTCTTATTATTAATAACCTGCTATATTTTTACATTATTATTATTCTTTCCTATCACTACTAATACTACCCTATAACTACAGTATTGATCCAGAAGAAGGCAAAAACCCCAGGACACCTTCAGCCAATTTGTGTCACAGGGGAAAAATTCCTTCTTGACCCCGAGAAAAGGCGATCAGTCCTTGGACCCTGGATCACACTGCTATTCTACCTACTACTATTACTACTGTTATTTTATTACTATTTTATTTATTTCTTACAATTATCACTAGTATTATTACTCTTATTACACTAATACTGATACACTACCACTATATTACACTATCCTGCTGTTATTTGGTGGTCTGATACTTACCAGCCGGTATTGCCGTATGTGATGTTATCGGCAGAGAGGTTCCAGCAGGATGGTCCACATGATGTTCCTCTTTCCTCTCAAATACCGGTTGATGTACTGGCGGAAGTTGGTCTGGTTCTCCTTCTTCCTTCTTGTTGTTGGGATCGGTTGTCTTCTTTTCTGGCCTTTGGCCGTCACTTCCCCCCTAGGGATCTTGATGTGGAGTTTCATCTTCTTTGCTTTCTCTTCTTTCTCTTCTTTCTCTTCTTCCTCTTCATCCAGGTAGGCGCACAGTTCTTTTAGTGTCTTCTGTCTTAAATCCATGATGTCCAGCTTTATCTTCTTTGCTGCTTTCTCCTCTTCTTCCTTCTCTTCTTCCTCGTCTTCCTCTTCATCCAGGTACTTGCGCCGTTCTTTTAGTTCCTTGCGCCTTTCTTCCCTCTTCCTTTTCTCCCTGGCTTTATACTCTTCGATGCATCTTCTTTGGGCAATGGGGTTGGTCGGCATAAGGCGCTGGAAGAGAAGAGAAGAGATGAAGTTAGGAGGCTACAAGGAAGATCCGAATACACAGCTACCTTATAGAAGAGACCGTAGCGTTGCCCTGAGTCGTCTCACTGACCTCCTTCTTGTAGAGGGGAGAAGGGAGAAACTTCACACAATATGCCAGTCTCCTCAGCTGTTCCTCAGGACTGATGTAATCTGCAGAAAACACAACCAGATATTAGGAGCAATCCTCACCGTACAAAGAGGACGTATGTATGTTAAGACTGTCAGAAGGAGCTCACTGATGGATTCTCAGTTAACTAGTTCTGCAGCCAGCAATAGACAGTACAGCACAGAGGGTACAGGAGGCAAACTGTGCACAATTTTCAATAAAACTCAGAAAAATATTTACCACCAAGTATATGCATTAAAGGAAAGAAAATGTCCCCACAGATGAGTCTGTTTAATGAAAGCCCCAGAAAGCCATGTAACAAGAGTATAGAGAACGGTGAGTGAGTGATGGATACTACCGGGTCCAACGCTGGCAGAATACTCCATCCCCATGGTGTCCGCTGATATCTTCTCTTGTAGAAATGTCTCCAAAATCTATAAAACCTCAGGAGGCGTCAGCAGAGGGTTTGGTGATTGGCTGATATTTCTTTGGTCTTAGAAACATTGGCTATAAATAATTCGGGGGCTCTGCTGGGGAAAGGGCAAATTGGGAAATGTGTAGGATATTTACTGTTCTGTATCTGAGCTTCATTAAAGGGGAATTATCAGATGGAACAAGTCATCCCCTTATCCCTGGGCTCGGTGACGACTGATAGATCAGTGGGGTCCGACCGCGGGAAACTCCAGCAATCACCAAAAAAGGGCAGTGACCCCCATTAGAAGTGATCGCTGGATCCTTCCAGATGGGAGATGTGATGAGTGTGGCGCCCCCCACTGGTGTCTCAGCGTATCATGTGTTGGGGAATAATGACTTCTCCTCTGGTAAATGGGCTGATTCCTGTCAGTTGTGGTCGCTGAGTGCGTGTGATGGGATGTGGCTCCGTCCATTAGATTATATCACGTCTTATACCTAGAATCTCTCGCTGATCGCAGGTCTCTGTCTTCACACTCAGATGAGATGGAACAAACTGACCACATAGGAGGTTTTTTTTTTTTTTCAAATTCAAACCGAGCAATCCTATTGGCTGAGTATGACTGTCGTTACCATGGTGACAGAATGTTAAAGGGACAGAACATTAATAATGTATAATAGTGTATTTTATTACATATTTCACATAATAGTGGCTGATATATGGACCTGTACAGATAATACACTTCTATAACTCCTCATATTTTTCATACAGCAATTTGGTGGTGCTGCAGAGATATTTTGGGCGTAATATAACTTGTGCTGGCAATTGATCATCTATAAAGTAGTCTGGTAATGTATGTAATGGTCCTAAGATTGTGGTTTTATGTTCAATACAAATCTAAATATTAATCAGACGTCACTCCCTGCTATTTGAAGGGTTTTTGTCCCTTTCCCTATGTCAGAGTAGTATCACATATAGCTCGGATACGCTGCAGCCTTCAGAACAATGAGGTCAGTTGTGGCTTTCCCCTGCACATTCGGCCATTATATAAGTGACGGCAGCTGCGTTGTGTCCCTGCACGGCTGATAGCGTCGCTGTGCAGGGATTCAGTATGGTGGAGCTGGGGCTCTTTTCTTTTATGGGTCGATACAAGTCTTGTTCAGACATATAAATCTGCCTTGATTACATTGTAGAAAAGAAGGGTGACATTACAGGAGTTCCATACATTCTCAGTGTAAGATCAGTGGGGTCGGACCCCCGGCACCAGGGAGTATACAGAAGGAGCTTGTGAATGTCTTACTTTAGTGGTCTTGTAAGCTCCTCATCCCACACTTTTCCTGTATAGGACATATAGCTTTTCTGTATACATAACTCTTATGTAAAAACAACATCCTCCATGCACATTTCTGTAGGTTGCCTGATGGTTCAGGTGTAGTTACATCATTTTTTTCTACTGCCCGACCTAACAGCGTTAGCTTGCTCTTTTAGCAATCCAATTGTATTGTTTCACATTTGGGGCGATTGTGTCAGCGGCAGGTTTCATTGTGGGGTTATATAATGAGCACTATTTTTATAGGCTTATTTGGATATTATTGCCTTTGTGAATAGATACTTTGCTGCTGCCTTGCTCTTTATTATATTGTGGTGGGCAGTCTGTAGTCATATATTCAGATTTTCTGTGACTAGTTGGGCATATATATGTGAGGATTAACCATATCAGTACCTTGCAATGGTTTTGTTATTCATTGGGGCAATTGTTGCTTTTTAGTTGTTTTTTTTAACATGTCTTGTATGTTTAGTCTTTAATAAAATTCTATATTTTTGCTATTCCTTGGTGATCCCTGTCATTGCATCCTTTCTTTCTCCTTGTTTCTTTGCATCTCTATTATGTAGCTGCAGGGTTAGGGACGGCCGGTTCCTTGCAGGAATAGTTATCAGGACGGGTGCGGTTTCTGCTGTAAAAACTCATTCATGTGACCCATCAGTCATCACCCGATCAGCCGGGCAATGCTCAGCACAGGCCGCCGTCATCCCACTTCTCTACATCTATTATATAGATGACGCGCCCCTGGGCCTGTGTCGCGCTGCGTTGCGCACGCGGGAGCTTACCCGGAGCCGGATCGCTTGAGGGTTGTAGTCTCGTGGCGGGGACCCGGTCCGTGCCCAGGGAGTCAAACTGAGCGGCGATGTATCAGCGGTAGATGTGTACGACTACGCCACCCGTTGAATGCAGCTATGGAGCTGCCGCTGCAGGACAGTCCGCTGAGGCCGGTGGATGGATGGTGCAGCGTAGATGGTATAACCCCCAACGGGAGGGGTATGGCCTCAGGGCAGCAGATGTGGATGATGGGGGTAGCAGGAACCACTCAGAGACGGTGCGGTGTAATTCAGGGTCTTTACTGGTAACAACGATAGACCCTCCCGGAGTACTTGCTAGCGAACGGGGCCTGGTCAGTCCTTGAGCAGATGGGATCTCCCCTGGCCAGGCGGAGTTGTAGGCCTCCCAAACTGACTGTACTCTTCTGGCTACCTTGCTAGAAGCGGATATAAGTAGCCCACGTCCCTGAGTGTACCGTGTGGTGCTCACCCGTATGGCCGGTGACTCGGGGCCTTCTAATGGCTTCCGCTCCACGATGGCGGTGCTGGTCCCACGCGTGTGACCGTGCCTTCGGGTTTCTGGGCCTGAGGACCTGAAATCCCCTGCCGGTCGGCTGCTGCTGCTGGGTCAGAGTTAGTCCCCACAGCCTCGGACGCCGGGTCCGGTAAGAAATCTTCTCAGTCAGGGCGAGCTCTGCAGCTGCCAGCCCCTGGCTTGTAGTAGTATTGCTCCCACTGAGCTTCTGCTGTTTCTTCCTATGCTGCTTCTCTGTCTCTACTCTCCTTGACTGACTAACCCTGCTTCAGCCCCGGGTTTACATAGGGGAAGTTCTTCCCCTCCCAAGACTGGGCAGGAGGTGTGGCATGCACAGGATCCCTGACCAAAGGACCTCCCACCTGCTCTCAGACATAACATTACATTACTGTGGAAACCAGACCCCTGGGGTGCCACATTCCCCCCTAGTAAAATTTAGTACTCCGGGACTAAACATATTTTAGAAAAACATAACAAGATATAAACAATAATAATACAATAAGAAAACACATAACGATGGTTACGGCGTGTCCGCAACCGGGTGCAGTTTTGAAGAAAAGCAAGGTGTCCATTTCACCAAAACAGGGAGACGTAGCCAGGTAGGGGTCTGTCCTACCCCGAGTCCTTAACAGTCTCTAGTCCATCCTGGGTTACGTTCCAACTATGTACAAGGATTCCCGGTAATCCACCAAGGATTCCTAAAAGTAACTGGAAACACAAAATTATACACAAGCAACAATACACAGGTAAACATAAATAAAACAATTTATACACTTCAAATCCTCCAGCGTGCGGGTAACTGGCCTCTAGTGGCCCTAGTGGACCTACGGAGCTGACTGTCTGGCCCTGAACTACAGGGTGTAGGAGCTGTCAAGGGTAAACTGGGCAGCTGTCTACCGGCTCTTTGTCTCACTAGGGGTACGGCAGGCTCACTATAAGCAGAGGGTTGATCCTCCTGTTCTGCTTGTGTGGAGTCTTCTGCCTCCTGGACCGGCTGTTCTTCCAGCTCTACTTGTTGCTCCGTAGGTGCTTGGGATGCTGGTTGGAGGAAGGTGAGTACGGGTACCACAACTGCACCATTGACTTGAGTCCAAGACCGAGGGAAGTCCCCGAGCACAGTACAAACCATATCTTCCCTTTCCTCTACGGGTCGATGGTCTTCTTGTTCCTCTTCAGGGTTCCTCAGTTGTTCGGGACACTTCTTCAGGTGGTCCCGGGATACAATGGCTGTGGTTTCCCCTCCGTCTTTACTGATGGTACAAACCTTCGGGTTCTCGTGGCTTGAGGGCAGTACGGTGTACGGGTCCTTCTCCCACTGGTCGTCCAACTTGTGGAGCCGTCTCTTCCTCTTCAAGACCTGCTCTCCGGGTACCAGGGGAACAGCGGGAGCATACTGGTTGTAAGTTTTCTCTTGTCTTTCCCTAGCCTGACAGAGACTTCGCTCCACGCTCTCCTGTACTCTCCGGTACTGCTGCTGCCTCTCTGTGTCCCAGTCTGTTTCTGGTGAAGTGTCCTCGGGTGTCAGGACTCCCTTTTCCAGGTCAACAGGTAACTTACCAGGTCTTTCCCTCATTAGGTAAGCCGGGGTACAGTTGGTGGAACCTACCGGGATGTGGTTGTATAGGTCCACCAGATCGGGCAACTTCTCAGGCCACAGACTGCGTTCTTCCAGGGGCAACGTTTTTAGAAGATCCATTACCACCTGGTTCATTTTCTCACAAAGTCCATTAATTTGCGGATGGTAGGGTGTCGTCCTTATCTTCCGGCAGCCATACAGATTGCAGAATTCCTGGAAGACCTCCGCTTCAAAGGCAGGTCCCTGGTCCGTCAGCACTCGGTCCGGGTACCCGTGTGGACGGCAAAAGTGCTGCTGGAAGGCTCTAGCTGCTGTTTGAGCCGTTAAGTCCTTGACGGGGACGACAACCAGAAACCGGGAGTAATGATCCACGATGGTTAACGCGTAGACGTAGCCACTTCTGCTTGGGGTCAGTTTTACATGATCCAAGGCTACCAGTTCCAACGGTTGCCGGGTGACGATGGACTGCAGGGGAGTCTTCTGGCTGGCGCGGTCCTTCCTTCTCAGGTTGCACGGGCCACAGTCTCTGCACCACTTCTCAATGGTTCCCCTCATGCCTACCCAGTGGAATCGCTCGCGCAGCAGGAACTCCAGCTTCTTCCACCCGAAGTGTCCAGCTCCGTCGTGGTATGCCTCCATCACCATGGCTGCGTCTCTTTGTGGCACTACTACTTGCCAGAGTAGTTCATGCGTCCGGGAGTTAACCATTCTGCGGCACAACTTCCCCTTGTAAAGGAACAGTCGACTCTTCTCTGCCCATAGTTGTTTGGCTTCCTCCGGAGCGTCTGGTTCAAGGCAAGCCTCCGGGCGAGTCAGCATCTCCTTCACCAGTCGGACGGCAGGGTCGCTGTCTTGCGTTTCCTCCCAGTTGTAGTGAGGTAAGGGGTTCAACGTAACAGCCTGCTTACTCCTTACCCGGTGGGAATACTGGATAGTCCCATGACGGTGGAACGCAGGGAGTTCAACTTCTTCCAGTCCCTCCGGATCTTCTCCTTCGTCCGGCAGGTTGGGCATCCTGGACAGGGCATCCGCGTTGGTATTGGAGCGTCCGGCCCGGTATTTGATTGTGAACTCGTAGTTGGACAGACGGGCCATCCACCTCTGCTCCAGGGCACCGAGTCTTGCCGTGTCCAGGTGTGTCAACGGGTTGTTATCCGTGTACACGGTGAACCGGGAAGAAGCGAGGTAATGCTTAAAGCGCTCGGTGACTGCCCATACTACGGCCAGGAACTCTAGCTTAAATGAGCTGTAATTCTCGGGGTTCCTTTCGGTGGGTCGCAGTTTTCGGCTGGCGTAGGCGATTACTCGTTCCTTCCTCTGCTGGATCTGGGACAGTACGGCTCCTAGCCCGATGTTACTGGCGTCGGTGTAGAGGATAAAGGGCTGGCTATAATCCGGGTACGCCAGGATTTCGTCCCCCGTGAGGGCCATCTTCAGCTGGCGGAAGGACTCTTCTTCCAGCTCCTCCCATTTGAAGGGCGGCTTCTGGTTCTTGGCCTTCCGGGACTGGCCTATCAGGAGGTCCTGCATAGGTGCTGCCTTTTTGGTGAAACCGGGAATAAACCTTCGGTAGTAGCCTACCAACCCGAGGAACTGCCGCACTTCTTTTACGCTGGAGGGGCTTGGCCATTCCTTAATTGCGGTGATCTTATCAGGGTCGGGAGCCACTCCGTCAGCGCTCACCACGTGTCCCAGGTACTGCACCTTTGGTTTCAGGAGGTGACACTTGGAGGGTTTCACCTTTAGGCCGTAACTCGCCAGAGCCTCGAACACTTCCGCCAGGTGTTTCAGGTGGTCCTTATACGTCTTGGAATATACGATGACATCGTCCAGGTACAACAGGACCGTCTCGAAGTTTCTGTGGCCCAGACAACACTCCATTAGTCGTTGGAAGGTTCCTGGTGCGTTGCAGAGTCCGAACGGCATGCAGGTGAACTCGCTAAGTCCCATCGGGGTGGTGAATGCGGTCTTCTCCCGGTCCGCCTCTGCTACAGGAACCTGCCAGTACCCGCTAGTGAGATCCAAGGTAGAGAAGAAGTTAGCAGATCTTAAAGCAGCCAATGACTCCTCTATCCTTGGCAAGGGGTACGCATCCTTGTGTGTGATACGGTTGATTTTCCGGTAATCTACACACATCCTCATGGTGTTGTCTTTTTTTCTGACTAAGACTAGTGGAGCTGCCCAGGGGCTACAGCTATCCCTGATCACCCCAGCCTCCTTCATGTCTCTAAGCATCCCCTTGGCGTGTTGGTAGTGGGCAGGGGGTACGGGTCGATACCTCTCTTTTATAGGAGGATGGTCTCCCGTGGGGATGTGGTGTTCTACCCCCTTGACTCGCCCGAAGTCTAACGGGTGTTTACTGAACACTCTCTCGTACTCTTGAACCACCCGATAGACTCCTTGTTTCTGGTGTGCGGGAGTGGAGTCAGTACCCAGATGTAGTTGCTGACACCAGTCCTCCATGTTTTTCTTAGAGCCGTTACCTTCCTCCGGGTGAGATGGAGGCAAGGGTTCCACAGATTGTATAGAATTTTGGTTAATGGTATATAATTTGGCTAGCGTGGCATACCGGGGCAGGTACACTTCCCTCTCCCCGATATTTATTATGCGAACGGGCACCCTCCCATGGCGTACATCAACCACCCCCCGTGCTGTCAAAATGGTGGGCCTACTGTCCGAGTAAACTGGTTCTACCATTGCCTGGTAATCTCTACCTCTCAGACCAATAGCTGCCCGGCACCAAATCATCATTTCACTTTTTGGGGGCATGGCAATAGGAAAAGGGTCACACATTCTTACGCTACCAATCTCACCGCCGGAGAGTTCCACCTGTTGCCGTCGCATCAGTGCCCGGATCTCTTTCTGGAGCACCCGCTGCTCGCCGGAGCTGGCGTTCTTGGCAACCTGCTGTAAAAGGAAAATCACCTCTGCAAGACAATTTTCAATTACATTAGTTCCTAGAGTTATTTTTGGGTGACTCTCATGTTTGTCAATATCTACAATGATCAGTCCCTGTGCTGCCAGTTCGACTCTACCGATTTTGATGGTCACCTCTTTAAATCCGATCTATGGCACGGGCTGGCCATTGCTGGCGATGATACTCAAGTCGTCGTCAGGGTAGCGGGTAATATCCGAGTCATTCCAGTACTGCTTAAAGAGCACGTACGGGATGGTGGTGACCTGTGACCCGGTGTCCAGTAGGGCACTCATGGGAATGCCATCCAGTACCACAGGCAAGACTGGACGTCCTCCCACATATCTGTCGCGCCAGTTCGATGGGCCTGGTGATCTTTTTCCTGGGGGTTGGCCCTCTACCCCAGGTTGTGCCCGTTTAAAGAACAGTACCTTGCCATATGTCCGGGTTGATTGCAGCGGCGGCAGATGGGTCGTCCGTCCTCGCTGTATCGGTCACTGGGTCTTCCTCTGGCCGGTGGGGTCCTCCTTGGTCGACGCCACGGGATGTCCTCCGGTCCGGATGCCAGCTGGATCTTCCCTGGGGTGGAAGCCTGTAAAGACTGCACAGTTCGGGTTAGCGCAGCAACGCTCTTAGCTAGCTCTTGGACCTGATGGTGTAGGTCTGGAGCCGGGTCATTGTCCAAAGCCTGCGCATCAGCTCCCACAGGCCCTGCCGACAAGGGCGCCGCCTCCTGGTGGTAAGTGATAGCAGGGCGCTTGTGGGTCACAACGCCACCCGGTGCCGGTTCTCGGAGCACCCGGATGGCTCTGTCCTTGAACTGTGCAAAGCCCAGATGGGGATCCTGTAAGGCCATTGCCCGCAACTGGGTTCGGTGGGTATTACAATACAGTCCCTCTATAAACTGTTCGGTCAACAGCCTGTCCTCGTTTCCCACTCCATCAGGGTTGGTCTGCTTAATGGCCCTCAGGGCCTCTTGTAGGTTTAGTGCATAGTCCCTTATACTCTCATGCGCTCGCTGCTTGCACCCGTAGAATCTAAGCTTAATCTCGGCTGAGGTGCGGGTATCAAAGGTGTCCTTCAGCCGGGTTAGTATCCCTGTGACAGTCTTCCTCCCAGGTGGCCAGGATTTTACTTCCCTTTTGGCTGCCCCGGTTAGTTGGGCCACCAGGATGCTCACTTTTTGCTCTTCTGTGAGGGGGTACACCTGGAAGAGGCTATCCAGCTTTTCTCTAAAGTCATGCAGGGTATGTGACTCCCCTGAGTACTGGGGTAGCCAAGCTGCTCCCGGGATATAGGGCATGGTGAAGGGCATAACTGCAGCAGCGGTAGCGCTGGCGGGGGTTGAGGCAGTGAAGCTCTCCTCCGTATCCGACATCTTCCTCCCCCCTAGTGAACCGTGGCCTACCTTGTGATGATCCTCTTCCGTAGGCCGCGGCTCCGCAGTGGATCGTCAGGGTTGAGGACCTTCCGTCGCGCTCCTGTGACGTCGGCGTCTGCTGGGCTCCTTCCAGGACCTTACGCAACGTCCGGACGTGAGGCGGGGCTTCAGTTCTCGCGCGCTTTCGGAGTCCACGCCCCTCTTCTTCCCGCGCGGCGTCCTCAAGATGGCGTCCAATGGCGGGAAAACTCCACGGATGGCGGGAAGAAGGCAGAAGATGGCGCCGGATGGCGGGAAACTTCACCGATGGCGGGAAGAAGGCTGAAGATGGCGCCGGATGGCGGGAATCTTCACCACAGGTAAGTTTGAAAAGTTTCTTTTTCAGGCACGCAGTACCCGGTGGTTGCGGGCACGAAATCCTGCCGACTACGCCAAAGTTGACGCGCCCCTGGGCCTGTGTCGCGCTGCGTTGCGCACGCGGGAGCTTACCCGGAGCCGGATCGCTTGAGGGTTGTAGTCTCGTGGCGGGGACCCGGTCCGTGCCCAGGGAGTCAAACTGAGCGGCGATGTATCAGCGGTAGATGTGTACGACTACGCCACCCGTTGAATGCAGCTATGGAGCTGCCGCTGCAGGACAGTCCGCTGAGGCCGGTGGATGGATGGTGCAGCGTAGATGGTATAACCCCCAACGGGAGGGGTATGGCCTCAGGGCAGCAGATGTGGATGATGGGGGTAGCAGGAACCACTCAGAGACGGTGCGGTGTAATTCAGGGTCTTTACTGGTAACAACGATAGACCCTCCCGGAGTACCTGCTAGCGAACGGGGCCTGGTCAGTCCTTGAGCAGATGGGATCTCCCCTGGCCAGGCGGAGTTGTAGGCCTCCCAAACTGACTGTACTCTTCTGGCTACCTTGCTAGAAGCGGATATAAGTAGCCCACGTCCCTGAGTGTACCGTGTGGTGCTCACCCGTATGGCCGGTGACTCGGGGCCTTCTAATGGCTTCCGCTCCACGATGGCGGTGCTGGTCCCACGCGTGTGACCGTGCCTTCGGGTTTCTGGGCCTGAGGACCTGAAATCCCCTGCCGGTCGGCTTCTGCTGCTGGGTCAGAGTTAGTCCCCACAGCCTCGGACGCCGGGTCCGGTAAGAAATCTTCTCAGTCAGGGCGAGCTCTGCAGCTGCCAGCCCCTGGCTTGTAGTAGTATTGCTCCCACTGAGCTTCTGTTGTTTCTTCCTATGCTGCTTCTCTTTCTCTACTCTCCTTGACTGACTAACCCTGCTTCAGCCCCGGGTTTACATAGGGGAAGTTCTTCCCCTCCCAAGACTGGGCAGGAGGTGTGGCATGCACAGGATCCCTGACCAAAGGACCTCCCACCTGCTCTCAGACATAACATTACATTACTGTGGAAACCAGACCCCTGGGGTGCCACATTGACACTCCACAACTGCTCCTTCTCTTCAGAATTCAGAAAGATTTATTTTTTTATTTTTTTATTTCCGCAGCCATGCAGTGATGCTAGGTAGGTGCAGAGCTAAAGGGAAACCCACCTCAGAAGAAAATTCTAGGGTCCTGATCACTAGAGATGAGAGCTTAAAGGGAATCTGTCACTAGGTTTTTGCCATATATTCCGAGAGCAGCATGATGTAGAGACAGAGACCCTGATTCCAGCGATGTGTCACTTTCTGGGCTGCTTGCTGGTGTTTTGATAAAATCTTTGTTTTATCAGTAGGAGGTTGTGACTAGAAGACTAGTAAACCTGCAACCAGGTATCCCTCATTTTTCAGGAGTGGTCCAAATTAAATAAAAAAGCGGTCTATAGGGCGCTAAAAGAATGAACACTAGAAGTGAAAAAAATTTTAGGACTAAAAAATAAATTTAATGAGCCCTTTCCACAAAGCGTTTCGATAGTGAACTATCTTCCTCAGGTGGTACATGGCGCGCTTTTTCTCCCTTTCACTTTTCTCATTTTTCACAAGGTCTGTATAGCAGCCTTCTGCCTATGCACAGTGTACACAGAAAGCTGCCAATCAGTGGTGCAGCCGGTTATATGGAGCTCAGCATTCAGAGCACTGCTAGATCTGCAGTAGATAAAACTAAAATTTATCAAAACTGCAGCGAAATAAGGGACACATTTCTGGAATCAGGTTTCTGCCCTTACATCATGCAGATGGGATAGCAAAACCTGGTGGCAGATTCCATTTTAGAGCCATCGGATATTACCTTGTGACCTCTCAAAGGGGAACTTGATG